>NC_136487.1:170860351-171335351 GCF_053919585.1 Euprymna scolopes | reverse complement strand
ATCTTCTTCCACTTCCTGTCTTTCCGGTCGAAGTTCAGCTGTCACCGGTTTTGGCACATGAGTTAAAATGTTTAATAGGCAATGAAGTCAGCACCATACAAGTCAATGAAAAAGAAACATAAAAACAAGTCGTTTGCTTCATTTACTTTCCCTATGTAAATAAAGTTTCGTATGGGTATATTGTTTATATACGTATATAGAGCATTCACATCAAAACCTTATTTGACTAAAGTTGGACACATACGTTAATCGAAAGATGTTGGAATGTGGGCTATATCTACTTTTCTTTAATATTATGCAAACTGAATAAAGAAGGTGGAAGCTGTTTCTAGAGAAAATAAATATCCCTTATGTTCTCTGTAAAATTAGATATGCATCCATGTTTATATATTTGTATGTGTTAGATTTACGCCTAAACTAACTAGGCCATAAAACTAATTTTTGATGAATCTGCGAGGCCTATCGTGCTATAATGCGGGATATTTTAACACTTGAAGTCGTTATTTAAAATAAAATTTCCTACCAATTTTCAGTTATTTAAAGATTTTTTTAATTAAGAAAATTCAAACTTTTGCACTCAATTCCATGTAAAAACGCATTGCATCGGGTCATAATCAGATAGTATTTAAAGTGGATTTCATACACTTCTCTTGCTTAAGTTTTACATTTTATACATTTGCCAGAACACAAAATCATGTCATTTATTTTGATCAAAGTTTGAAGGAGGATTGTAGAAATTGATGTCAATCTGCGTAACAGCACAAGTTATGTAAAAGCCAAATCCTTTATTCATTTGAAGACTTGTGTATTTAATATTCGATATAAATTTATTTTGTCCAATTCATTAAAAACATATCGTTTACGTTAAGGCGGTTTTATAGTATTTGTTTCTTTCTCTTATCCAATATACTAGTACAATATTCTTGGTAAACCATTGCATAAATGTTCAACTAATAGTCTCGAGTGTACTATTCTTCCACATTTGGCAAATCCTACCATGCTATTCGAAATATTATCATGAACTCGACATTTCTTTATCTTTCTTCCTAACTAAAAGCGAAATCTATGGGATAACAAATCTTGACACTTACAAAACCATGTGAACCTGATCGTATCTCGGCTGTCCTATTAAAAAAGTGTTCCGCCGAAGTAGCTCCAGTTCTCTCCAAACATTACATCAAATGCCTTAATGAATCTTGCCTTCCTGCCTGCTTGAAAACTGCTTCTGTGGTACTAGTTTTCAAGAATTCTGGTGAAAGAACTGACCCAGTAAATTATCGCTCCATTAGCCTCCTTCAACTTTTCAGCAAAATATTTTAGTCCATAATTAACCGAGCTTTAGTTTATCACCTTACAGATGCTAAACATCTGACCGACAAACAATACGGATTTAGGCAAGCCCTTTCTACAGCGGACATACTACTTGTAATCTCTGAACGGATATACCATGCGCTGGACAAAGCAAGGGAGGGTAGAGCGGTAGCTCTAGATATATCTAAGGGTTTTTAAAGGGTATAGCATGAAGGCCTTCTTAGGAAAATCAGATCATACTGGTAGAATACTTAACATAATTAAACCCTTCTTAGATAAGAGAAAAATCCAGGTTGTCTTCGACGGTTGTACATCAAAACAATATGATATAAATGCGGGAGGGTATCAATGGTCTATCCTTGGACCTCTATTATTCCTAATATTCATAAATGACCTCCCTGACAAAATTTTATGTGAGATGGGTATTTATGCTGATGAAACCATGCTCTATAACAGACACGACAGGAAAACAAATGAACACATATCTAAAGAAATGAGAGAAACACTAGAGGAGGACGTCCAATCTTTAGTGGAATGGGGACAAAAATGGATGGCCACAGTCAATACTGCCCAAACTAAACCTGCTTCCTTCAATAATTTCCAGAAACATTCCATACCACCAATTGCAACGGTCAAAGACTGTTTATCTGAAATTACATATTTTAAACTCCTCGACCGATCGTTCACAAGAAACATGAGTTGGAAAAATTACATTGAGAGTATTGCCAGGACCGCTGCGAAGAAGGATGGTTCTGTCTACCGTGCTAGAACGGTACTAACGTCCGAAAGTATCCTGTACCTCTATAAGGTCACCATTCGCCCATGTATGGAGTATTTTTTTTACATAGGCATCACCACATTATCAAGGCCAAGAGGCCACTCAAGGATAAGGGTTAAACAGTGTACAGTAGAAATTGGACAATATAGTTATCATTAGTAATGAAAATTTGGTAAATTTGATAACTTATATGGAACGGCTCATCAAGAACTTATTTACGTTAGACTTGAACACAACCATATTGTAGTCAGCCGGAAAGCAGGAAAACGGAAGATAATTCCACAGGCGTGCAGTTCTAAGAAAGAAGCTTTGTTCATGGAATCTACATTTAGGTTTAGGCACAGATAAAGAGTGGGGGAAATTATTGATAGTGTTTACAGCTAGACGAGTGTTTCTTGTGAAAGTTTGGCGAGGGCGGACCATAGATTGAAGCTCAGTCGAACACTTTCCATGAAAATAACGATACATCAGAGACAAACTCGCAACATCTCTTCTGTGAGATAGAGGTTGCAAGGAAGAGAAAAGGATATCTCCTACGAAGCTACGAAGTCTATTTTGAACTCTATCAAGGTAGGCCAAGTCCTTTCTAGCAGCTCCTGCCCAGATGTGGCAACAGTATTCCATCCTTGGACGTACCTGGCTCTTATATTGATAGAGAATAGCATCAGCAGTGAGATATCTACCGGATCGTTAGAAAGATCCCACCATTTTTCCAGCGGCCTTGGCAACAGATTTGATGTACATGTTCCATTTAAGATCAGGAGTAATGGTCAAGCCAAGAAGCTTGTCAAAACTTGAGGCCTCCTGAAGACGAGAGCCATTCATTTCAATTGATGCCAGATGTGGATCAGAATGTTGATGATGTAAAGAGAGAAGCTTGGTTTTAGATGCATTAAAAGTAACCAGCCACTCCTTACCCCATTGTACTACGTGCTCAAGATCAGAGAAGAGAGAATCGGAGAGAACTTGGTGGTTTACTGTCTTAGATGTGCTACCATAAATAGTAGTGTCGTCAGCATAGATGTCTACAAATGATGTAAGGATGTGATTTGGAAGATCATTAATGTAGATCAGGAAAAGAGTTGGGCCCAGGATGGACCCCTGAGGGACACCGGCATTAATACTGTGAGCTTCTGATTTTTGCCCCTAAACTACTACTCTTATGAACCTATCAGAAAGAAATGATTTAATAATTGAGAAGACATTTCGAGCTATACCATAGCTAGAGATCTTATGAAGTAAACCTTTATGCCATACCCTAGCAAAGGCCTTAGATATGTCAAGAGCAATTGCCCTAGAAAGGTTGCCTCCGTCGAGAGATTTGCTAATCCTATGAGATATAACTGTAAGCACATCTGCTGTAGATCTAGCAGAACGGAAACCATATTGAGTGTCACTAAGAAGGTTTTTTTTGTTTAGATGGTTGATTACGTCTGTATTTAACACAGATTCCAGCAACTTACTCATGACGCACAGGAGACTTCTTGGCCTGTACTGAGAGGGGGATGAGCGATCACCTGAATTCCTGAATACAGGGCATACTGATGAAAATTTCTAGGGAGATGGGAAACAATTCTCCTTAAGACAACGTTTAAACAGTTTTGTAATTTAGGGGGTCTAGTTCAGGTTGAAGTTGTTTGAGTACTATAATTGGAATACCGTCAGGGCCAGTTGCTTTACTGGAATCAAGGTTTTTGATTAGCTTGGCAACGTCAGGTACAGATATACGTATATCACATAGCGTGTTTTCTAATACAGGAGGACATATCGGTGGTTGGCGGCCTTGATCGCAAAGGGTAGAATTAGCTGCAAAGTTCTTGACAAAGAGTTTGGCTTTGTCTGATGCTGACGAAATTACCTCAGGTCCATTGATAATAGTTGGGACTGAGCACACGCTTCTGTTCAGGATTCTGTTTGCTATTTGCCAAAACTGGTGGGAACCAAACCTCTGCTCAGCTACTTTGGACTTAACAGATTGAGCATACAACTCTCTTGCATTCTTTATTACTTTCTTACAATGGTTGCTGGCAGTCCTGAAATCGGCTTTGGTTTTCATACATCTATTACGTTGGAAACAGTGGAAAAAGTGATTTCTGTGCGCAATGGCAGCAGCACATTCTGGAGAGAACCATGGCTGGCTGTTAGGTTTTTGCTGAAACTTTTTCGAGGGTATGAAACGGTCAATATCTACGTTAAACCATTCCGTCAGGTCTAATACTATAGAGGACACATCCTTTTTAAACATGGAATGCAGAGGTAGATCAGATATAAATGTATGGAAGCTATCCCAGTCAGCCTTAGTGTATCGATATACTGTACGATGGAGAGGTACGTCTGGGGACTTATTACATTTCATTTTTATCTTAATTGATACAACAGAGTGGTCGGAAGATCCAAGAGGCGACAGAACAGAAACTGAACATAGTTCAGGGAAAGTTGTGAGAAAAAAGGTCTAGTAGGCTCGCATACTGGCCGTCATTGTCGGGCACACGGGTGGGTTCCTGAACAATCTGAGTGAGGTCATAGGCATTGGAGAAATCATGACAGAACCTCCCCTCATCATCGGTCTTGTTAGAGTGGGTCAACCATTCGACGTTGTGAACATTGAAGTCACCACATACGTGAATGTTAGCTGAAGGATAAGCAGATAGGACTTTCTCAGATATGCTTTGAAAGATAGTAACTCCGCTGTTATGGGGGCGATAGAGAGTAAATATAAATGCCGTAGTGTGAGCTAAAGCAACCCGGAAGCACATATAGGGTAAGTTAGGATCTTCCCTGGAGATGTCTCTACCACATGGAAAGTTATCCCTTATATGGGCACATATTCCATGCCCATGGCGATCTTGGGGGTCAGGTTTAGAAGTTAAGTTAGAGTATCCTTTAATTGCGAACTCTTCTAGGGAAATATCCTGCCCAATGCCAGTTTCACTTAAAAATAAAAGGTATGGTTTTGTCTCCATAATTGGGTTTCAACCTCTGGAAGGTTAGAACGTAAACCCCTGATGTTGGAGAAGGATACATGGTAGTAGGGGTCTACGTTGGAAGTTGGAGAACCGGGTTTAATCGTGTATTTTTTCTTGAATCTTGTCATGATGAATTTTTGGAATTTGTGGACTAGGTCGTCAGATTTACTTAGAGCAGGGCAGAGAGGGGAAACTAAGAGAGAAAAAGGAGCGAAGATTGTTTTTAATTTTTTATTTGTGGCTAATGATAAGGTAAAGCCGTTTGTCATATTTGGGCTGGTGCATCTGCTACTAGTCTCTCGTTCTTAGACAAGGTTCAAAAGAGAGTCGGCAACTTGATAGGTCCTGAACTGTCATCTTAGCTTCAGCCTTTGTCCCGTCGACGAAATGTAGCATCTCTTTGCCTATTCTACAAGTACTTTAACGGTAAATGCTCCGACGAACTTCAAGAACTCGTACCCTCTCGACGTAAATACCCCCGACAAACGTCACAAGCAGCTAAATCCCACCCATTCACAGTAGAGATCCCTAGATGTAAGAGAGCCTTCTACTCCAGTAGTTTCTTCCCCAGAACTGCTAGCCTTTAGAATTCCCTACCGGGTTCGTGCTTCCTCAATTGTACTGATATGCAGTAGTTTAATGTAACGTGAACGACATCTTGCTGGCCAACTCCCCACATAGTGTCCCTGTAGATTATGTCATTGATAGTAGCTCCCTACATAAAAGTAGCAATGTACCTTGTTTGTGGTGAAAATGTACAAAAAAAGGTAATTATTTTCCAGGCAAGATTGACCTTTATACAATTGCAAGTTGTACGTGATCGAGGCTTAAATTCAATGTGTGCACCGGTACGCTTCGATCCATGCTAAAATTTCTTGCATTAATTTCGATATAATTAACTCTCACAAATTAATCGTACATACAAAATAATACTAACTTTTACAATGTGAGTTATTCTGCATCGGCTTATTATATTAGATAACATCACTATATTTACTAGTTTATATTAGAATAATTAAGTATGGTTGTAAGCCATTAAAAAGTGATTGAAATTCAGATGTAACGTATTCTATAACGCAATCAAGTAACGATCATCTATTTTACATTTTTGTAAAATTACTAGCAGGACACCCGGCGTTGCTCGGTCGAAATATACGCAAAAATATTATATTATTATAAATGAAGATTTATTTACTAGAAACAGAAATCCCGTTGGTATTAAACGTAACGTTATTTATTTTTTAAGAAAAAGATGTAAGAATCGGAAGGAAACTGTGAAATGTGCATGCTATATAATGTTTTTTTTTCTAAACTGTTTACTTCTTGTAAGTAAAAAGACTACTGGAGCCATGAGTGAGCCATATATCATGTTCCTTAAAAAGTGTTTTTAAAACAAGTAGTTCCTAATATAGAGAATCTGTTATATGACATTCGTGAAACTTGACAGACACAAAAATCCAATGAGCCCGACGTACAGATATTTTTTAAAATTTTGACCTTTTAGAAGCATATTTTTCTCATAAAACAGATGTACATGTGTTGAGCATGTCTGAATACCTTATATACTTAAGTTCAACTGTAGAACAAGAGGTTATCGACTATAATGGTTGAGAAGTAACCTCCCACACATTCTCAATTTTAACGATTAATCTAAAATAACCTACATTTCTTTATATATTAATTATGTTTGGTCGCTTTATACTGTTGAACTTTCGTAATTCTAGTCGTTATCCGAAGGAATAAAACAATCGATATATATGTACCATATAAATTCCATTAAAAAATAAGCATAAATGGTTTTGATGAATTCTTATATTACTGTCGGTATATTTCTTTCTTGTAAAAGTCTCGAATGTCAGACTAACTGTTTCGCACACAGAAACCATTTACAGCGAGTCATATTCTTCATATGATAACTTCCTACAAAATACTGCAAATCTATTCTTCAATTATTCAGATAAAAACTAAACAAAAATGATGTCTGCTATTCAACAATTTATTGCGAAACCAATTTGTTCAATAATAATGATTTTTATATTTTTCATATATAAAACATGTCTACTCGGTTCATTGATTTCCTTTTTTTTTACTCCAGCAGTTATGGCTACATTTGAAGAATAAGGGATCGTTATTCAATTATAAACCGTATGCGTTATACTAAATGCTATGAATTAAACAAATAGATATGGTATTAGTAATTCAAACACATTATTCTACATATTTTCACTGATGAATATGCTGTATTTAAGTTTTCGTTTTAGAGTTTAAGATTTTTAAACTGTTTCCGATTAAGAAAAACGAATAGAGAGAAAAATAAAAGAAATAGCTACATTGCCCCCGAAATTTTGAATCAACATGAAAAGTTTCTGTAACGCAAAGCATAATTTGATTTCTAATACCTTTTTTTTTTACAAATAAGTACTTACTTATAAAGGCCCAGAAGCCACTAGATTTTAAGCGTAAATAAGTGTACGGTAGTCAATCGAATAATATCGTAGTGATCGTTTATAGTGGTACTTTGATAAATTTGATTATTTATGCGGATTGCTCATCAAGAACTTGTTCACGTGGGACTTGAGGAGGACCATATTGTAGTCAGTATGGAAGCTGGGGAACGACAGAGCGTTCCACGGGCGTGTAGTTCTAAGAAAGAAGTTTCTTCATGGAAACTACGTTTAGATTTAGGCACAGATAAAGAGTGGGGGGTTATTGAAGTTGTTTCTGATAGAGAAGTGTTTTTCGTTAAAATAAGGCAAGAGAGGAGCATAGAGTCTAGCTCAAACGAGAACATGCCATGCAAACAACAGCGGTGAGATATGTACTGAAGCGTTAGGATAATTCCACCATTTTTTTCCAGCAACCTTGATTTACGTGTTCCATTTCAGATCCAAATCACAAGTCAGACCCCGAATCTTGTAAAACATGGAGCCTCCTCAAGACGAAGGGCACTCCTTTCAATTGATACTTATAGAAATACTGTAATTTTACGACGGAGTGAACATTGTAATTTTAATACGAAGTCTCTAATATAGAAAGGAATATATTCTAACCATATCTATTAAAATGCCGATATGTGTGTGAGCACAATTCTCAACCTATATACTCCAAGGATTTTTTATCTACAGACGTGGGATTCGATATATTTTGAAGGGAGACACATGGAAACCTTTTTAATCGATTTGCGTCTGGGAAATGGTTGGTAAAATATCAATATTTAAAAATTGATACGTAAGGGTCGTCGGATTTTTATCTGTTTGTAAACTGTTTCACAAATGCGCATATCGCGAAGAATTGTTTAGTCGACAGATTACTTATGTTAAAAATGAGTATATTTTAAAATGATTTTAGTTGGCATAATACCGGTCATACTTGGTTCTGTCAAAGTTTAAGTTTTATTTCTTCACGATGTCCCCTGTGAATCGTTTTTTTTTTAATCTCAGCTCGAGTATTTTTTACTTACAAGAAGTGTTCTGTTTGAAATAACATAATACTCGTATGCACATGTCTCAGTTTCTTTATGCTTTTAAGTTATTTTTAAAAGGAATTTAACGTTACATTTGATACCTGAAAATGCCATGTATCTCGTCCATTACTTGCATAACATTACTAAGTTATTAATACGCTTTTGCTAGTATTCAATTAAACAATTGATTTAATATTATTCATATTACTCTGTTATGTTTTTCCTAATGATATTATTATTTGCATATATATATATATATATATATATATATATGTACATATGTATATACATATATATATATATATATCACTAATATATGCTAATTACATGAATATATATATATAATACCTAATATATACTGATTATATGCATATATATAATACCTAATTCATACTAATTATATATATATGTATATATATATATATATATATATATATATTATACTTAATGCACCGTGTTTATAATTAGAATGTATATGTAGTGCGTTCAAATAAAGAAAATATTACATTGAATAAATATGTGTTCTTTACCAATCAGATGTAAATATCAGAAATAAAGCTCAACTTGATCCCAGCAAGATAAAGATTCTAATCAAATATTATCTTCAAGCTGTGCAATAATTAACACATTTGATTATTTTGTTTTGTTCATGCTTAAATTTACTCGTGAATTATAAAGTTTAAAACATAATAAATACTGAGACCTGATATCATTTTCTTTTGTTTAATAACACGTAAACAAGCAATTATTTACGGAAGTAAAATTAAATCACGAAACCATCCGGAAGTATCTCGGCAAGGAACACTTTTCTGTAAAAGTTTAAGTTGTTCACGATTTCTCCTGTAAATCGACTCATGATTCTGGTTTTCTTAAAAATAGTTTGAATTAATCCATGCCGAGAAGAAATTTCCTTTGCTTTTAAACTGAAAACAAAGTATCATATTATAATTTTTTCTTTCAACAGCGGGATACTCGTATTTCGATTTATACACCACACACACACAGCTAGCTATGGAAGAAGAATGAAAAACGGTTAGGATTTTCAATAATTAGTTGTGTTTCTGTGGGGAAATGTCATTGTGTGTTAAATCGTAACATAGCAAATATACACTCATGTATATATATATATATATATATATATATATACATATATATATATATATATATACTAGCAAAGTACCCGTAGTTGACTGGGTTCACAAACAGCCTACAGAATATGAACTCTGATTTATGAAAGTATGATAGGTTATGAAAAGAAAGGGTTGTAAAGAGATAGCTTCGAATTTGGGGGTATCAACACCAAAGCAACATATGATGAAAGTAAAAATAAAATACATAAACCCCATGATTCATTATACTATACCTGTTCACACTGAAACACTTATCACAATATTCTGTGGATCTATATTAAACAAAAAACCTTGTTAAACTTTGTGACATATTTCTATTCAATGGAGGGCAGGTGCGAATGAACATCCCATAATTTTATTATAACATATTACTCCAAACTTAAACATAATTATCAAAGTATACTTAGGCAGATATATATGAAACGTCTTTATTAAAGTTTGCGCCTATTTTCATTCTATAGAGGCCAGGCGCGAACGCAGACCCCATAATTTTATTTTAACATCCCCTATTAAAGTTAAAACATACTTATCAAAGTATTCTCATGCACATCTATATCAAAAACACTTGTAAACATTTTTTTACATTTTTTATTTTTTATTACCATTATTTGTTGACCAGGCTCGAACGCAAACCCCACAACTTTAATGAACCACCGTTCTGCCAGATCAAACATACCAAATCCTATGTCTCGATACATCTTCTATCATTATATGTAATCAGTTTTTTTTGTTTAAATAGTCAACCATATAGGGGCCTATTCGTGACCACACACACACACACACACTCACACACTGACATTCAGCTTTATAGTGTTGCTATATATAAATTAACATATAAATAAATGAAAACATAGGGATGTAGTGTTTACCTGATATACGCTCTGGTAAATTTCAAACTAATATAAATAACAGTATTTATATATAAAAAAATTAGTCCCAACCGAATTAAAAAGGCTCAAGATGCAATAGAGAGTAGACCTTATAAGAGAAAGAAAATTAAAACTGTAAGTTGAACTTTACGATCAAAATTTATTGTTCGACTGAGTACTCCAAAAAACAATTTACAAAGTTCTTATTCCGTGGAGTTTCAAAGACTGCTATTCTTATAATTCTTCTCATCAGAGGACATAAATAAATCAGCAATTATGTCCTCTGACGAGAAGAATAATAAGAATAGCATTCTTTGAAACTCCGCGGATAAGGACTTTGTAAATTGTTTTTTGGAGTATTCAGTCGAACAATAAATTTTGATTGTAAAGTTAAACTTACAGTTATAATTTTCTTTCCCCTATATATATATATATATATATATATATAGAGAGAGAGAGAGAGAGAGAGACAGACAGACAGACAGACAGACAGACAGAGGCAGAGACAGAGAGAGGAAGAGGTATAGATAGATAGATAGATAGATATAGATGTATTGACCTTAATAATTGGTAAAATAATTAGTATTTTATATGAAAACGAAAATGATCTAACGCATAACATGAACACATGCGTGTTAGAGTAAGGTCAACATTTTACTCTACACTTTCACAAAAGGGAGACACAAACTAACGTTCATAATAAAAAGTCGAGACCGTTAAGGCCACTCGAACTCGTTTGGAGTGGAGCTTTACCAATGGACAATAACACGGACCGAATAATAAGGTACATGATTGATTTACAAAGCATTGTATGTATGTATGCATGTATTTAAAAAATAATTCTATTTGTAAAATAATGTGTGAATTAGTACATATCATCATCATTTACTACCCAAAAGTGTTAGTCTCAATCAAACTTTTTATTTAAAAAACAAAAAAAGAGTGTCTTCTTTAATATATGTCGCTTGGACTGTGTTTACATTTGACTCATCGTCGATTATATTTGTGAAATAATGTGTCCACATCATCTTCATTTTTTACTTCAAAAGTAATAGTCTTATAGCGAAACTTTTTTGTAAAAATAAGGACAAGATGTAAATCCGTGCCATTTTTTTTCGTGCCCATCACAATCATCGTCGTCCTGATCATTGAGTATTTAAGACTTTTGGAATATTCCTTCATGTGTATTATGTATTTTTTTACATGGCGTCACCACTTATAAAGGCCAAAAGGGCACTGAGGGATAAGGGTTATTTGCTAATGGAATCTACGTTTGGATTTAGGCACAGATATAGAGTGGGGAAAACTATTGACAGTAGCTTCAGCCAGACGGGTGTTTCTCGTGAAAGATTTGTGAGGGGGGACGGGGGATTGGAGCTCAGACGAGCACCTGCCATGGAAATAACGATAAAACAAAGACAGGCTTGCAACGTCTCTTCTGTGGGAGAGAGGTTGCAGGGAAGAGAAATGGGCATCTCCCACTAAACCACGAAGTCTATTTTGTACTCTGTCAAGCAGGATAGGCTGTTTTTAGCAGCTCCTGCCCAGATGTGACAGCAATACTCTCCCCATTGACGTACTTGGCTTTTATAAAGATAGAGAATTGAATCAGTAGTGAAATATCTTCTGGAGCGGTGGAAGGATCACACCGTTTTCCCAGCGTCCCTGGCAACAGATTTGATGTACGTGTTCCATTTTAGATCAGAAGTAAAGGTCAAACCCAGAAGCTTGTCAAAACATGGAGCCTCTACATTTCAATTTATGCCAGAGGAGGATCAGAGCGTTCATGGTGTAGGGATAGAAGCTTGGTTTTGGATGCATTAAAAGTGACCAGCAACCTCTCCTCCATTGTACCACGTGCTCAAGATCAGAGGAGAGAGAATTAGAGAGAACTTTGTCATTTACGGCCTTTGATGGTCGTGTCATCAGCATATATGTCAACGAATGATTTAAGTATGTGTTTTGGGAGATCATTGGTGTAGATCAGGAAGAGAGTTGGACCCAGGATTGACACTTGATGGACTCCAGCATTAATACTGTGGGCCTCTGATTTCTTCCCATCAACCACTACTCTTATGAACCTATCGGAGAGAAATGATCCAATGATTGAGAAAACATTTCCAGTAATACCGTAGCTGGAAATCTTGTGAAGTGGGCCCTTATGCCATACCTTATCGAAGGCCCTAAATATGTCAAGAACAATAACACTGGAAAGGGAACTTTTGTCAAGAGATTTACTAATCCTGTGTGATATAACCGTTAGCACATCTGTTGTTGATCTTGCAGAGCGGAAACCATATTCCGTGTGACTAAGAAGGTTGTTTCTGTTGAGGTAGTTGACTACTTCTTTATTTAATATGGATTCCAACAAGTTACTCATGAAAAACAGGAGACTTATTGGTCTGTACTGAGTGGGAGATGACTTTTAACTTGAATTTTTATATACAGTGCATACTGATGATGTTTTCCAGGCTGCTGGAAAGCACTTCTCCTTAAGGCAACGCTTAAACAGCTTTGTAAGTATGGGGGCAAGTTCTGCTTGGAGCTGTTTTCAGCACTATAATTGGAATGCCGTCAGGGCCAGTTGCTTTACTGGAATCAAGGTTCTTGATTAGCTTGGCGACCTCACGCCCAGATATTTGTATGCTGTATAGCGCGTTGTCTGTTATAGGAGGAAATACATGGAGTTGATAGTCATTGTCCCATAGGGTAGAATTAGCTGCAAAGTTCTTTGCAAATAGTCTGGCCTGGTCTGATGCTGACGTGATGAGCTCAGGTCCATTGATGATAGTTGGGATAGAACGCACACTTCTGTTCAAGATCCTGTTTGCTATTTGCCAGAACTGGTGAGAGCCAAGCCTCTGCTCAGCTACTTTGGATTTAACAGACTGAGCATATATCCCTCTTGCATTTTTTCTTACGCTTTTACAGTGGTTGCTGACAGTCCTGAAAGCAGCTTCAGTCTCAGTACATCTATTAGGTTGGTAGCTATGTAAAAAGTGATTTCTCTGCGTGATGGCAGCACATTCAGGGGAGAACAATGGCTGTTTGGTTTTTGTTGGCATTTTTTCGATGGTATGAATCGATCTATGCCTATAAATAACCATTCAGTCAGGTCTGATACTATAGAGGACACATCCTTTTTAAACATGGAATCCAGAAGTAGGTCAGATATGAATGCACGGAAGCTATCCCAGTCAGTTA
Source organism: Euprymna scolopes (assembly GCF_053919585.1). Classification (NCBI taxonomy): domain Eukaryota; kingdom Metazoa; phylum Mollusca; class Cephalopoda; order Sepiida; family Sepiolidae; genus Euprymna; species Euprymna scolopes. Next base: position 171,321,630 of record NC_136487.1, on the reverse strand, counting down.
TAGAGTATCGATATGCAGTACGGTGGAGAGGTACGTCTTAAGACTTTTTACGTCATTTTTATCTTAACTGCAACAACAGAGTGGTCAGAGGATCCCAGAGAAGATAGAACGGGGCATAAACACAGCTCAGGGGAAGTTGTGAGGAAAAGGTCTAGAAGGCTTGCATATTGACCGGGTGTATAGGGCACACGGGTGGATTCGTGAACAATCTGAGTGAGGTCATAAGCAATGGCAAAATCATGACAAAACCTCCCCTCGTCATCGGTTTAATTATAGTGGATCAGCCATTCCACATTATGGACATTGAAGTCACCGAAAATGTGAATGTTAGCTAAAGGATGAGCAAACAGTATGTGGTCAATTTTCTCAGATATGCTCTTAAAGATAGTAACTCTACTGTTGTGGGGACGATAGAGGGCAAATATAAATGCAGTGGTATAAGCTAGTGCAACTCGAAAGCACATATAAATTAAATTAAGGTCTTCTCTAGAGATATCCTTACCACAGGGAAGTCCATCTTTGATGTAGGCACAAGGTCAATGCTCATGGCGATCTTGGGGGTCAGATTTAGATGTTAAGTTGGAGTAACCTTTAAGTATGAATTCGTCTAGAGAAGTGTTCGGCCCTATTCCAGTTTCACTTAGAAAGAATATGTCCGATTTCGTCTCCTGTAATTGTGTTTCAACCACTGGAACGTAGACCACTGATTTTGGAGAAGGAGACCTGGTAGTAATGGTCTACGTTGGTGGATGAGGTTCTAGGTTTATTCGTGTTTGTTTTTGGAAGATGTGTCATGATTGAGGTTTTGGGGTTTGTGGAGCAGATCGGTAGACTTGGTTTAAGCAGGACAGAGAGAGAAAATAAGAGGGAAAAAGAGAATAATTTTTTTGTGGCATGATAAGGTAAAACCGTAACAATTACCCTCTAGTATGGCATCGAGAGGCCCTACCAGAAAGTACTGTATGGTCCAAATGGCAATACAGCGGCGCCGGTACTTTGCACCTGCTGATCGGACAGCCTCCTTAGTGGTTAATCTAAGGTTCGTCTCCCTGACTATCAGGCGGGTAACGTTAGCCCAGATAAAACGTTTACCTCCAGCACCCTTACTAGTGAAATGCCCACAAGGATAGACATAGAAATAGACATGTTCTCGACATCTCAGGCTACTCTTTACAAAGTACTACCTACCTGGAAAACAACTTTTTCTTCACACTTTTTCAGAAAAATCACTCATTGGAAATGGGGCTGAAGGACAAAAAAGGAGAAGCGAGAGTTACTGAAGCTGCCGATAACCCATCCACATGCATTATCTACTCTCCATTTAAAAAATAAAATAAATAAAATAAATAAGTAAATAAACTACAAAAAATGCATATGTATGCATATGCGTATTTGTGTGCTACTATGTGTGTATGTTTGCATGTGTGTGCACATGCATATGTATGTTGGCATACATCTGTATGTATGCATGTGTTCATTTCTATGTGTGTGTGGGATGGAGAGGGCTCCAGTGGGGCGTGGTGAGGGCAGCCTCTCTGGGAGAAGCGGCTCTCTGATTAAAAAAAACAACAGCAAAGCATTAAGCTGGTTTGCAGTGTTACTTGTTGCTGGATATCTTGCTCTTGCTTGTTGCTGGATTTCAACATGTTGAAGCGAGAGAGATTAAGCTGCGGTACAAAGCTAAAACTCTGTAACATCATCTTTGTATAGATAATCCCTCAGGCATTTGTCTATTAAAAAAAAGTCCTGTGGCGATAAAAAAAACTGTGACGTGTGTACGCCTTAAATGTTGGATGCATGTAACAATAATCTGCTATCATTATATGTATCTATGTATGTATAGGTGTATGTATATTTATATGTGTATGTATATTTATATATGTATGTATGTGTGTATATTTATATATGTACATGTGCGTTTATATGTATTTATATATATGTGTGTATGTATGTATGTGTATATATGTTTGTTTGTGTATGTATATACATTGATATATATTTGTATGCATGTATGTGTGTATATGCATATATGTGTACGTGTATGTATGCATGTATGTGTGTATGTATATGTTTGTGTATATGTTTATGTATGTGTTTATGTGTATGAATGCATATATATGTGTGTATGTATATGTAGCTAAGGGTATGTATATATGTGCATATGTGTCGTATATGCATGTGTATGTGTAAGTATACATATGTATTTGTATATGTGTGCATATGTATGTATATGTGTATGCATGCATGTGGGTATGTATATGTATGTTTGTGTACTATGCATTGTGTATGTATATGGGTATATATGAGCGTATGGTTATAGACATGTATGTAGGTATGCATGTATATATTTGTATGTATGTATGTATGTATACCTATGACCGTCTTGTGTATGTTTGCATGTGTGTATGCATATGTGTGTGTGCGTAATGTGTATTGGGTATATATGCATGTATATATGTGTGTGATATTTGTATATATGTACTTGTGCGTGCGTGTATATATATGTATGTATACCAATGACCGTCTTTAGTGTCATGTCTGCTTGAGCATGTGAATTCGCCGGAAGGACTATATGTTTTTTCAGGCTCATGAACTTTCAGTATCTGAGGGAGTGGCACTCGTCTGACAAGACGTTACAATCATAATGTATGTATTTGTATGTATGTATAAACAGTTGAAAAGTCAATTTCAATTTTTTTTCTTTTCAAGTTCCGCGGTAATAAAACGCATAAAACATATTTGCACATTAATTCTTCATGGATAATTATAATTTAATATATAAGTATATATATATATATATATATATATATATATATATTTTTATATATATATATATATATATATATATATATATATATATATATATACCGACTTATGGTTGTGAATTTACAATAAGATTACACAAAATGCATATCAAGTATGAGTTTCATTAATATTAACATTAAATAGCTGATCATTTAAAAATAGTATTTTAATATCCACAAATTTAAATTAATATTGTTTTTGCTAAATAATTAATATAAAATAAAGTAACTTTTCACAACTGTTTCGTGTAAAATAAACAAACAGGAATGAATATATAATTATCTTGGTATCGTGCAGATCTTAAGAAAATATTAAACTCATTGCCTGAATAAGCTCCTTAAAATATGAAAATTGAAATAATGTTTAAAGAGTTTTCTCATAAAACATTCCTTTAACGAAGAAAGATGTATTTGAAATGAGCTTCATGCACGCAAAGTTATAAAAAAAAGTAGTTGTGTACACATTCCTTTAAAAGATTAAGCATCATTTCAAATTTCTGTAATGACATAAATACTCACTCTCTCACTCTCTGCCTATATATACATATATATATATATATATATATATATATATATATATATAACTACTTAATTTACTCACATAAATTTAATATACGAAAGTATAGATTTATGCGTAAACTGTAAGTATTTACTATAGGTATTTACGTAGGAGGAGCTAGATAGTAATTTATAAAATATATATGGCGATCGTAAGTAGACTCAGTAATAACTCTAGCGATGAAAATACATTTAACAGGTCAAGCAATATCTACGAAACAGCCCAGAAATAGTGGATACAAAAATATCGATATCAAATACAAGCAACAAAACACCAATAAATATAATAATATTAAACATAGAAGGAAAAGAACTATAATTTGGTATACGGCCTCATACAATCAAATGTTAAAAACAAAACTTGGAAAGAAATTTCTAGATCTTATTGAAAAACACTTTCCAGCAACCAACGCCTTACACGGAATTTTAAATAAAAATCCCTTAAAGTTATCCTACAGTTGTTGCGAACATTTAGAGATGATAATTTAAGCAGATAATAACAAAATATTAAATAAAAACAATGTAAACAACAACAAAATAAACAATAAAAAGTAGACACCATGACAAAAAAAAACTTACGCTAGCAGAAATAATAATAATAATAATAATAATAATAATAATAATAATAATAATAATAATAATAATAATTATAATAATAATCCAATCCCGGACAAGAATAACCATACTATAAATAAAAATACTAATAACGAACAAGATAAATGCAACTGTAGACACCGACCAACTTGCCAATTAAAAATAAATGTCTAACCAAAAGAGTAGTTTACCAGGCTACAATATTTTCGAAAGAAAACCCGAATAACAAGAAATATTACGCAGGTATGACTTCTTAGATTTCAAAACCCGATACTTTGACCAAAAAAGTACATTTAACAATAAAAAAACACCGTATGAAAACAACGCTAGCGAATAAATACTGAGAACTCAAAGAAGGCGGACTTTCGCCGGTAGTCGAATGGAAAATAATAAGACAAGCTACCACGTGTAGGGACTTAGACGACCCATGTAGAGTATGCCTTCATGAAAAAATTGCTATCCTGTACTTTAAAGAACCCCAACATCTATTAAACTGTAGAAGAGAAATAGCAAACAGCTGTGTTCACTAGATAAAATTTACTCTATGATAGCGATACAAAATAGTTTTAAAACTAACAAAAACACTAGAAAATAAACAAATAAATAAATGTAATAAACATGAATATACATAAATGATCACACATATATGTGTGTATATATATGTGTGTGTATATATATGTGCACATATATATGTACACATATATATATTTATATATAAACTAACAATAAAAACAAATTAAAACACTAACCTAGTTTTAAAACAGATCACGAAATGTATATAGCACACACAAAAGATCAGGTTAACCAAAGGACAAATAGACCTTTGTCCGATAAATGCATGCTCATAGGTTGATAGGAAAGGCGAGGTGGATACTAGAAAACTGATTGGCTTACTAAAATCTCAATAGAAGAGGAGCATATAAAAACGATAAACAACCGCAGAATTCGCGCATAAGCCTGAGGAGTCATAGAGTGGATGAAACGCGGAATATTCAGTGTAGCTTAATCGCCATATATATTTTATAAATTACTATATATATATATATATATATATATATATATATATATATATATATATATATATATATATATAGGGTTCGTGCAAAAATAACGGTGTTTGGCGTTCAAAAAAACAAAATTTTGTGTGTACCAACCTATATATATATACAAACAGGGTGACCCCGAAAAAACGAGCCTTGACTCTGATTAGGCCCGGTTTCTTATTGTTTTGTCCGAACGAAATGAAATTTTGGACATAACTTGTTTATTTTAGTCCAAACATCACATCAAAACACTAGGGTATTTCGTCTTGTTTCTCCGTTCTACAGCATATGTTCTAGTTGCCTCCATTTAGCTTTTGTTTTTTGGAGCCACCTTGTATATACAAGTTCTTTTTTTATAAAATTATTTATTTATTTGAATGTCATTGTATACAGTCATGCTTTTATCTTTACATCATCAACGCCCTGATCCCCATCTAGCATCGATTGAAATGAATGGCTCTCGTCTTGGGGAGGCCTCCTGTTTTGACAAGCTTCTGGGCTTGACGTCTAGACCTGATTTTAAATGGAACCCATAAATTAAATCCATTGCCGAGGCCGCTGGAAAAATGGTGTGATCCTTCAATCGATCCAGTAGATATATCACCGCTGATGGAATTATCTATCTATATAAGAGCCAGGTAGGCCAAGGATGGAGTGCTGTCGCCAAATCTGGCAGGAGCTGTGGAAAGGACTTATCCTGCCTTGATAGAGTTCAAAATAGACTTCCTAACCTCGTAGGTGATGTCCTTTTCTCTTCCCTGCAACCTCTTTCTCACAGAAGAGATGTTGCGAGTTTGTCTCTGTTTTATCGTTATTTTCATGGCAGGTGCTCGGTTGAGCTCCATTCTATGACCCGCCTCGCCAAACTTACACAAAGAACACCCGTCTAGCAGAAACCACTATAATTAGTTTCCCCCACTCTTTACTGTACCTAAACATAACCGTAGATTCCATGAGCAAAGCTTCTTTCTTAGAACTGCACTCCTATGGAATTGTTTTCCGTTTTTCTGCTTTCCAGCTGACTACAATATGGTTGTCTTAAAGTCTAATGTAAACAAATTATTAATGAACCGTTATGTATAAGTTAACAAATTTACCATTATTAACGATTACTATATTGTCCAATTTCTACTGTAAACTCTTTAACCCTTTTCCTCGAGTGACCTCTTGGCCTTGATAAGTGGTGATGCCTATGTAAAAAAAAAATAAGTTCATTTTTTTTTTATTCTATGCATACATTATTTGCATTTTCTGGTAAACATTCATGTCCAAGCATTTATAAATTATTTCCATTTTACTAAAACCCATAACCAGTTCTAATCCATCGTGTAATCTTTCTTTAGTTTCTTGTTTTTGTTCCATTTTCTCTTGCCTAACGTCCTGCGTTACTTCAAAATCGGTAACATATCTTTGCAGTTACAAATAAATAAATATTCTGACACTAAATCACTGCATATATTCTGCGCTTTTAGACATTATATAAAATGTTTTAAACCCTGTAATTTGACTGTAAATTCATTTTTTTTATTCTCATATACAGTAATATTTTATTGTTTAACCATAGCTCAGATAATTCCTGGTACTTCGAATTGATTTTGAAAAACTGAGCAGATACTCATTGTGATGTAAAATACATCTCAACACTATTTAATGAAAGGTGGATTTATCTTTAACTTTCTCTCGTTCTGGCTAATGCCAGGCGCAAAGGTTCGTTTACAAGGACTAGACGGAAATATAGTTCACATTGTTTCCTGATTATGAAAATGAACGCCGGATTGCCATTCCCTAAAACTGGGTATTATATGTCATATCTGCCAATGCAATTGTATTGGGCTGACATTGGTCTGACAGGTTGAGAGTACCGGTTTGTCAGTTTGTCCGGTTACTGTTTTCGACTAAGCGTACAGCAGCCCTAGCTCTTTGCTAACCTTTAAAGCGGCTGCTCTATCATTAGTTGTATAATATCAGGATAGTTTTAGTGCAATGTAGCTTATTAAAATTGGTGTGTACGTATCTCCGATTGGATTCCCTGGAAATGAAATTTCGGCTGATCGTGTACTCGTTTTGCATGTTTGGTATTCTACACAACCATTTGTCTAGCACTTCTCACTCTTAAATGGAAATTTTAAATAGAAGAAAATGTCAATTTCACGAAAAAAAAACACCCATCTAGCTGAAACCACTGTCAATAATCTTCCCCACTCTTTATCTGTGCCTAAATCAAAACGTAGATTCCATAAACAAAGCTTCTTTGTTAGAAGTGCACGCCTGTGTAACTCTCTGCCGTTTGCCTGTTTCCGACCTGACAACAACTTGGATGTCTTCACGTCTAACATAAAACATTCCTGATAAAACGCTTCCTTAAATAAGACACTTTATCAAATATTCATCATTTTATACCATAGGTTGAGAACAAGTTTATTCTCGAGGGTCGTTCGTCAAAACAATATGATATAAATCCGGGTGTACCCCAGGGGTCAATTCTTGGACCATTATTATTCTTGACATTCATAAATGATCTCTTTGCTAAAATTGTCACGAAGATGGTTATTTGCTGATGACACCACACTCTATAAAAGACACAAGGGGAAAATGAATGAACAAATATCTGAGGCAATGGTGGCAATCTGTAGTAAGTAAAAGGAATCTTCTCACCCACCAATAGTTATGGCTTGTGATACAATACCTAAAAGTACTTCCTCCAAACTCCTCGGCCTAACTTTCACAGGTAACAGGAATTTTATATAGCAGATACAGCGAGCCCATTGCCGCCACCATTGCGAAGAATGTTGAGTCCCTCTAATGTGCAAGAAACTTACTTATCGCTGAAATCTGTATGAAGTATTGTTGGCACATTGAGTTGGTGCACCTGCTAAAATCTCTCATTGCTGGAAAGGGTTCAAATGATCGCTAACATAATTGGTACTAGACTATAAACTAGGCTTCAGTTATTGGCCCATCGACGGAATATTGCAATTTCTTCATGTTTTTCAAACATTTCAATGGTAGATGCTCCGATGAGCTACAAGCGTTTGTGCCTCCTCGACATAAATACCCCGACAAACGGGACGAGCATCAAAGTTCCACTCCTACATAATAGAAATCTTCAGAGGGAGAAAAATGTTCTGCACTAAAAGTTTCCATCCTAGAGCTGCTAAAATTTTGAATTAACTCCCGGGCGCATGTTTCCCTGATTGTTCTGGCATGCAGAAGTTCAAATGTAATGCTAACAGTCATCTTGCAGTTAAACTCCCTAAATAACATCCCTGCAATTATGCCCAAGTTAGAACCCTTCAATGCCATTAATGTAGCAATGTGACTTGTTTACGGTGAAAATGCAATAAAACCGTTATAAATATATGAAGGCCTGACGATGCTAGAATATTCATTAATTTATTCTTACCATCATTACATATAAGCATATTGACAATCTGAATTATTCCAATGTTTAAATTAAAGAGTGCATCAATATTATCCCTCTTGAAATTATTTAAATACTGCAAGTAAACATGCACAATAGTTCTTAAAGCTTAGATGACCTCTCTCTATATATATATAAGCGACAATGTGTGTGTATGTATGTATGTATGTATGTTCGCTTTTTGTGTATGTCTTTAAAAGGCATTTTTCGTCGACCTTCTCGCTCGGCTCGCTCCTTCTTAAAACTTTTTAAATCATGTTTAAATCGTAATATATACGACTTAAGAACGTACGTCGCGTGTGTATTTGATTTGCCAGAATTTTACCAGCTCGCCGCGTCTTCGAAAAGCGAACGATGGGCGGGGATAACAGTAACTGGCTTGCAGCGCAAAACAAGGTAAAATAGCACGGCACTTCCTCGCACCTGTATATTTCACTTTATAAATCTTAACTGAACATGCTTATCAGTTCCTCCCCCTTCGTGGCCGAGATTGCTAGAGCTCAAGTTTCTTTTCCATTTTCTTTCCCCTTCGCGTCAAGGATTCGGTGTTCAATTCTACCTTCAAACTAAAACTTTTTGTTCTTTTACACGTCCAAAGACTCGGCCAACCTTTTTTTTTTAACACAAACACACCTCCAAACACCAGGGACTCGCCGGGTACTCCCGCTAGTTGCATATGAAATCTCTAATAAAAAAATAGGATGTGCATGGATGTGTTCAATAATCTACTTCGGGAAAACGCGTTTTGATCAGATTCCAAGTCCAATCGCAACTGGTTTACAGCTCTCAGGATGCCGAGGGACAAGCTTTTTACTTGTTAACTTAAGTTTTCTGCTACCTGACTACAGAATACTGCGCAGTCACATGGGTTGCTTTACTCATACTGCAAAGATCGATGCCGAACTCACTAAGGCATGTGAGACAATTGCAGGCAACCTTAAATCGACACACCTGACATCTGTCTGAAGGATGTCTGGAATCGCCCGCGCACATATGTGGTGATAAACGATAGCGAGGGAAGAGAGTGGCATGCATGCTCCGACGCCATGGGTTCATGATGATGGATTTTCGAAGTTCCCGTCTTAAAGAGTAATACGTTTTATTTAATCAAGACAAGTCACTCATAATATTACGTATGAACCCTTTCACATTATATTTATTCGTGCATATTCGTAAAAGGGACTCGTTACTTCGTTCGCTTAAAATTAAAGGAATACTCATGTAAAATATTTGAAATTCATAAACATTTTCATAACATGTCATAGTCCCACATACATTATCTTTTATTACTAAATGGTTATAATCTGGTTTTATCAGAACCTAAGCATAGTTTAACTCATTTGAGTCAACACGATTCACATTAATAACTTAATGCAATTGATTTTATGTTTCTTTTAATATAATCTTATTAGAATTCACAACGCAATGATCCGGGAGTAGTGTTTAAATTTTTCTCCAATCATGCAATTATTCTGAATTATACTTGTTTAACCTGCGTTTTTTTTTAAATTTAGTCGACAATTCTTCCTTTCAACAAATAACAATCGCAATTAATATGAGTGCAATTAAATGAAACAAAGAAGGGTTCCTATTAAAATATTGCCACCTTCAGCTTGATGACCATTTTAATTTCAATTCAAAATCCCGACAGAAATAGTAATATTTTTCCTGTACCTAGTTTGAGTCTTGGTACTTTTCTTCAGACTTTGATGTTGGGCATATCAGAAAAAGTCGATGTTTGTCACATGTCTCTTTTATGAATTGGTCGGCCAGGAAAATATTTTAATTATTATTACGTTTGTATTTTCAGTGTTGATGGTTTTGAGACATACATATTAATATATATATATATATATATATATATATATATATATATATATTAATATGTATGTGTTTGTGCTTGTGTGTGTGTATGTTTGTGTGTGCGTGTGTGAGTGTTGTGCGGGAACCCACCGTTCATATATACCGGAAATCAAAACTATCCTAGGAAGGGCCCGATTTCTGGAGTTAAACTACCATGCTCAGTGGAACACAAAACGCCCTTTTCATTGTGGAACTTATTGTTTGGCTTTTATTAATACACGTCTCATCTTTACACATTCTTTTGTTTTTATTGTCTCAAATTTAGAGCCATAACAATATATATATATATATATATATATGTATCTGTGTATATATATATATATATATATATATATATATGTGTGTGTGTGTGTGTGTGTGTGTGTGTGTGTGTGTGTGTGTGTGTGTGTGTACAAAGATACATCCGTATTATACATTGTTAGAATATGCGAAAATCGTCTTAGTTTAATAGAAAAAAACAACATTGTGTAAATATTATTTTGAGCGTACGTAATATATATATATATATTTATCTATCTATCTATTTATCTATATATATATATAATTAGACAATAGAAATAGTATTTTGAATAATTAGAAATATAAAGAGACAAACCAAGTTAAGTGTACAACAACGTCACGTGTTTATTGTCATAATTCCTTAGCATGAATGAAATTAAGAAACTAAAATACTAGTACATTATTTTAAAATATATTTTTTTTGTTATAAAATGTGTGCCTTCTTTTTATTTTCGAAGGGAGACAATCGTTGTAAATTCATAAAAGTAGTAACGTTGTTTAATAGAGAAATATTTTCAGGTAATATAGCCGTTTCTATATTTATTAAGATATAATGTTATTTATATGATTTTGGAATAAATATTCTCGTTATTATTCAAATTACTATATGTTATATACACACAGAAACACACACATATACTATGTATAGTGAGAATATATGAAAAATCGCCAAACTTGGTTTAAACGATGAAAAAAATCAGAATCCTGTATCTATTATTTAAATGTTATTTCAATATGTTCCTCTGATAATTTGTTTAATGTTATTTATTTGATGTGTTTATTCTAATAAATCACTTTGAATAAGCATGGATATAAAAAAGAAAAAGCGATGAATGTATGAAATATTCTTTTTCTACATTTATTTCGTTTTCTATTTACGGTTGTCGTACAAAAGCTTAAGCCTCCTATTGTGTAACTAAAACAGCACACGAAGGAATGAGTAGTATCATCAAAGCGAAGGAAGGAGTAGTATCATCAAAGCGAAGAAATGAGTAGTATCATCAAAGCGAAGAAATGAGTAGTATCATCAAAGCGAAGTAATGAGTAGTATCATCAAAGCAAAATAATGAGTAGTATCATCAAAGCGCAGTAATAAGTAGTATCATCGAAGCTTAATAATGAGTAGTATCATCAACGCAGAGTAATGAGTAGTACCATCAAAGCGAAGTCATGAGTAGTATCATCAAAGAAATGTAATGAGTAGTATCATCAAAGCGAAGTTATGAGTAGTATCATCAAATCGAAGTTATGAGTAGTATCATCAAAGCAAAATATTGAGTAGTATCATCAAAGCGAAGTAATGAGTAGTATCATCGAAGCAAAATAATGAGCAGTATCATCAAAGCGAAGTAATGAGTAGTATCATCAAAGCGAAGTAATGAGTAGTCTCATCAAAGCGAACTAATGGGTATATCATCAAAGCAAAGTAATGGGAAGTATCATCAAAGCGAACGAACTTTTCTGCCTTTGAATTTACCTTTCCGTAGAATTAGTCCAGAATTAATGCATTTTTGCCAGGATTTCATTGTCGCACCAATACTTTTGGCACTAGCCACTGAAAGCGATGGCTTTGATAGAGTCTTACACTGTCAATATTCGCATTAGAAGGTATGTATTTATTTTATTTTATATTATGTATAGATTACATTAGTTTTATGAAATTATCATAAATATTTATGTTTGCCTCGAGCCATACGGTTATTTATTTTATTTACTTTGTTATTAGTCTAATTAAGTCACAGTTTTTTTATTTATGTCGAGCCATACGAAATCACATCTTTGCCATATGAAAAATTGTCGGCTATAATACTTTTTACACATTATATATATAACAGGAAAGGCAAGTGTGACAGTGATGAATTGTTTACTTTATGTTGTTTACTGTAATTCCCGGGCGCTATGGAATTGAATTAGTTAAGCATGAATGAACTGCAATATGTTTAATGATGTGGGCATATGATATATTTTTATGGTATACTAGTGTTTTATAAAATAAATATTTAAAACGATAACACCTTTACAGGATACTTATAATAAATAACAATGTATAATTTTGGAAAGCCAGATAATTATTTCCATAAATGATTTGGAAATTTAAGTTCGAAGCCAGACTATATTTATGAAGTCCATAAAAATTATCCTGGTTACGTAACGTATATTATTATACAGAGATATGAGGGAATCATATAGTGACAAAACACAGATCAGTCAAAGTTAGTGCGGTGTCGGTCAAAAGAGGGAGTCACACGGAGACTGAACTTATTGTAAGGAAAATATCTTGTATCTGCGGCTAATGGAAGCATTCAATGGACCTATCTAGAGAAGATGTAGAAATCCAGATAAACATCTGCAAACTCCGAGGGAGCGATATTTAAGTTTTCTGTTAATTTAAACTTCCTCCAACATGATGCATTCGTTACCGGAATTAATGAAAAAGACCTACCCCGACTAAACCATGCGACCAAGTAACAAAGATATGGGCATGTACATGAACACAATTACACGCACACAAACATCTATATGTATAAATATATACATTTATATATGTGAGTGTGTGTGTACACACTCTAGACGACACGATCAGTTCTGTATTTATAGAGACACGTACGTATGTATACACACTCGTATGCTACATTCAGTCGTATCCCCAGTCACACAAAATGGACTACCGTAATTTTCTAAGTTATACTCATCACATATAATTACATTTTTATTCGAATATATTCAAAAACATACTTTCATTAAATGTCCAGAAAATGTTGGAGAATGATATAATATATATGTCTTTTGTTTTGGAATGTATTTATGTCAATATATGAAAGACATCACAACATTTTTGCCTGACATATGTTATTTCGCCTGAATAGATCTGATTGTGTTGCAAAGTGCACTGTTATAATGCGTAAATTCATGCATCGTTAACCTGAAGATTTTATTTCTCTGTTGCATATTGATGGTTCAGGGCGTAGGTAAATTAGTCGTTCTCGTGGAAATTCGTCAGACGCAGAGATACGCTAGGGCATTACTGACAGAATTACATTAAGAATAGTGATTAGTAATAAACTTACTTGTGGGGGGCAAAATGATACTTTGTTGATTATCTGATTCCAGTCGTGATATCCCTTTAGTTTTTAGTTTAATAAATGTAGGAAGACGTTCGTATGAGAAAGAGCATTCCGGACGACCGTGCACAGCCATCCTTCATCGCTGAAAAAACCTTCTTTTTTTTACATGGGAGTCGCCACTTATCAAGGTCCGGTGGGCACTCAGGGATAAGGGTTATTGCATGTACAACAATCAATGAGATAGTATTGTAGCAATCATTAGTATTTTAGATTTGATAGAGTGTCTTACTTAAGGGGGAGGTTTGTCAGGAATTTGTTTATCTTGGATTTGAAGACATCGAAGTTGTAGTCAGGTGGGAAACAGGCGAACGGAAGAGAATTCCACAATCGTGCACTTTTGAAAAAGAAGCTCTGCTCATGGAATCTGTACCGATAATAGTGTAGAAACCTACACCCTGGAGCAAAAAAAAAAAAATGATTGCGCGTTTTGATAGTACCACTCGAGTCTTCTGAGCTCTTCAATGTTTTACTCGATAAATAATTTTTTGGGGCGTATGCAGAGCCATCATTAATTGCTGGCAACAGTACATTTCTAAGAGTAGTGACTAAGTTAAACTTATTGAGTAAAAAACAAATCATAGGACGTTTTACTTTTCGAACTATCATTGCAGTATCTCCTTTAACTATTGGACTGTGTCACTAATATACATTTATATATTCCCAAGAAATGTGGGGTATTCAAAAACTTTAGAGATTTGTTTCCATTAATTTCGTTTTATGTAAGTCTTTAGGTTATTGGCTTATGAATACTTTAACTAATGTGTAGTAATTAAAATAGAATCTCGTTGGATGGTCTGGTATAACAAACATTAAGTGCATATATAAAAAGAACAGCTGCCACGACTTCTTTTAGCCTGACAATATCACACTCGTATTAATCAAACAATTATTTAATAGATGCTGTAAATTTTTAAATTTGTTTTAATCATTTAAACATTATTTGCAGTGATGCCTAATCTCCAATACTCATCATTTTATGATCACGATATGAAGATATATATATATATATATATATATATATATATATATATATATATATATATATATATAGTAGTAATTTATAAAATATATATGGCGATTAAGCTACACTGAATAGTCTGCGTTTCATCCAACTATAGGATTCGTCAGGCTTATGCGCGAATTCTGTCGTTGCTTCTTGTTTTTATACATCTTGAGGATTACTAGTTGGCCACTCAGCTTTCTAGTATCCACCGCGCCCCTTCCTACCAGCCAATGGGCATGCATTTTATCAAACAAAGGATCTGTTTTAGAGCTAGGTTAGTGGTTTTAGGTGGCCGTTCTGCTTCTTTTTTTATTTTGTATCATCAAATTAAATTTATGTAGATGTATGTGTGTGAGAGTATGTGTATGTGATTGAATAGTTATCCACTGACAGTTCTTTCGTCATTTACATATCCTCAATAGAGCTAGACGTCGAAAGTGTATTTAAGCGGCGATTCGAAACCTAAATGGCAGTTTCATGCAAGCGAACACATAATTAAAGTACCTTACTCGATTGCCAAATATGTGTACTCCTTCTGGTTAAAGACACTTTAATATCTCATTAATAACCTGTGGAATATACTAATGTAGAAATTATATATATATATATATATATATATTTATCATTTTTCTTTTACCTCCTATTCCCCTTACCGCACCCTTTTTTAACCAAGTAAGATCTGTGACTTACTTGTAGTTTCATTAAATACTTTTATATGCAAAATCCGATCCCGCATTTTGCTAATTCCTGCTCTCTGATGAGAAAGAGAGTATTTCTTCGAAACTCCGCGGATTAAGGAATATCCACTTATCTTGAGCTTCCTTTTTTAAAATTAAATATGTTTTAACTCTTTTTCAAGATGTCTTTTAACATGTTTTATCAATCATTTGTTTATATATATATATATATATATATATATATATATATATATATATATACATATGTATATATATATACATATGTATATATATATATATATATATATATATATATATATATATATATATATATAGGAGCACATGGACACTATTGTGTACATAGATATGTGTAAGACTGTGCATCATTAAAGAAGTATTATGGAAGTCATATTTATTTTCCGCTTTTCTTACTCTTTCCTGATAATTTACCTTTTTTTATATTACTGTTGGCGTTTTGCTTACTTCATTGTTTGATAATATCATATGACCTTCCCCCCCAAAAAAAAAGAAAGAAAACGAACACTGACTTTGCAATCTACGCGGGGTCCCTTACGCACACGAAAACAACAAACAAAAACGGTAGTATAAGAGATAAATAGTCCCCAGAGAGGCTCGCTAAACTTTAGAGGAATGAGATATGCAAAGAAAAAAATGTAAATAAGAAAACTAACGTCGAATCGTTTTTGTTGCCAAGAAAACTAACGGAATAATTGTGAACAGTCCTTGGGGTTTGTTCCTCCACGCAGAACATCTCATGCAAGCGACTCGATTTACTGTGTTCTCGGATAATAGGTTGGCCAGATCATTTACAATTATGATATATGACTATACTTTAGGTTGAAGAATATCTAGTCTGGTTTCTGTGCTTGAATAAAATAACAAATGATAATTGTAATCATTCCAAGAAAAACGTTTCAAACGGGATGATTATTTTTCAAGTAGATGGATCTTACACTTTTTTAAAGATCAGTGATATCACTACTTATGTATAGGAATGCGTTGTTTGTATGTGTGAGTCTGTTTCTTATGGATTTCGACACGGCTGTTCCTATTTTTGTATTTTTATATTATGTTTCACGGTGCTCTTTGATAGGTTTTGTATCGTAACTTATCCACAAAATGCTGTCTGCGTGTGTGTGAGACAAAATGTTTTAGTCTCCTATCGACTCTGAAACGGTTGGAAAGATTTTAATAAAATTTCAGCTAATTATACTTCATGCATTTGAAAGTGTTCTCTCTCTCTCTCTCTCTCTCTCTCTCTCTATATATATATATATATATATATATATATATCAGAATGCCTTGTATAGGTATTAAACGTCTAATCGATAATCGAATTATCCCAATAAATACAGGAAAAGACTGATTTGGAACAAATCTAATAGCCATAAAGATAAACATCACCGGAATATGTGGTAAACTTTACCACCACAAAAGCAGGAAGACACAGCGTTTAAGATCAACAGTATTTCCTCTCATAAGACAGAGGTGCGTTCGAAATAATTTTTTTCTGTTTAGAAAACTAACCCTGATACATGATTATTTAATTAAGAACTGTAATTCAAGTCATTATATAAAATGTCGATTTGTAAAATGAACAGTATTCTTTTTTATAAGACAGGGGCGCATTCAAAATGAAAGCTTCTGTTTCGAACTAAATTCAACCACATTACTGAACTTTTGAAATTTAAACTTTAATTCAACCAATGATATAAATAAATCATCAGGACGTATTCTACAGTGCATTGAGAACTACGGTTCTTTATGTACGAAGTCACTGCGAGGAGGCATGTGACGCTTCCTCTCAGTGCATTGTGATTGGTACCCGACTATAATCCGCAATCAATCTATTCGATTAAATAATAAACAACCCAGTTGAGCTTTGTTACATGAAATGTAATGTTTTATCTCTTAGCTAGTATCAAACAATTTGATAAAATCGTCAGTAGGTTTACTACAGTTCAATTTATTGTGGAGAAATCAGTGCGAAAATGCATGTAAAAATTCCTACGTGAACCCGACTATCACAGGCAATTAATCGATTTTATTGAAAAATGTTTCATTTCAGAGATTTCGGAGACTATACAAAATTGGAAGTGTTGAAGATTCGTTAACATATATGACAAAATAGAGTGATGTTTACAGAGAGAAAACGGTACACTTAACTCTTTAGAAAATGTTCTAAAAACAGACACTCAATTCGAACTTTTACTTTTTTCACTTTAAAAGATGGAATACTCGTACAGGCATCAATCATCCGTAAAAACTTTTGATTCTATCTGCAATATAAAATATTGATTTTAAGATAAGTTTAATAATATTTCTAAATATCTTACACTTATTAAAACAATTTCCATATCCGGTAAACCAACAAATTAAATTCAACATCTAGACTACAATGAATAAATCTCTACGCATTAAGATATATTTGTGCATCCTTGTTTGGGATAAATAATTGTTACGTCATATATGTTTTATTCATCATGTTATAATAGATTTTAACAAAATAAGTTTATTTTAAAGACGTTTAAATCCTATTTTAAATTACATTGTCCTGCTGTCCAATGTCATTTAAATGAGTTTAACTAAACAGGGCTTTGGTAAAATTCACAAATGTTTATGTTTAATATAATAGGATAACGTCTGCCATTGATGTGATTAATATGAACTATACACTTAAAAGAAAAACTATATATAAAATAATTTAAACTTCTGCCTAAAACGAATGCGGAAACGGAATTAAGACTGTAAAAAATTGTGTCTGTCCTTGATGGGAAGAATAGCAAGAATAGCGTACTTTGAGACTCTGTTGAATAAGGACTTCGAAAATTGTTTTTGGGAACATTCTGTGGAAAATAAATTTAATTGTAAGTTTTGATTTACAGGCATAATGTGTGTTCTTTTGTAATAAGCTCTACTCTCTATTGTGTTTATATTGAGCTTTATTATTTGTTTGGAATTAAAATATCACTGGTATTTATATTAGATTGAAGTTTACCCTTGCTTGTATAAGGTGAACACCTCATCCACTTTGTCTTTCTTATGCACACACAAAGATATATATATATATATATATATATATATATATATATATATATATATATATATATAAGGAATAAAATTAAATTGAAAACAATGCGGCACTTCCTCCAAAAATCTGACTCACTCATTATTTCCAGCAAATTCCAGTAGCGTTTCTTAGCGCCAGTATATGCGCCTTGCACCATTGTTGTATAGATATTATAATTTTCTATCTTTAACTCACTTTCTCGCAGACATAATCACACATAGGTGGAGATAGCAAATATTTCTTCCACATAAAGTGTATTCGTCATACGGAACATAAGAAATTGTTTTAGCGCCCTTTAAAGAAACTTAACTAAAACATTTCCATGTCTTTTATTTTACCACATTTAATCTGGCTCGAGCTTTTATTTACCAACATTTATCCTGAACGGGTGCAGACGGTTTCTTCCGACGGCTGAATGTTCCGTGATGTAATTAATTTATAAGCGATCGTATTTGTATGAATACCATTATAACAGCCAAATCAACAATGCTAACTACATTGATTTAAGAAGAGCACTTGTATCAATGTTATTATGCTGTGAATGATTTACTTATCTGTAATTGTATCGCTATTATCTTTGGAATTGTTCAGCTGGCTCCTTATAGAGAATTATCCCTTTCTGAAAGAAGTGCTCATGCGCAACGGTCTACGTCAGTAGCAGACACCACGGTTAACCAACCATGGTGCGAACGGCGAACTCCATAAATACAAGAACCTAGGAATATTTCGCTATATTGTTTCACCATTAAGCTCAAAGGTTTTCGCTGACCTCTGTCTTTTTTCTCAAGCCTTGAACAAAGATTGTTTCAAAAGTATTGTTGATGTAACTAGAAAGACGTAATCGTGTGCGTGTGTGTGTGCGTCTTGTGTATTGATATTCATATTAAATATACCTTTTTTCTATGTATTTAAAAAGAAAATACATATTGTTTGTATATGGATCGTAGAAGTGCATTCATCTGCAAAAGATCTAGCTCATTTGCATATTCATTATAAACATTTATTTTATTTAATTGCCTATTAGGTATCATTTGGTTTTGTGTGGGATAATGATGTTTAGTTTGCTATTACGTGTAATTATATTCATGCAGATATTTTAAATGATTTATACCTTCGTAACGTGTGTAAAAAGTTATAGTAAACACAAACATTTTTCTGTATGTATTAATATATGTATATATATGTATTTGTTTAAAAAGTTTGCCTAGCGGACCCTCTGTCAGTGTTTTGTCTACAGAGATGAAACTTGATATATATGATATTCGTACATATGAGCAACATTGTAATCGGGTAAAAGTCTCTAACTGTACCGGAATTTAAACTAATAGTCTAGAGCAAAATTCTTTTTTTCTATTTAACAACCTGTTGGTGAGGCTTAATCCTCGTTATAAAAACATGATTATATTCAGGTAAAAGTTTAACATGTTATTTTAAATCGTTCCTATTACTAATTACATTCTGCTTAATTTTTATCATAGCAATCATTATTTATTGCCTCAAGAGTCACCCGATGCTCATTAACCTTTATTCTCGAACGGAAATTTGACTTTGATTAACCTGACTTTTCAATAAAAAATGTTTTATGACGTTGTTTACAAGGAAGTCACCACTTGTCAAGGCACGGAAGCCACTCGAAAGTAAGAGTTAATGAATGTTAGCATCAAGTTTAGTATTCATTAATAGTGTTAATTGGCTAGAATATTGATTATTTAAAAGGACGGCAAAACAAGCACTTATTTTAATTGGACTTGAAGGCTACAATATTGTAATAAGCCGGAAAACAGGCAAATGAAAATGCGGTCCGTTAAAATAAATAATAAATAGACATAGATAGAATCTGCGGTCAGATTTATGCACAGGTGGAGAATGGGGGAAATTGTTAATAGTGATTTCAGTTTGTCGAATGTTTTTAGTGAAAGAGGGAGACATTAAATTGGAGTTAAGGCAAGCACCTGCAATGAAAATAACGATAGAGTAGGCACCTTAGCGTTTTCCTCTGTGGTAAAGCGTTGCAAAGAAGAGAAATGTATACAAAATAAATCTTATAAAAATAGAAAAAATAGCCTCAAAAATTAAAAGCATCGTTCAAGGAATTTTGTTAACAAGTAATCATGGGCCTTGAGATCCGACAAAACCGTTCTATAATGGTGTATACATTAATCGGTAAGCGAGAACGCAACAAATTTAATATACACTATTACTTTATATTTATTCTTCATTTATATAGCCTTATCATTTAAAATACTGAATATTTCCTACTAATGCCCTCTCGGTTGAAATAGAAGAGTTATAGACAAGCGATATAAATAACGGATTAATTCAGGTTATTGAAATATCATTACAGCACTGATGATATCCTTTAGATGGGAACGCTTCGAGTGATTTAGGATAATGATACAGAACGACTCTCACAGTAAAAAGTCTCGAATTTTGTCTTAGATTATTTTTGTTTGTTAATCCTACGACTTAATTAGTGATGTGTTCCGTGTGAATTTTGGGAAGATAGATATAAATAAATGTATCCTGATCGACAATTATTCGTAGATAAGTTTCATGTTTCTGATTACGATGTTTATAAGCAACTTTACATAAGGAATTTACTCTCATATGAGATCAGACTAAGATAAGAGAATGCGACATTAGTGGCGAAATTTTCGATGGATTCTTTCGTGCAGATAAGCCAATCGATTAAGACACATATTATGAAAGTGACACGTGTTTCTATTCTTAACGTCCATTCGTTCGACAATTAATCAATGCACGCTATTCCGAATTGGGTCTCAGCAGGGGCTTCCAGGATCAACCTATAAGGCGCCTGCTAATTAATTGTGACATTTTCCGCCATATAGCATTGTATTTCCAGCCCAAATCCCGTTCAAGTAATTCAACGTTAATTATACTTGTTTAAAAAAAGACAATAATGTAAGAGGTTTACAGCTCTGCTTTAAGAAGATACAGCAGATATACAAAAACCAATTTATTTAATACACGAATATGATCATTAAGTCTTGCACGGCCTCCTATAAAATAATCAATAATACTATCGTAGCATCAAAAGTGACCCGGTGTTCTATTCCGTGTGAGTAAGCACTAAATGCATTCCAGTGTTACTAATATCACCTGCGTCCTGACCATTTGCTATGCCAATTTATATCTGCCCACCATGCACTCAACTTCGCGTGTTGAGATGACTTGGTCGGAAATTTTTGTAACTTACTGGTCTCCAATTTTGTTCTACTTTGGGTCAACACATGTCTTAATCTTTTGTTAATCCTAGTGCTCTGTTCTATTATGGATTGGGATGGACACATCGTTACACAAATTTAAAATGAGAAAATCATAGCTTTATCTAATATATAAATCTCAGTATGTCTCCGTGTGTGTCGCTGTCTACAGTTTTTAATTTATTTATCCTCCAAGACGGGTGGTCGCTAGACTCGTGCAGTAGCTCAAAATATTGCATTTTTGGTACAGAATTTTATTACAGGTATTTGCTCTGTAAAAATAATCGATAAAGGTTCGTAAACGTTTTCCAACATAAAAGAAATGAAAAATTGCCTAGTGTAACACAGTAGCGTTGTTCTGCGCATGCATACGTCCTGTAACAGAGCCATCTTTTTATTTAGTTATTACCCAACACCTTTAAAGTTGTTGTCTGATTGGTGTAATGGATGGTCACGCCATCCACTTACACCAGTGTTGCGGTTTCAATCTTCACCACTTGCTTTTTTTGTGTACAATCCGATATTCTTGACTTTTAAATGCTATGTAATAATTTTACATGGACACTTTTATTTTTAAAAAATACAGAAAAATGATGTTGGTGTACGTAACGAAAAAGCATATTCCAAATATGTACGATATATTGTATATCGGCTTTTTGTTACATTCAAAAATCATAAATATAGATCAAGTAATGAGATGCTGTATTGAATTCACTCCTAAACTAATTAACCGATCATTATGAAGTTTGAATAAGTGTATAGGTTTATATAATTCTATGTATTGGATTCACTTTTAAACTAACTAACCGGTCATTAAGAATTTTAATTATTTGTTAATTTTTATATATTTGTATGTATTGGATTTATTCCTAAACTAAGTAACCGATTACTATGAATTATTATTATATGTCTATTTTATATATTTATATGTATTGAATTCACTCCTCAACTAATTTACTAGTCATTATTAATTTTAAGTACATGCACATGTTTGTGGTTTATATGGTTTATATATTCTATGGACTGGATCCAGGTCTAAACTAATTAACCTTCATTAAGAATTTTTAGTAAACGTTTATGTTTATATATTTGTATTTATTGGATTTTCTCCAAAACATATAAATGGATCATTAAAAATGGTATGTATTGTATATGTTTGTATATTTGTATGCATGCCGTATTCCAAAAATCACATACAATGGTCAATTACTTTTTAAATGTATTTATTTTTACAAGAAATTCTACCCACGTAATAAGGTACCTGTACGGTATATTACTCATGTGAAAAACTCATGAACATTTTTGAATTAGAAAACGGTAATTGTACAGTATACTACCCAATAAATCAGCTACTTTTACGGTATAGTACCCCTATGAGAAATAAAGCAAAACTGTCCTATGATGTATATAAAGTAATCAAAAATCATGTAATATATTCGAGTAGTATGATATTTATATAAGAAATAATGTGCATCTTCACTATGCCACTCTGATGTAAAAACACATTTTTACCTGTGACATATGGAAACGTTAGCACTACACGACGTGTTCTATGACCTGTTCTCCCCGAATTCAGCGAGTAATCTGTTTAATTTTAGAGCGCATCGACCCGATGTGGTGAGGTGGAAATCTCCCCAGCCAATCAAATCACGCTAAGCCCTAACGATCTGAGACCCCATTCAAGACTAAAAATCACATAACTTAAAGGTCACCAACCATCACTCAGCCGGTACAATATGTCCGTCTAACATCCTCGAATTTCCTGTTGTTGAGATTTAGCCGTAAAAATATATTTCTCTGGTTTTCAAACAATATCTATCTTGACATAAAATAAAATATGCATATTTATCGTTTCTATCCTGAATCCTTGGGTTATCTGGCGTCACCCGGGAATACAAGCTACCTCAACGTAGTTCTAACGCTCCTCAATGGGGGATTATGTTACAACAGAAATTATGTAAAATAATCGAGTAGTTTCATCTTTCTATTAGAAGTAAGGGACTTTCGCAGTATCCTGCCTAAGTGTTGGAGACGCCCCTCCATGGGATTAATGCGCTATCTCATGACGTCACTTCCTCTGGTGAATTCACTTCCGCTAACGAGTACCGATGCCCGCCAATCAGAGATTGGTACGCGGCCAGGGAGGTCGTGTGCAAAAACTCCCACCAGTGAAGAAATGGTATTGCTCAACCCGCTTTTTCCTCTAATATATGTGAATACATGTTTCGTGTAAAAGTCCTGCGTTCCTTTCGTTTTGTTACCATTTAACACCATAACACTAAGGAATAAATTACTTGTGTAGTATAGTACGCATATGAAAAAAAACAATGAAAATCTAGTATTACTTTCATAAGAGAAAAACGTGAATCTTCACAATAACCCCAGATGAACAAATAAACAAATTCTTATCCTTGACGTACAGAAAATTAAGCACAACATAAAATTACTTAAAATTTCTGAGTGCTTTCATTTCTACATTGGGAATAAATTACTTGTACAATATCTTGTCCAGAAAATAAGGTACTTTTACAGTATTGACCCGTATAAAAAAAACATGTGGCGTGCATAAGTTATGAAAACTGCAAATGATGTAATATGTAAGGCTAAAAAGGCATTTATATTGGAAACAAGTCACTTCCTTCTATAGCAGTCTGATGTAATAAACAAAATATTTCCTCTGACATTCAGCAAAGTTAGCACATCAGAAAAGTATGTAAATTATTTTAAATATATGTTGTACATTACCCCGCCACTTAGAAATAATATTTTTTCATATACGTGCTGTAAATTCCATGCCCTAATGAAGGTACAATTATTTCAAACATATGTTGTATAATACCCGTCCTAGGATAGGTAAAATATTATTTTGCTCGAGATGGCAAATGATATATAGGCACCAAAAACTCCTAAGAATAACAGGTATGTCCAAAATCAAATTCGTTTTTCTCATTGTTTACTGCTAGTTATGACTTAAGTAATAAGTAAATTCACAAAATGATAATTGAATTCTAAAAATTATTTTTGTAATATAAGCAGTGTATAGTCTAGCTAAAGTTTAGATAAAACGTTTTTATTTTATTACTGTTTCTTTCATTTGATAGTTTAAGCCAGTATTATTTAAATTTCGCATGGACAATGTTCCACCATTAATGGTCACACTTGAACACATTACTTAACAAAAAATAATATTGTTAATTGCTGTGTTACTATAAAATCATTGTCAGCACAATCAATACAAAATATTTGTAGACATAACAAAGTTTAAGAGAAATAGATGAACAGTAATTCAGGAAAGAAGAAATGTAATACGTATTAATTTATTTTATCGGGCTACTGTACTCATCCTGAGTGTGATTTTCACATCATTTTATTCGAAGAAACCTACGATCTTCTCCAAGTATATTTTGTCGAACTCGGCAGTATTTCTATCAGGGACAAGAATCTGGTCGGAATTTCTAATGAAACCGTTTATTTATTTACTTCATTCGGGCAGCATGCTCTTGTTCCGTCCAATACAAACACTATAACAACTGCGCCACGTGCTATTGCAAGCACACGTTACGCAGTGGCTATAGTAAAAAAAATCAATTGTTTATATGATATTCACATGAAGGTTCAATTGTCAATTTGATATTCCCCTGATAGTTCAATTGTCAGTGTGGGCGATCTTAAAATGTAGTTACTTAAGGGCTCTATCCAGTCATGGCTGGCGGAAGAAGATCATGCTATACTCGGGAAGTAAATTAAGGGATCCGTTCGAAATTCCGCCCAAATTCCCGAATTCGACAGAAACATTTTCAAGTTCGACAAGATACACCTGAAGAAGGCTGGATATTACATCGCCCGAATCTTTGTGAAAATTACATTTAAGATAAAAACAGTAGTCCGATTAATCCAAATAATACGAATAACCAATCTTAATCTAAAAAAAAACAAGAAACCTCAGAAATATAATAGTTTTAGTATTTATTAAAAAAATATGTATTTCACAATCACTCCAAATATTATTATACACCATGTAAAAGCGTGTGCGATACCCTGCCTTCATCAGCTTCCAGGCAAATATAAGATCGTGAAAATTTTCAAATGAAATTATAAATGAACTATTTATATTATATTCTTTTAGCTCCTTTCTTAAAAATACGTAATTTGGATAATGCAAATAGTAATTGTAAAGTGAAAATTGATTTAAAAATAACCAAAGTCGCTAAAATTGGCTTTTATAGGCTAAGACAGAAACTCTAAGCAAGAATATGAGCATGAACTCCCTATGATGTAGCTTCGTATACGAATATACTATAGCATGGTTATTGTTCTAGTCGTGTGGGAAAAGAACTCGTATTTATTTCGGCGTGCAGCGGTTCTTCACCAAATAAAATTCGTCTTTAGCAAACAAAAAAAGGTGAACATTCGAAATTAAAAAATAGAAGAAAAAAAACATACCTGCAGGAGATGGTGGAGGAAACGATTAAATTAAACCTTGCTTCGTACACTTTGATTTTACGATTTGTATATAACTATATGTACAATATATTTTTATTTATTTATTAGTAGTTTATATTTCAAACATACAAAGGACACTATTATAAAACTCACTTTTTTCTGTTATTTGTTAGTTTTTTCCCCAAGGAAACAAATTTATTGCGCTAACGAGAGTATCATCCGTTTTATAAAACTGTTTTTTAATTAAAATTATACAAATAAGTAGGCGGCTTTAAAAGTAAATACCATCTAAAATATAGTTTGTACAAATTTTTAACATTTACAGTACGTTCTTTAAAATTTGAAACAAACGATGGATTGTGAACTAAGCTATTGCGACATTGAGTTCATTAAAAATCGTGCAAGTTCAACAATTTTGATAGTAAGATACTTCCTGGAACCTTGAGCTATTCGTTGATTCTTCTTCAATTCCATGCAATTTTGGATATTTCGGATTTAAAGTTAACTTTCCAATGCCCTTTTTTGTGTGTGTGGCGAGACTTCAACTATCTTGCGTATACAATATCTAGTTCATTTCGATCGACTCTTAGATCAATACTATGATAGCAAAGGCAGGACTCATATTTAAACTAAGACAGCGAATGCATAAAAACTCATGGCTGAGAGAATCAGATTAAGTTTCTACCAATCTTGCGTGCTCAGTACTCTCTTCTATGACAGTGAGACATAGACAACCTACGAAAGGCATAAAAAAACTGAACAGCTTCCACATAAGGTGCTTGCGTTTCGTCCTGCAGATCAGCTGGCAGGACATTATCTCGACACTGAGGAACGTTGACAGTCCAACATGTGCAACATGCCTGCAATACTCCCCGAAAGACGGCTAAGATGGTTGCGATATGTTAGGAGGATAAACGATGAACCCGTCCTTAAAGCACTTCTCTACCGCAAGCGAGAAAAGGGCAGAAGAAAGCAGAACGTGCCAAAATACGTTTCTTAGATGTTTGCAAGAGTGACCTGATGCAGTGCGACATCACTCTCTTACTTTTGAAAAACCTGGATGAAAATCGCCCGCTTTTTGCGCGTGAGGAAGCAATTGCACCGAAGAGAATCATGAGGAAGCAGCGACATCAGCAACTTTCAACATCAAGTGCGACGGTGAAGATAGAAAAAAAATGCCGGAAACTAACGATAAAAAAACAAAACAAAATGCCGGAAATTATTCTCTATTAGAGTGAATAAATTTAATTCATACTAGTGGACTATCGACATTCGAAGTCCACCTTTCAAGTTAATACAAAGGGATTTTATTTCAACCTTTATGTATCGGTTGGCCCTAGCCAACCGCTACATAATATCAGCAGGCGCAAAGTACTGGGACTGCTGTATTGCCATTTGGTGAGTGGATCTTGACCATGCGGTAGTCACTGGTGGGGCCTCTCGATGCCATACTAGTGGGTAATTGTTACGGCTTTACCTTTTCGAGTGCTACAAAAAATTCCTGTCTCTTTCTCTCTTACTTTCTCTATCTGTACTGCTCTAACCAAGTATGCCGACCTATTCCACAAATCGCAAAACCTCAACATGAAATGTCTCCAGAATAAAAACTCGATTAAACCTATAACCCCATCTTCCAATTTAGACCTCTACTACCAGGTTTCCTTCTCCAACATCAGGGGTCTACGTTCCAACTTCCAGAAGTTGAAACCCAATTACAGGAGACGAAACCGAACATATTATTTCTAAGTGAAACTGGAATAGGGCCGACAACTTCCCTAGACGAGTTCATAATTAACGGATACTCAAATTTAACAGCTAAATCTGACACCCAATATCGCCATGGGCATGGAATATGTGCCTACATAAGGATGGCTTCCTGTCTGGCAGGCATATCTCTAGAGAAGATCCTAATTTACCCTATATGTGCTTCAGGGTTGCACTTGCTAACACCACTGCATTTATATTTGAATAATCGGCCCCACAACAGCGGAGTTACTATCTTAAAGAGCATATCTGAGAAAATAGACCACATCCTGTCTGCACATCTCTCGGCTAACTTCCACATCTGTGGTTACTTCAACGTCCATAACGTGGAATGGCTGACCCATTCAAATAAGACAGACGACAAGGGGAGGTTTTGTAATGATTTTGCCATTGCTCATGACCTCACTCAGATTGTTCGCGAACCCACCCGTGTGCCCGATACACCCGGTCAATATGCAAGCCTCCTAGACCTTATTTCTCTCAACTTCCCTTGAGCCATGTTCATGTTCCGTTCATTCTCCTCTAGGATCCTCCGACCACTCCGTCGTATCAGCTAAGATAAAAACGAAATGTAAGAAGTCCCCTGACGTATCCTTCCACCTTACTGTATACCGATACTTTATGGCTTACTGGGATAGCTTCCGTACATTCACATCTGATTTACATCTGCACTCAATGTTTAAAAAGGAAGTGTCCTCTATAGTATCGGATCCGACCGAATGGTTAATTGTAGGCATAGACCAATTCATACCATCTAAAAATGCCAACACAAACCTAACAGCCAGCCATGGTTCTCCCCAGAATGTGCTGCTGCTATCACGCATAGAAATCACTTTTTCCATATCTACCAACGTAATAGATGCACTGAGACTAAAGCTGCTTTCAGTACTGGCAGCAACCACTGTAAAAGAGTAATAAAAATGCAAGAGTGCTATATGCCCAGTCTGTTAAATCAAAGGTAGCTGATCAGCGGCTTGGTTCCAACTAGTTTTGGCAAATAACAAATAGGATCCTGAACAGAAGTGTGCGTTCTATCCCAAACATTATCAATGAACCAGAGGTAATCTCGTCAGCGTCAGACAAGGCCAAACTATTTGCAAAGAAGTTTGCAGCTAATTCTACCCTATGCGACGAAGGCCATCAACTCCCCATATTTCCTCCTATAACACAGAACAAGCTTGGTAACATACAAATATCCGTGCATGAGGTCGCCAAGCTAATCAAGAACCTAGATTCCAATAAAGCAACTCGCCCTGCTGGCATGCCAATTATAGTGTTAAAAAAGCTTCAACCAGAACTTGCTCCCACACTTACGAAACTATTCAAGCGCTGCCTTAAGGAGAAGTGCTTTCCGACTCCCTGGAAGACCATATCAGTTTGCCCTGTATTTAAGAATTCAGGTGATTAGTCATCTCCCTCTCAGTACAGAACAATAAGTCTCCTGTGTGTTATGAGTAAGTTGCTGGAATCCATATTAAATAGAGAAATAGTCAACCACCTCAGCAGGAATACAATATGGTTTCCGCTCTGCAAGATCTACCGCAGATGTGCTGACGGTTATATCCCACATGATTAGTTTATCTCTTAACGGAGGCTTCCTTTCTATGGCAATTGCTCTTGATATATCAAAGGCCTTCGACAAGGTATGGCATAAGAGTCTACTTGAAAAGATTTCCAGCTACGGTATCACTGGAAGTGTTTTCTCAATCATTAAATCATTTCTCTCCGATAGGCTCATAAGAGTAGTGGTAGATGGACAAAAATCGGAGGCCTGCAATATAAATGCTGGAGGCCCTCAGGGGGCAATCCTGGGCCCAACTCTATTCCTGATCTACATCAATGATCTCCCTAAACACATACTTTAATCATTCGTTGACATCTATGCTAATGACACGACCATCTACGGCAACACATCAAAGGCTGTAAATGAAAAAGTTATCTCTGATTCTCTCTCCTCTGATCTCGAGCGCGTGGTTCAGTGGGGGAAGATGTGGCTGGTTACCTTTAATGCATCCAAAACCAAACTCCTATCCGTACATCATCAACGCTCTGATCCCCATCTGGCATCAATTGTGATGGATGGCTCTCGTCTGGGTGAGGCCCCGTGTTTTGACAAGCTTCTGGGTTTGACCTTTACTCCTGATCTGAAATAGAAACAGGTACATCAAGTCTGTTGCCAAGGTCGCTGGAAAGATGGTGGGATCCTTCTACCGCTCCAGAAGATATCTCACTACTGATTCAATTATCTATCTATATAAAAGCCAAGTATGTCCAAGGATGGAATACTGTTGCCATATCTGGGCAGGAGCTTCTAAAAACAGCCTATCCTGTCTTGACAGAGTACAAAATAGACTTCCTGGCTTAGTGGGGGATGCCCTTTTCTCTACCCTGCAACCTCTTTCCAACAGAAGAGACGCTGCGAGCCTATCCTTGTTTTATCGTTATTTCCATGGCAGGTGCTCGTCTGAACTCCAATCTCTGGTCCCCCCTCGCCAATCTTTCACGAAATCCACATGTGGAACTCTATTCTGTCTGCCTGCTTTCCTACGGTCAACAACTTGGATGTGTTCAAGTCCAACGTTAAGAAATTCCTAATGAACCGCCCCCTTAAGTAAACACCTTATCAAATCTCCACACTAACGTAATGTACTTGCAATAAACCTTATCCCTGAGTGGCTTTCGGGCCTTGATATGTGGTGATCACTGTGTAAAAAACAACAAAAAAACAGAGCTATATTATTGTGTCCTCACACGGAGATTACTGTTAATATTGTTACTGTTTTTATTGTTTTTATTACCGTTGTTATAATAATAATAATTATTATTATCATTAATATTCGTGCTTATATTATTGTTATTATATACTTTGTTATCATTCTTGTTATGGTTTAATTATTATTATTATATTTTTATTTATGTTAATTTAATTATATTAGTATTATTATATTATTATGTATTTTATTTTGGATATTTCAAAACATATCATGTGTGTACATATATTTTTATATTCTCTCTCAAAATTGAAATACATGTAAATGCTATTTTTGTGATTTGTATGATTTTGTGTGAAGTGCTGAATGAGTAGTATGTTAAAATTAATAGGAGGAATAATGAACTATAAAGAAAAAGGATCCATGAAAATATTGCTGACAATTCTACTATAAACCATTTGTTTATTTTTAATAAACTGTAATAATAAATGTTGTTAATCACTATTTATTCTGTCTTTTCCAACACAGACTCTCACAAATCAATATAGAAGCATATATGTGTGTATGATCTAGCAGGGGAAACGCTCATGTCTAGGATTAAATGAGTAGCAACAAATGTTCTACTCTCCAGTACATTTATTGTCATCGAAAGCAATGAAATCCGCCAGTTCTAACCAATCCCATTGATTTCCTGATTTAGTCCAAAAGAGTACCGGGAGAAAGCTTCCCATATCTCTACGCTGTTATTTAGTCCACAGTACATCGGATTCTGCATTGCACTGTAAGGTATCTACTGTTGATTTTATAATATTATCTGTAAATTATCGCTTCAGCATTTGGGGTTGCTAACATAGACTCTGTCACAATGTTTCGAATTGTGCTGTGACTTGGGTGATTTCTTGCATGAAAATGCCGTCGATTTGCTATTTGAGTCAAAGAAATATTCTCCTGATTTGGTAAAACTATTTCACAACTCCTTACGTCGTTCACTGTTACACTACCCCATAATTAATTTTCCAAATATCATCTATAATATATATGGCATAGAGAAGAAAATGATTATTAATGCTAAAACTTTATACAACTGAGTGAACTTTTGACTGTATATACTTGGTTATGTTTTGAATTAACGAATTACAAATGTATGCTCTATTATAAGAGCATAAAATGCAAAATATTTTGATTTTGATTTCAGACAACGAAGATGATAAAAGTAACCGGTACCGTCTGTTTCAAACTTGATATTAGGAAATAGTTTTAAATCTCCATATCAAGCTCTCCACAGTGCATCTCTCTCATATGTTTATAACCGATGAGAATAATCGGCTGAACAGAACCTGATATAGTGACCTAAAACAGTTTTGTATTATCAGGTTTGAAAACGACGGTCCCGATAAGTTATCTCATATGAACTTACTGAACATCTATATGTATATCAATATCTGTTATAGAATGGCGAGAGAGAGAGAGAGAGAGAGAGAGAGAGAGAGAGAGAGAGAGGGAGATGTATAAATTGTATTGAGACAGGGTCAGCTGATCGGATTGTGTGTGATCATGTTAGCTGAATCGAAGAAGTTGGGTTTAGACTTAATAGAGGACGGACAGCTTCAACGTTGTCTCCCCGCTTCACTGAGGAGGGGGGACGCTGACGTGTGTAGAACAGAACCAGACAATCCAGAGTTTCGCTTTTCATCCTTCTGCAAGAAATCTGGAAACTGAAATAAAATATAAAACCAAGTCCTTCTGTTAGAGTGAAAAGAATCTTCGTCCAAAACAGGTACCAAGCCCCCCCCCCCCAAAAAAAATGAGATGTTTCTAGACCGACCAACATCGCGACGCAGAAGGTATTCCGAAAATACATGACATATCACACAAACACCCACACACAAAATCATATGAATATATCATGTAATAGAAAAACATTTAGGCGATCACACACGGCCACCTTTATTAGAGATAACTACGCAACATACCTATATATATATATATATATATATATATATATATATATATATATATATATATGTATATATATATATATATATATATATATATATATATAGAGAGAGAGAGAGAGATGTATATATATATAATTCTGTAGAAATATATTTTATTATAATATGTATCAATCCTTATTTCAGCAGCTCAATATAATTACAGAGCATTATAGATAATAAATGACGAAAAGTTATATTCCAAAATTTATGATGTTTACCATCTTATAATTTGATTGTTTAATTCTGTTGACTTATACAATTCTGGAAAAAATGCAATACAGCGTAATTGGAGAATATAAAGGTATCTGCAGCTTAGCTTCCAATTTTCGGATTTTATCATGTCAAATCACACTTCATTTCTTATTGACGGATTGATTGTTGCTATTTCTTCTGATGAGTTAAGGGCATAATAGATTCACAGATTGATATAATAATTAAGTGATTATTTTGCGCTACGAAACAGATACTGTCAAGAGTTGCATCAGTCAACTGAATAAAAGGAATACATTATAAGATAGTCACCATCATGAAGTTTGAAATATAACTTTTGTAATTTATTACCTCTCTCTCTATCTCTCTTTATATATATATATATATATATATATATATATATATATATATATATATATATAATGGATTAAGAAATTCCAACGAAAGAAAGATGTATATTTAAATAAGGGAGTAGTCATCAACAATGTGTATTTTTTAACATTATTTTATTATTCCGTGTCTTGGTTTTTCATTGAGAATTATGTTTGGTCTATTGTAATAATGTTTTGAAGTCATTGAAATCGTTTTTATGCGCGTTTCAGACGTTCTGTGAAGCGTCCTCGTAAGAAATTATTTTAAAATTTCAAATTCTAATTGCGCAGCCATAAAAGATCAACAGATATTCAAACTGAACTCTTTGACTGAGGAAGTTTTACAGAGAGAGGTGTGTTTATTTCCCTTAAAATAAAAGTCATGTGAGAAATATGCATCTCATTTCATTGTTGACTCTAACAAAAAAGTCAGATAAATCATTAATAGTTTTGGATCTGTACAACGATGTTGGGATTAATTCTCATATTTATTGCATATACCTTTATAAACCGTCTTAGTATGTTTGTCTACTGATATATATACACACACATATATATATATATATATATATATATATATATATTGTTTGTGGATATCCTATTTTCCGCAGTGTTATTTGTAGTTCATTCACTCTAGTCGAACGGAGGTGTCTGTCTGTTACTATGGTGCAGACTCTATATATTGCACCGGCATATGCCACCCTTACACTCGCCTATGGCACCGACATATGCCACCCTTTAACTCGCCTTCCTAGAAGATACCCTTTATGAAAGGATAGATCAAAAGTACAGGCACAATATAAAAAACACTCTTCATAAAATATTGGAAAAGATACCTAGACGACTGCTTTATCCTCTGGAAAACCACATAGGGGATATCAGAAAACTCCACACTTTGCTACAAAATCTACACCCCAAAATAAACTTCACACTAGAACAAAGCCCCACAGAACTACCTTTCCTAGACATCCTAGTAACAATAAAAAACAACAACATAATCACAGGCATCTACCACAAACCCACAGGCACTCAACAATACCCCCACTTCAAAAGCTACCATCCTAAAAACTTGAACTATTACAACAACCCAGAACTATTACAACAGATAACAAAAAACCTTAATCTCCTCAATCAGAACGACAAACTATACAACATACTCAAAACAACAAAAATAATAAAAAGCAAACGCCAACCCGAAAAATTAAAGCACATCCAACTTCCTCAAAACTCGTTCCACACACTAGAAAAGGGGTTACAAAATGCAACAAACAGCGATGTGGAGTATGTGACATAAAAATAGAAGGAAACACATTCAAAAATTAAGCACAAACATTCAAAATATAAAAGGATCTAAATTGCAGCTCCAGAAATGTAGTATATGCACTAAGATGCACAGCATGCAACAAATCCTACATAGGCGCCACCAAAAATTTCAACAATAGAGTGGCCTTACGTAAGCGCAACATCAAAATTGCAGATAACAAACACCTCTATGTTTAAAAACACGTACACACATGCAGTGGAAACAGCTTCAAAACAGACAAGTATTTGATTTACTTAAACAGGAAAAAAAAACGTCATCACAAGATTCACTCCTGAACTGAATAGAGCATAAGATCAACAGACAAAAACATCAAATGCAAGGCACACTTGCATGCACACCCATATACATATACACACCGACACATAAATCAGAACGGACACATTAAAACACACACGCGCGCATATAACCACACACAGACATAACACCCCTATCTCTAATACAACACACTGAACAATACCACCCCTACTTAACCTCAAAACCAACAACACTAGGAAACACCTAAAACCATAGTATAATATCTGTTCCAACACCTCACTCCCCCTCATTCAGTGGATGAGAAATCCCTCATGACTGAGACAACTATCATCCCTTCTTTCATCCTCTATATCCCTCCAATTGGCCCCTCTGGGGAACAAGATCTTCCCCACACTACGAACCGATCCTGGGTCTGGCCATAACCACATGGGGAGACAAATAAATAGAAAAATTAAAAAGTCCCCTATACATATTTTTAAATACCCCCCTCTATCTAAACAAACATAATTTAAAGAATACCCGAAAAAACTGAAACGAAAAATCACAATACTAAAATTCCAGAATCAAAAAAATAAATATCAAAATAAAATGAAAGCACCCCCACCCTTATTTTAGAAGAGGTGGTTCTCCCCCGTCTCCTCACACATACACATAGTAACGACCTCGGATCACAATCA
Organism: Euprymna scolopes; assembly: GCF_053919585.1. NCBI lineage: Eukaryota > Metazoa > Mollusca > Cephalopoda > Sepiida > Sepiolidae > Euprymna > Euprymna scolopes. The sequence goes on along the minus strand of NC_136487.1, from coordinate 171,286,196 downwards.
CCTTCCTAGCGAAGCAAATAACCTCATAATACTATAAAACAGTACACACATTCTCAAACCAATAAAAGAAAACTCACACACACACATCCTACCCTAAAGAAAAAGAAAAAAGGAAAAAACACAAGTAGAAAGTGAGAGTGAGAGAGAGAAACAAAACACAAGGGTGCCACAGCCCAATAAAAGAGTAATAAAAATTGAACATTCCTATGAATAGTACACACTTACACGTTTCCACACCTTGGAAACACTTCAAATAAACTACGAAAATGCTATTTTACATCTCCAACACATTTGAAAATAATTTCTGACGCGGACGCTTCACAGAACGTCTGAAACGCGTAAAAACGATTTCAATGAATTAAAAAACATTATTACAACGATCTAAACATAATTTTCAATGAAAAACCAAGACACGAAATCATAAAATAATGTTAAAAAAATACACACTGTTGGTTATTACCCCTTTATTAATACCCCTTTATTACTATATATATATATATATATATATATATATATATACATATGTATATATATATATATATATATATATATATATATATATATATATATATTTCAGCCCGGCGTTGCCCGGGTGTGTAGATGTATTTGCTGAGCAAAAACATTAAAAATAAAAAAAAATAAAAAGTGGAAGTAGGAAGGCAGGTTGGTAGGCTAAAAATTGACAGAGTTATTGCGCAGGTAAATTTACACAGACACACACACAGGCATACACACACAGACACGTTCACTTTTATAGATATATAGATAGATATATGTATATATATATACTGATAAGTGTATATATGTGTATGTGTGTGTGGGGGTGGGTATGTGAGTGTGTGTGTGCGTGTTATTTGTTTTTGTTTTTGCGATACGTTTTGAATGAATTCCATTATTTACGAAAGCGCATTTTTACCTAGATGCCAGTTAGGAATGATTTTCTCTTTAACCCATTTTGTACTCCAATAGGGGGAGCGGAATATATATTAAAATATAATTATCCACTGGCAGGTGTTTCGTCGTCTAGGACTCTTCCGAGTGGCTGAACGCCACGGTCAGGTCCCGATTTCGAATTTCTCAAGATTCAGTCACTATGATGTGTCCTAGATGACGGAACACGTGTCAGTTGATACTTCTATTTTAAAAATAACATGTATACATACATATATACATATAATATATATTAATATGTATTATATATGTTATACGTAAATTAAATATATATTAATATGCCTTATATATGTTATGAATATATATATATATATATATATATATATATATATATATATATACTTCTATAAATTCGTTTTTTGTGTGTGTTGTAATTCATCTTAAAACCCCTCTTTTCTATGTATTAAAAAGAAAATAGAATTTTCTTGTATATGGGCTGTGGAATTGCATTCACTGGCAAAAGATCTATCTAATCTGCATTTTCTTTTAAAAATGATTTTAATAATTTCCTTATTAGTTTTTTCGGTTTTCTTATGGGATGATCATTTTTTTAGTTAACTCTGACGTGTAATTATATTCATTCAGATACTCTACATCATTTATACTTGCATAATATTTGCGTAAAAAGTTTACAGTAAACACGAATTTGTTTCCATATATATTTATGTAAACGTATATATTTTTCTTTAATCTGTCCATCTATCTATATATCTATCTATCAATCTATAAAAGTAAACGTGTCCGTGTATCTGTGTGTCTGTGGGGCTCTCTATGTGTGTACATTTCCCTACGAAATAACTCTGTCAATTTTTAGTCTACAGACTCTCAATTTGATATAGAGGGTACTGAGATTTGGGAAAATCTAGCTGATCGGTTTTCTGCCAGAAATTTGGCTATTAAGGGGTAAAAGTACAACGATTTGACCTTTGTGAACTCTATCAAACTCCTCCGACAATTTTGTATTTAAACACTTGAAATTTTAGATATAGGTTCCTTGGATATTGATCTAACTTAATATCTTTATTTGAGCAAAAAAAAAAACAATGAATTTTAAGGGTTCATAATAGAGGGCAAAGTTTTAAAAAATGACCTCTGCTGTCTCTACCAAATTACTCAGCCAATTTCTGGTCCAAACATTTGAAACTTTACATAACCGGTATTACGAGATATGGCAAGTTTTATTTATAATCGGTTTGTGTCGGAAAATTTTAGTTACCAATATATAAATGTATGTATGTATGTATGTTTTTATGTCTCCTTAAAACTTTCGATAGAGGCGACAGATTTGACTAATATCAGTATCGTTTTAAAATTCGACCTTTGATACGACAAATGTCGAAAACTTGGCTAAAAACATTAATATCTTCACCTTTAACTAAGCACTTTTCTACAAGGTGGGTCGCTTTTTTAACTGATATTTTTGAAAGATATCCTCTCTTTTTGAGTGTCTAGTCTTAATTTAAACATAAGATAATTTAAACATAGGACAGTTTGGCGGTGGTCATAAGCGCAAAGACGTCGGGCCTTTGTTCATGTTCTTTTCCTCGTTCGCGGTACGGGTTCGGGCCTGCCTTCCTACCACCACTTTCTTTTTTTTTTGGCTCAACATACACATGCAAACACCCGGGCAAAGCCGGGCTGAAATGCTAGTCGTTCTATACTCCTATAAATTCGTTTTTGAAGCGGGTATATTGATATTCATATTAAAATCCATTTCTCTATTAATTTAAAAGGAAAATACTATCTTATTATTTATGGGCCATAGAATTGCATTTACTAACAGAAGACATAGCTAATTTGCATATTCTTTTAGAAAATTATTTTAATGAATTCCCTATTAGTTTCTTCAGTTTTCTCATGGCATGATCAGCTTTAGTTTACTATTACGTGTAATTATATTAATGCAGATGTTTTAAATGATATAAACTTGCATAATATTTGCGTAAAAAGTTTATAGTAAACACAAAATTATTTCCATATATATTTATGTATACGTTTATATTTTTGTTTAAAGAATTTTGTCTACAACACACCTCCACGACCTTTTGGTCTACACATAGGAAACTTCATATATAAGGTATTTGAATCTATGCGAAACTTTATATTTGGGTTTTAGCCCGGAAAAATCGGTGTAAAAGTGTGAAAATTAAAAAAAAAATGAAATTTGCTAGGTGGAGGTCGAACGCAGCCATTACGAACGCATAACTTAGTAGCTATTGGTTCAATTTTTGTAATTTTTAGCCTTGAATTAAATATATCATCATGACCCAATCATTGACGGCAGTGGAAAAACTAAGTCGTAAACTAACAGTTTTTGGTTTCGATTATCTATTTAAATAATTACTATATATTGCGTCTAATCTATCTATCTATATCTATATCTATCTGTCTATCAACCTGTCTATATATCTATCCGTCTATAAAAGTAAACGTGTCTGTGTGTCTGTTTGTGTGTCTGTCTGTGTACATTTCCCTACGCAATAACTTTGTTATTTTTTTAGTCTACTGACTCGATCTTTTACATACAGGGTACCGAGATTTGGGAAAATCGATGTGATCGGTTTTCGGCCATAAATTTGTCTTTTAAGGGGCAAAGTTTAACGATTTGATCTTTGAGAACTCTACCAAACTCCTCCGAGAACTTTTTGTCTAAATTCTTGACTTTTTAAATATAGGTTCCTTTGGTAACTTAATAACGTGATTTGAGTTCAAAGACTAAATGTTAAGGGGTCATAATAGGGGTAAAATTGAAAACAAATACCGTGTTTTGTTTTTTTTATATGCTCAGCGTACATCTCCAAACATCCGGGACACGCCGGACATCAATGCTAGTATATCTATAAAAAATATATATATTAAAAAAATAACACTTCCGGTATGGCGGTGGTCGTAACAGCGTAGACGTCAGGTTTTTTTCCGTTTTTTTCCTGTTCACGGTACGGGTTAAAGCCTGCCTTCGTACTACCACTTTTTTATTGCTCAACATACACATCCAAACACCCGGGCAGCCCCGGGCTGAAATTGCTAGCATACATACATATATATATATATATATATATATATATATATATATATATATATATATAGAGAGAGAGAGAGAGAGAGATAGATAGATAGATAGATAGATAGATAGATATACAGTCTTGGTCAAAAAAGCGTTTACGCATATTATCGAATTTTTAATCAAACAAATGTTTGAAACCATTGCCAAAAGGGAAAATATGATGAAAAACATTAAATATGCTTCAGTTGAAACCTTAACCCTTATCATACAATTATTTTTTAAAAAAACAAACATTTTCACCTTGTCAAAATGATAAGACCACTGATAATTTATTTAACAAAATGCAATTATAAATTAATAAAAAGTGTCTCAGTATTTAGTATAGCCTCCATTATTACGAACTACTTCAAAAATTCTCTTCGGCATGCTTGCGACTAATTTTTTTTATCAGTTGCGAAGGAATTTTATCCCATGTACTGAAAACTGAATCATGAATCAGAAAGTTCTTTTATCAAATCATACTGGGTTCCATCCTTGAACACTTCTTTTGTCATTCATCCCCAAAGATTTTCAATTGGATTGGATTGAGGTCCGCAGAACATGCTGGATGATCTAACAATTCTATATTATTTGAAGAAAAGTATTTTCGTGCTTGTCGATAAGTGTGTATCGCAGCGTTGTCTTGCTGGAAAATCCATTTTCTTCCACACAGACGTGGACCTTCAGTCCTGATAGAAGCATTTTCAAGCATTGAAATGTACTTCAATGATGTTTGCCAGACTTTCACTACTTGCAACTTTAGGGTCCAAGCTGACGAGAAAGCACCCCAGATTATTAAAGACCCTCCTCCACTATGTCGAGTTTAAAAAGTCTCTTTGGACAAATTTTTTCATGCCAATAGTGTTGAAATCCATGTGGACCATCTTGATTATACTTTTTCTCATCGGAGAAAATTACATTTTCCCACTTCTCTTCATCCCACGTCTGGTATTTGGCGGCATATTTAAGTCAGTTAGTTTTGTGCTGTTCAAGAAGACGTGGTTTCTGCAGTTGCTTTAAATGATTGAACCCCTTCATTTTCAGATGCCTTCTAATGGTTTAAGGACTACATTCTGCTGCTGTTTGGTTTTTTCAATCGACTTGAGCTCATATTGGATTGTTTTTAAACTTCTTCTTATACGGCGATCCAGTGATGGGGTTATTTTTTTGGTCGAACTTGACTCTTTTTGTGCACATATTGATCTGGAATTCTTAAAACAAATTGTGATGGCTGTTTTGCTACGATTCATTTCGTTTGCAATGGATCAATGGGAGGGTCCAGAGATGGAGAATGGGAAGAAGGATAACTTTAAGATAAAACATTAGTAAATGTTGCGTGGGTGCTCTGTAATTGTACATGAATATATACCATCTTTATGGATGCAATCATTATTGAGTTGGCAAAGATGTTGGTTATTACAATCATAGTTAGTTTTGGGTATAATTGGGAAGGGAATGTTTTGGGCTAATTTAATTTGTGTGTTATTAGATGTTAAGATTCTTGTGCTAAATTAGGCATTTTTAAATAAGAAATCCTGATTTAGTTTTAATTGAAAATATAACTGTATATGTGTGGGTATTTGAATTGAATTTGTACAATGTTGAAGAATTATTTAGGTATGTTAGTTTTGACATTTATGTGAAATGGAGGAGTAAACGAAACATTTGAGATGACATAATAAATAGTAATTCTGTAATATTTATAGTAGACTTTAGTTTTACCATCTTGGATTATCTTGGTAAATTCAATTGTAATTTTTATTTTATTTTATTTAATTTTGATTTGATTTTATATATATATATATATATATATACAGATAGAGATAGAAAGAGAGGGGGAAGTACATTAGCTCATGTAGTTGTCTTTGTGAAATTGTGTAACTGCTAAGCTGTTAGAATACTAGTAATATAACACTGTAATTGTAGTTGTCTATGCCTTGTAGTCTAACCGCAAATATTAATCATTCACCAAAGATGATTTACAACGAGTAAAGTTGTACTTTTTATTGGTGAATTGCTCGTGGATAAATTTTCAATTAAATTTTCCGATGTATTTCTATTACTTTTTTCTGCTTAGTTCATTCAAAGTCTGAAGTTGTTTTAATTCGATATTTGTCATATATCTGCTGATAATTTAATGATCGTTGTTGGAGCGTACATTTATGTGGTGTTGATAAAAGCTTATGGCATCAAATCATTATAATAAGATAATTATGTTTAATGCCATATTAGAGAATATGCGAAATTCATTTCTACGTCCAATCCAGAATTCAGTCATATACGTTTTTTGGAAATACTAGCTTTAAGTTTCGTCACTCGAATCTCATCAAATTCCTCCTGAGCTTTGTTTGGCAGATGCCCAGTCTTACTAAATCCAATCAAAAATTGTTTTTAGAATCCAAGATAATTTTTTTCATCAATATTGTGCGCAAGATATTTACGAAAGGTTTCTAATGCCTTTAAGTGATCAGTAGTAATTTTTGTGATATAGTGTTATTATCATTTGTCTCGACTATGAAGTTATCATTACTGGAAAGCATTTCGAGCGAATCCTTTTCTACCCTACTTTTTTCAAATGTAAATCTGTTTTATAGAACTTTCAATTTTATTACTGGAAGTAATCATATTGTAATTTCTTCCTTGAAGTGATAACTTAAGATCATTCAATTCAAATAATACAGCTTGAATAACCATTGATCATTTTGAAAAAAAGAATCAATATCAGATTTTTGTTCAGGTAAAAATATTTCGAGTTCATCCTTCAATACCCATGACCGTCTTAAACTTTGTCCTCTTGATATTCACGCTACTTCTGAATGGACCAATAAATTTTTGTTGTGGGAATTCGTATCGTTACATAAATTTAACCTTAAGCGGATCATAAGAGCATGCCTCTTAAAACAATAGATAATCTGTACATCATCCTGAATCACACCGATACATTTTCCTACAAGGGCCCCCGGATGAATAATACGGTGAGTAACAGTTATGTGATTATACTAAGCAGTAAAATATATATTTTGCCCGTCATCCTTTTTGTGCCATCTGAGCATACTCCACAACATTTTTTTCATTCCAAAACTTCAGTCGTTACAAATCCATTAACTTTGCTATTTATGTCTTCATCTTTCTTTTGGTCTTTTTTAAGAACAGCATAATAACAATTCTTTCTTCATGTTTTCTTTATAATCGTACTTGACATTTACCAAAAATAGGTCACATTAGTAATATCAGTTGTTTCCAGGGACTGAATTGCAATATTTAGTGTTTGAAAAACGTTGCATAATAAATTGAACAACCTGATTCTTGTTTATTTTAAATTCTAATCGGACAGGTGTCGATTGACGGAGGGATTTTTCAAATATAATCGCTGTATTTAATTTTATTAAGTAGTTCTAAATTTTAAGTAGCAACAGTTTATGCAATATTTTCTCCAATGGTAAACGGTTTCTTATTAAGTAATATAGTATGAAACTTCATATGATGCGAGTAAATATTTTCATTAGTCGTTGTAAATTTTAATAAAGAATTTCTTTCTTTCATTTAAAAAATCTAGAAGACTTTCGAAATATTCTTTTTATTCATTGGCACACGAAGTATGTTTCTATTCCAGGTGTCTTTTCAATTTTGATGGTTTCAAACTCTCTGTGGCTACCGACGTATTGTAGGTCAAACAAAAGGGTTTTTCATAACCATCACAATTTCTAAATGTAAAGCCAAATTGAAAGATACATACATTTCCTTTTCCACACATAAAGTGTCTGTTTGTCAATACTGTTCCTCTTGAGGAATTATGTGGCATTGTCATCTGCATGCTGACTCTTATTACTGATGTTCCACCGATGTTTGATTGCCTTTTTAGGTATTATATATTATTTTTCATATCAACATTTTGTTTGATTTATTTGTGAACAACATTTCAGAATGTCACTTCGCATATACGGTGTTCCTTTGCAATCGACAGTTCATAGACTCACAATCACTCTTTACTTACTTAGAAATGCAGATGCATTTATGTTATTTACAAATGCATATCGAAAGATCTACTATATATTCTCTCAGTAGTCATCTGACTAATATTTGGAGGGACCACAGATAATATAACTTTCATTTATGTAATATTTGATGCTTAAAATTTTGCTTCAATTTTCAGAAGATCTGATGAAGTTAAGAGTACAGATTTCTCATTCACCTGAAACAGTTCAAATTATAGTTAACTTGATAAAAGCTGTAAAGTTAAATGTTTGTTATTATTTAAACCAAAAAAGTCTGGCGTCTGTACGCTTGGGTTTTAAAAGAAGTCTTTCGGAAAGTTCACTCGCAATAAAAGATAACAGATACGGAATTCACGAATTTGTTTGGATCCGTATATTAATATGTTGGCTTGGGCATGTTCGATATTTATAAAAATTCCTGTAAATAACATAAATACACATGAGTGTTTACAAGATACAAAATTTATTTATCCACAAACACAACTAGATTAACTGTTAAAATTAAAGTGATGCACTGAAATGATTGAGTTGGCTTTTATATTATTTCAAGTGATTTAGAAATTTTAAGAGAGTTGATGACATTGTTTGGATATCGTGAATCCATATTTTATTTACTTAAGATTCTGTTCATAAAAAAGTCCGTTTGTCATGTAACACCTGCGTAGGCTTAGAAAAACAATGTCGACATCAAGACTTAGCAAGGAAGGTGGAAAACCAAGTGCAGCAACATTAACAAAGCTTACACAAGATGGCTGCGAAGAGAACTTGGGCATTACCGAGATGTGTTGCCAGCAGAATTTTAGTATAGATAAATTGTGGTTGTATGCGAGGTTCAAACGCTTGTTGCGAAGATGCAACTTAATTTAAAAATATTATTGAAAGGGGTAGAGAGCATTGTATATCACAGCTTATATTGTCGTCCAGACTCCAGAAAAACTCGTCAATTGTTGTCAGTGAGTAATCATTAATGAATTGGTATGCATGGAAACACAAAACAGATCATTTTAAACGAATATAATATACTAAGAAATTTGATGGTTATAGCATGAACATAACTACTCAAAGAGCGCATATAAAAATTACGAAAAGTTTATTAGAAAAAGGTTCTGGAGATAAATGGACATTGTTATAAAAATAAATGTATGCATATGTTCAGTCAATGTATGCTTCGAAATCTTCAGCCGCATCCCTTCGAAAGTGTGCACATCCTGTCAAACTCAAATTTTTTACCTTACTATTATATTCAACCCACGCGTTGTGTTGTTCTAATTCCATCAGACATTTAAAATTTGAAATCTTTCATAACAGTCCTGAGAAAAAAAAGACACTATTCACTCTATCCAAACGCTTTCAAATTACAATCACTCGATCCAAGTTGATTAAATAAAAAGTTTATTAAAAATAACTATGGGATTACCGAGTTGTAACAATTTTGCTTATAAAAATAGTAAGTTCTGAAAGATACAATGGAAGAAAGCCAAAGATTCCAGCAGTTGAGACAAAGTAAATATACAATCTAAGGTGTAGGCTGATGATAGCTCAATAGGTAACGATACCAACTCAAAAGCAGAATGTTTAAAGCCTAAATCCAGTTCATTCCATAGAAAAGTCTTTGTCAAACGAACACTTGCCTTGTTGTCAAACAACTAGAGAGTATGCAAGATCAAAATAGTGACCCAAGAGTATTATCTATCTTATGTAAAAAATAAAAAAAACAAATCGCACTCATTCATATATAGAGGTATGTTTTGTTTTTGCATTACTTTTGCAGAAAAGTCGATGACCAAAGTTTCCAAAAACCCACGTAGATAGTCTCCCACGAAGACCTTGAGACGGACATCCACGCAGAATCAGCAGGATATAACACGAATCAAAATATCAAATCCCAATACAGAAAAAGAAAGAAACAAACAATGAAGTTAGCTTTTGCTTCAGCAGCTAGCTTATATAACTCTCTTTTGATGGCATGTCGAAATCAGCAAATAATGAATTACAAATAAATGACCTCCCTGACAAAATTGTCTGTGAGATGAGTATATATGTTGACGACACCACGATCTATAAGAGACACGACAGGATAACTAATTAACATATATCAAAGGAAATGGCAGAAAATCTACAGGATGACCTCCGATCTCTAGTGGATTGGGAACAAATTGGATGGGCGCATTCAATGCTGCTCAAACTAAACTTTTTTCCCTCAAAAATTTCCAGAAATATTCTCCACCACCAATAGCAACGGTCAACGATTGTTTATCTGAAAGTACATCTTTTAAACTCCTCGGCCTAACGTGCAGAGGAAACATGAGTTGGAACAATTACATTCAGAGTATTGTCAGGACCGCTGCGAAGAAGGCGTGCTCTTTCTATCTAGCTAGAGAGCTCCTAACGCCCGAAAGAATCCTGTACATCTATAAGGCCACCATTCGGCCATGTATGGAGTATTGTTGCCATATTTGGGCTATTGCATCTGCCACTAGTATCTCGCTCCTAGACAAGATTCAAAAGAGAGTTCCAATCTGATAGGTCCTGGATTGTCATCTAAACTTCAGCCTCTGCCCCATCGATAAAATGTAGCATCCCTCTGCCTGTTCTACAAGTACTTTAACGGTGAATGATCTAACGTACTGCACGCACTTGTGCCTCCTCAACGTAAATACCCCCCGACAAAACCGAAAGCAGCTAAATCCTACCCCCTCACGGTAGAGATCCCTAGATGTAAGAGAGCCTTCCATTCCACTAGTTTCTTTCCCAGAACAGCTAGACTTTGGAATTCCGTTCCATGTCCCTGCTTCCCCAACTCTACTTACATGCAGAAGTTCAAGTGTAACGTGTACTTGCTGCCAAACTCCCCACACAGTACCCAGATGCTTATGCCGCTGATAGTAGCCCCCTACAACAAAGTGGCAATGTGCCTTGTTTGGGGTTAAAATGCAAAAAAAAATTACTATCATTTAAGAAAAAATGGCGCTGTCCTAATTTGTAACCGAAAAGGTGTTAAAGACACACGCACATATATATATATATATATATATATATATATATATATATATATATATATATATATATATATATACTTAAAAGGAAAATTTGTCTTTGTATGTGTGAGAAAGAAAAAAGTGTTAGTTCCTTATTGATTCCGAAATGGCATGGGCGATTTGTGGAAAATTTCACACGAATGTTTTTGATGTGCCTGGGAGTTTTCTTACGTAGGATTTTTTTTTCATCGAAATGCGTTCAATAAGTATCAGGAAATCTAAAAAACTGAAATCCGATTTCTTCCAAAGTAAAACAGGTATGATAATCTAACATTTGAGTCTATTTGAGAATTTTTTCTCGGCTCAAGTAGATTAGTCTAGCCCATAAATAAACAGTGCATTTTTAAATAAAAGAGGATAAGAAAATGCATCGGGGGACGGTCTGCAAAGCATATTTCAAGTACAATGCAGCGGGGATCTCCACACACACTATTTGATTGAAAAAAAATGAACGATTTCGATGACAATATATATATATATTCCAAAAAGGAAACATTTGTTGATCCTAATTCAAGCTCGGACATCGCCGCGTTTCCCTGCTAGCATATATATATATATATATATATATATATATATATATATATATATATATATATATATATATATATATATATTGATGCATGAACACCTCGCGACAATTGAAACGTCAATTTCTAGACATAATAACACGAAGCCTAGCGTTATTTACCAATCATACTCGCCGGTTTGACGTTTACTTTAACCTTGTCTGCTCCTAGATTAATTTACCTCAGCAATTTATCTTTGTATAAAATCTTCCAAATGAATATTCATAAATATTTATCTCGCTGGGATAACCTCGTCAGATGAGGTCATCCCATTAGATTTGATGTTTAATTCCGCCGGTCCACAAATATCGATAGGGATATTCTTTTTGTTTGTTTTCCGTAGTATCAGATATTTTTTCCTTGGTGCCAGCTGTATGTTTTCTCACGTTATCTTTGCGAAACCTTATACGCATCTTGTATTGCCGGGGTTTATTTACAAAATTGCCGTTTATAAGTGCGAGTATGTTTTTTGTTGAGAAACGAAAATAAATATCGATAACTCTCATTTACTAAAAATAAATGACACAAATATTTAGTTGCGACAACGAACAAATAGCATAGATGCATTTACATGACCAATTACATTATACACATCAAGATTATAAATAACAAAACCTTGTGTGTAAACGTCTTTACCTAAGATATTCTGGAATACCTATTTGCCTATGTATTGTGACTTTAATCCCTAATAATGGAACTACAACCTACGCATTAATATAGAAAACACGGGATAAAATGCGTCCTGGGACCCAAGTGGCGTCTATTTTAGACCATGTATATGGGGATATTACACAAGAAAGTTAACAGCGAGATGCCTGCTTACATAACACGTTTCTTCATTATAGTACATTGAAAAGAGCAGGAAGCAGTGATATAATGTCGAAAGTTAGAAGGTGGACGGAACAAACTGTTAGCGTAGAAGTCTTTCCAGCATAAGATCTTTCCAGTGAAGGGGAGAGTTTTATTTTGCTTCTAGTGTACGTCAAATATATTTATTTTGATAGAACTTGATTGCTGAATTCCTCAGAGAAGACTTCATTATGTTCTTTTAAAGCAAACGTCTGTATTAAGCATTGAAGCATTAGGATGAAGCCGGATTGACAAGGAAAAACTCAGTCAGAGGGAAGGGCACCGAGACGACCAGTTGTCATTTTGTGTCAGCTACAACACCTCATCACACCCCATTCTCTCTCTTTATCGCTCTCCATATCACATGGAGAAAGAACTGCACAAAAAATAAATTGTCATTCTGTTAATTGTTTTTACTCCTAATGGACACCAATGTTTTTATAATCACCGGCTGTGTTAAACAACAATGAAAATCTTCCAAAGTTAATATAAAAATTGTTGAATTTTGGATTCAATCAGTTCGCCTTTAACTAGGTCACGGAAGGCATTTGATTCTTGGCCGCCATCTGTTATAATTGGTAATTACTTTACACTCATTATCGGGACTTCACTGCTTCTCCACCGCCATCTTTGTTCAACATAATGTCTGAACACTTAACAGGTTATGCGCCCAGCCATCGTCCTTTATACGATGGTTCAGAATCTAATTCGAATTGTGGCAGGTAAATTTTGTGGGGTATCGAAGGATTCGAAAACTACACAAACTGATACAATCTCCAACCAAGAATCCTAACGACCCCAAATTTCTTAAAACGAACTGATTCAATGCTTAGACGATAGATGTATGTCTCTGATTATAAGAAGCACATTTGATGATGGGCAGAAAGCATTGAACATATACAGAGAACATTATTTATTAAAAAAGGAAACCGAAAATTATATCACTAATGTCTCTGAAAGGTAACGAGGATGAAACTATTACTGATTACGTTATAAGGGGGAGAAACAACCGCTAATGCCTTACAACTCTCAGGCGAAAAAATAAGCGATAGCTTGTTGATATCAATGACCATTAAGGGACTTCCAGCCAAGGTTTAACCATTTACAACTGTTATAACGCAAAACGACAAAACCCATAAGTTTCAGTGAATTTAAAGTGACATTGCGCAGTTACGAAGAGACTAATCGGATGCTCGTTGACAAGAATAACTACAGAAATATAATGTAGTTCAGGAATGTTTCTCGAAACCAGAGGCCACCAAATTACGCACCTCACTGCACTGTGTTCCCCAAAAGTAATTTTCCCAAGAAAAAGAATACAATGATCTGCTATAATTGTGGACGACCCAACCACAAAAGGTTCCAATGCCGATATAAACGCTCTAAAATGGACTCCGTAAAAACGTTCAAAACTTTCACGGAGAACAGACATTTCTCTTCACATGTAACTTTGACAATGCCACAAATGGTAAAAATCTCCTTGAAGACTGTGGTGCTGCAGGACATGTTATAACCAAGGAATCTGATTGTATTAATTTTGATTAACAGTTTAATCCACAAAGTCATTTTGTTGAACTTTCCGACGGTAGTCAAATAAATGGCATAGTCTTTAAAAGAGGCGATGCTAAACTATCCCTAAAAATAATAAAGGCGAAATCTGTAACTGTATTCTCATTAAGGCCGATAGTAATTAGTCGCGTGCTCTCGTGTAATGACTGCATGCGTGAATGTAGGATTGGCATTAAATTCTTAAAGATAAAGAAAAATTATCGAAAAATGGACTGAAATGAATTAAATAAATAAAAAGTAAATGTCTTAGAATGACTTTAATGAACTTAAACATGAATTGAATGACATTCAGAATGACTTGAATGCTTAAAAATAACTGAACTCCTTCAAAAACAACTTAGATGATCTCGAGAACTACTTGAATGGCTTTGAGACTGACTGGTTGTAAAGTGGGTGATCATTTTACATTAAATTAATACAGAAAAGTTGTCCCTCTCTTTATGTCACAAAGATACAAATATATGTACAGTATATAGTAAGAACAGATACTACACTTTGATCTTTGCCAAAAGGCCAAGAAAAGGATATATATTTGCTCCCCCACCGAGCAAATTACACACAGGGTCGATTTTTAATTTGAGGAGTTGATGGGGAAATGGGGACCATCTCAACGGGGAGTCGAGGAGCTGGATAGTGACAATTGGTATAAAGGGTTGCCCATACATGGACCAAGGTCTTATATGTGGGGTCGGTATTTATTTGCTCCCCCACCGAGCAATTTAGGCACAAGACCGATTTTTAATGTGAGGAGTGAAGGGGAAATGGGGACCAACTCCCCGAGGAGTAGGGGAGTTGGATAATGACAATTGGTATGAAGGATTGTCCCCACATATGATCTTTTCTTGCAATATCTGCCGGAACAGATGGTATTTATTTGCTCCCCCACTGAGCAAATTAGGCACAAGGCCGTTTTTAATGTGAGGTAAAAACCAGCTCCCCTAAAAGTAGGCAAAAAGGGGGCACTCTGGTAACCAAAAATAATAATTGTCCCAGTATAGAGGGTTTCCCCTCCATTGACTGGTACAAATTATCTTAAGTGCAGCATCTGCCGGAACAGATGGTGTTTATTTGCTCCCCCACTGAGCAAATTAGGCACAAGGCCGTTTTTAATGTGAGGTAAAAACCAGCTCCCCTAAAAGTAGGCAAAAAGGGGGCACTCTGGTTACCAAAAATAATAATTGTCCCAGTATAGAGGGTTTCCCCTCCATTGACTGGTACAAATTATCTTAAGTGCAGTATCTGCCGGAACAGATGGTATTTATTTGCTGGTCTTTGCTAGTCATAGCTAGTCCTAGCTAGTCATAGCTTGCAGTATCTGCCGGAACAGATGGTGTTTATTTGCTCCCCCACTGAGCAAATTAGGCACAAGGCCGTTTTTAATGTGAGGTAAAAACCAGCTCCCCTAAAAGGGGTCACTCTGGTTACCAAAAATAATAATTGTCCCAGTATAGAGGGTTTCCCCTCCATTGACTGGTACAAATTATCTTAAGTGCAGCATCTGCCGGAACAGATACTACACTATGATCTTAGCCAAAAGGCCAAGAAAAACTTAAAAAGCTTAGAACAGCATCTATTATGAACAGACCTTTGATCTTAACCAAAAAGGCCAAGCACAGACTGTTGCGGACAAACCGACTGACCGACCGAACGACTAACGTATAGAGTCGACTAAAAATGCTATGTTCATACCTACGTTTTAACAGGACATATTTTGCGTGCAGGCTACCATTAAACAAGCCGCGAATATAAAGTTTGGCCAAAACAAGTCAAAATTGATATCACACAGCGGAACTGTATTTGACATTAAAGAAAATGGCCGACTATATTATTTAAAAAGTATTGTTCCCTCCAAAACTGCTTGTCACGACCTGGCATAAAATTCTAGGACACTGTAATACAGCTGATATTAAAAAATTACCAAATGTAGTCGTAGGCATGAAAAGAATACCTTCAGACGATCTCCCGAATTGTGATATGTGTGCATAGAGGAACATTACGAAATATATGAGCAGAAACCAAGACAAAAAGGCCACGAAAATTCTCCTACTTGTGCATTGTGTGTTAGCAGGTTTGATCAACCCGATTGAGAGAAATGATCTAAGAAACAAAAAAAGAGAAACATTAACAGTCGAAATCACCGCCCCCGCCAAATTGTAAATTGCCGCAGGCACGTCTTTAAATTGCGATCGTTTTTATATTACTAACCAAATTAACCAACGATTAACTTATAGAATGTTTCCAGTTTCTGTTAAAATAATGTATACTTGTATGCGTTTGTGGGTGTATATATTCATATGCATTCAAAATGAATTACATTTGTATTTATATATATATGTATATATATATATATATGTATATATTTGAAAAGTGTTTATTTTTATATTTATGAAAAAACTTTATGTGATTTATAAGAACATGACTTCTTTTTGCAGACGTTATACCCATATATTAATTATTTTTTGCCAAGTGAGAAAGAAAAACAAATTCCACACAAAAAAATGTTATTTTTTTTGTTCATTTATTTTTATTTTACCTTTGGATTTATTTATTTTCTCAAGCCAAACCGAATTGAACCGGAAGGATTTATCTATTATATCAAAAAGGGGGTGTCTTAAATGTTTTTGCCTCCTAATGGGCGTATGACGCCAAAGATTTCGACGATCGTTTTTATAATCAACCGGCTGTGCTTATAACCTAATGAAAATCTTTCAAAGTTACTATAAAAATTGTCGAATTGTGGATTCAATTAATTCGCCTTTAACTACGTCACGGACCGCATTTGATTCTTGGCCGCCATCTTTTATAATTGGCAATTACTTTACACTCACTATCGGGACTGCACTGCTTCTCCACCGCCATCTTTGTTCCACATAATGTCTCACCACTTAACACATTTCTTATTATAAACTTACGTAAAGTTTTTTTTTCTGGAACAATTAAGTGCCTTATATACATTCGTCAAGAACTTAAACTCTCTTTAGCATATAAAATAGCGGACACTTTTAAAATCCAGAGTTCTACAGCATAACGTAATGGACCACTTTTGGTGCCGTGACTAGGATACTATTCAACAAATGTTTAAACTGAAACATATTACTTTTCATGCTCGCATACTCTATTGGAATATATTTATATAAAAAACAACCTTAACCGAATTTAAAATATCATTGAAGGTGCCTGATAGAAGTATATAAAGTCCAGATATTGTGAAATAAAATTTACAATATTTTATTAAGATAAGGAATACGAAACCCAAAAAATATTGGACTTTGCTGAGTAATCCCTTGGATTTTATCAATAAACCTACTTTTTCTTCAATTATTCTTTCTCAAATGCTTTCAGAAATTGAGGTAATAATAAGCAAAACTAGATACTTATCTATACATACCAAAACATACTGAAACTCTGTGGAATGAAGATCACATGTTTATGTCGTATTTCTTGCTTTGAATAAAATTTTGTAAATTTAATATCTCGACCTTTTCCACTTTTATATACACACACGCGCGCGCGCACATACACAAATACACACACACACACACACACACACATATATATATATATATATATATATTACGTTTTCACTCTAAACAAGACACATTTCCACTTTGATGTAGGGGCTTATATCAAGGGCATAATCTACAGGGGCACTATGTTGGGAGTTTGGCAGCAAGATGTCTGTTTACATTACACTTGGACTTGTGCATGTCAGTACACTTTGGAAAGCAGGAACCCAGCAGGGAGTTCTAAACTCTAGCAGTTCTGGGGAAAAAAACTACTGGAGTAGAAAGCTCTCTTTAATCTTTGTAGGGGTTGGATTTAGTTGCTTGTCGAGTTCGGCCGGGGTGCTTGCAGTTCGTCCGATCATTTACTATTAATACACTTGTAGTACAGGCTGAGGGATGCAACAGTTTGTCGATGAGACAAAAGCTGATGCTAAGATAACAGTTCATGACCTATAAGGTTGGCGTCTCTCTATTGAACCGTGTGTAGGAGCGAAAAACTAGTGGCAGATACACCAGTCCAAATATGACAGCAATACTTCATACATGGACGAATGGTGGCTGTCTAGGAGTACACGATACTTTAAGGCCTTAGTTGTTTTTTTGCACGATAGAGAGAGAGAGAGAGAGAGAGAGAGAGAGAGAGAGAGAGAGAGACTACCGTCTGGACAGCGGTCCTGGCAATGCTCTCAATGTAAATGTTCCAACTCATGTTTCCTGTGAACGTTAGGCCCAGAAGTTTCAAATAAGTCCTTTCAGGTAATTAGTATTTGGCAATTGCTATTGGCGGTAGAAGAGGTTTCTTGCAATTATTGAAGGAAACAAGTTCAGTCTTGGACGCATAGATTTTTCCTCATTTCACAACAGATTGGAGATCATCCTCTAGCATGTCTGCCATTTCCTTGGATATGTGTTCATTTGTTTTTCTGTCGTGCCTGTTATAGAACATGATGTCATCAGCATGTACGCCTATCTCAGAGACAATTTTGTCCGGGAGGTCATTTATGAATATCAATAATAATAAAGGTCCAAGGATAGACTCCGGAGGCACTCTCGCATTTATATAAAATTGTTTAGATTTACGACCATCGGGGACAATCTCGCTTTTTCTCCTACTAAAGAAAGATTAAATTATGTTAAGTATTCGTCCAGTGATACCTTATGACAATATTTTCGAGAAACCACCTTCATTCTAAATATCTGTCAAAACCCGCACTACCCTCCCCTGCTTTGTCGAGTGAATAGCATATAGGTTTAGAAGGTTAGCACATGTTTGGTGATGGAGTAGAACTTGGTTTATTATGGACTCAAATGTTTTGGTGAAAAATTGAGAGGAGGCAAAATAAGCGATAATACGATGCGATAGTACTTTCGCGAAAATTCTTGAAAACTAGTACCACAGAAGCAGTTTTCCAGCAGTAAGGAAAGCAAGATACATTAAGTCATTTGCTGTAAAGTTTGGAGAGAAATGGATTTACTTCCCCGGATGTTTTTTTTATAGAACAATCGGGATGAGATCAAGTCAACATGGTTTTGAAGTGTCAAGGTTTTATGATACTATGTACCTGAGAAGGGGATGATATCAGGTCGTCTTTTGTTGCATGTGTCCGCAAAGGAAACTCAGGGTGAAGGTGGTTTGCAGGGTATAATGTGGAGTTAGATGGGAACCGACTGGCAACCATTTCAGCTTTCTCGGTTGCTGTTCAAACAACCTACTTATTGTAGGATAGTTGGGGGAATTGTTGATTGCCCATTACTAATACACTGTTGTAGATTTTCCAAAAATCACGGGTTCCCAACTTCTGTGCCGCGATGCGTTTTTGGTGCATTCAATAAATTCTCTCTTAGCTGTCGCTATTTCTTTCTTACAATTAGTTCTAGCATCTGTATATTCTGTCTCTTGTAACTATACATATGTGGGTTAAATGTATGGTGCCTTTGAAGAATGGGAGCTGCATAAGTAGAAGTAAACCATTGGGAAAATTTCTGAGTGAGAACATGTGCTTCAATTGCTGTTTTTAACCATACATTGGTCTCACTTGCTCACTGTTCAGCAAGAAAAGAAAATGTATTTTCCCATGGAGCATTTCTGAAGAGATCCTTGATGGACTCCCAGCCATCCCTTTTATAATATCTTGTTGTTTTGAACAATGGCTTCTCAGTTTTTGGTCTAGAATTAAGGGCGATTTCAACCATTATCACAGCATGATCAGCGTTCCCCAGTTGGCTGTTGGAATTCGTTAAACAATCATTGGAGACTGTAGTCAGAAACAGATCTAGAAGTGATGCATGTGGTTCTTGCAGGTCTGGGGAATAGTTTGGAAACGTAACCATCTATGATAGGGAATGAGATATAGAGAAGCTATGTGTTGTGCTACTAACTGCGTCAGTGTAAGTAAAGAATCCAAAGGAATTGCTGGGTTGGACATTGAAGTCACCAAATACATGCACTGCTCCGCTAGTTTTGAGGAAAAGTGTTGTATCTATGCTGTCAGAGACCTTGTTTATTAGGGTGCAGTCCTGGTTCGAGGGAGAGCGGTAGAGAAAATAAAAGTAGCTAATGTAATGCTGTATGTTTAAACTAAATCGCAGAAAGACATGATCGTCTGATTCTAGTTCTGTTTCTCTAGTCAAAGGAAGGGTGTTTCGAATATATAGTCCAAATCCGTGCATATATCTCTCAGAGCCCTTACGGCAGAGTGGGAGATATCCGGGCATGTTAAAGTAGCTAGTGGGAATTGAGGAGTGTAGGTTAGTCTCACTTACTGCTAAGAAATTCGGAGTGTTGGCTAAGAGAAATCATTCAACATCATTTAAATTAGTTCTAAGCTCGAGGACGTTCGTAAATGCAATCGTCAAAAGAGGATGCTAGTTGGTTTTGTCTGAGTTTTAGCCAAGTTTAATCGTACTTTTTAATGTACTCAGTTTTTGATTTTTTAAAGAGTTTTAGTTTAGGTAAGATGTGCGGAACAAGTGGTTATGCAGGATACAAGATATGCAACACAAGTAACCCATCAGCTGACCTCCAAACTACTAAGATTTTGGCCAGAGGAAAGCCCACCGGGATAAGTGCACTACAAATATCCCGATATTATACAACTGTTTATGGAGCAGCCGCTTAAAGTACTACCAAAGAGTTACTGCTCATCTACTACAAGTCGGAAGCAGCAACCAGAAACTGTCAATACGGTAGGTTCAACCTATCAGGCCAAATCGAACCCAATCTTATTACACGTACATAAATGACACTCAAGCACTCCCAAGTTCCTAGTTTAGAGGGATGGGATTTGGCGGAAGCGGGGAAAACGGGGTTCATTGCTCTGGTAATGAAACAAGATCGACAACTGTGTGTTTATATGGAATCCCTGTGATAGTACGTCTATACCTGGCTAATAGTCAAGGAAGCAGTATGGAAACCGATCGATCGACTAAGCATATTTTTAAGTTGTTGATGTTTGCAAAACCGGTAATTTGTTTTAGTCACCAGCTTTATGAAGGTTGTCGTCCAGACTGAAGAGACCTCTCTACCCTTAGGTTAAGCTTAAGATTTTCCCTTCTTCTAGACAGTACACATGGGAAGATCTACGCGTTCATCAGCACACAGAGTTTTCCCCGCGCCTGGATCCTAATCCAGGTATTTCTGCGACCCCGCGTGGGTAGTTAATGTTACTGCGTTTGTTAGTAAAGGTTATATATCAACTGAAAAGTTACACTCTTCCAAATAATTATATGACGTTACTATTTCATTTGTACTGGAAGAGAGAATGAGTAAAAAGATCCCGCATGGAAGCAGTGACATTTGCAACCGGTTTGTTAGAGAGGAGTTAATACATAGTTAAGATTTTTTTGTCCTTTTTTTCTTTTTTTATGTTAACTTATGATTAGGATAACGTGTTTTTTTATTCTTATATTTTCACCCCAAACAAGGCGCATTGCAACTTTGGTGTACGGGGCTACTATCAGGCGAAACATCTACTAAGGTACTATGTAGGGAGTTGGGCAGCAAGATGTTGGTTCACGTTGCACTTGAACTTCTGCATGTCAGTACAGTTGTGGAAGCAATGACCTGGAATGGAATTCCAAAGTCTAGCGGTTCTAGGGAATAAACTACTGGAGTAGAAAGGTATTTTACATCTAGGGATCTCTAGAGTGTGAGAGTGGGATTTTGCAGCTTGTCGGGTCTGTCGAGGGGGTTCACGTCGTGGGGGGCACAAGTGCTTGCAGTTCATCAGCGCATTCACCATTAAAATACTTGTAGAACAGGCAGAGGGATGCATCGTTTCGTCGATGGGACAGAGGCTGAAGCTTTGATGCCAGTTAAGGGCCTATCAGATTTACAAATCTCTTTTGAACCCTGTCAAGGAGCGAGAGACTAGAAGCGATGCACCAGCCCAAATATGACAGCAATACTCCATACAATGACAAATGGTTGTCTTATAGAGGTACATGACATTTTCGGGTGTTAGTAGTTTTCTAGCACGGTAGAGAGAGCCCACCTTCGTTGCAGCGGCCCTGGCAATGCCATCGATGTAATTGTTCCAACTCATGTTTCCTGTGAACGTTAGGCCAAGGAGCTTGAAAGATGTACTCTCATATAAGGAGTTGTTGGCCATTGCTATAGGTGGTAGAGAAGGTTTCTTGTAATTATTGAATGAACCTAGTTTAGTCTTGGCGGCATTGAACGTAACCATCCATGTTTGTCCCCATTCCACTACTAATTTGAGGTCTTCCTCTAGTGTTTCTGCCATTTCTTTAGATATGTGTTCATTTGTTTTCCTGTCGTGCCTATTATAGAGTGTGGTGTCATAAGCATATATACCCATCTCAGAGGCAACTTTGTCGGGGAGGTCATTCATGAATATCAGGAACAATAGAAGTCCAAGGATAGAACCCCAGGTCACTCCCACATTTATATCATATTGTTTAGATGTACGACCGTCGAGGACAACCTGGATTTTTCTCTTATCTAAGAAGGATTTAAGTATGTTAAGTATTCTACCAGTGATACCGTATGATCTAATTTTCTAATTTCTAATGTCTAAATCCATATTGTTGGTCGGTCAGAAGTTTAGCATCTGGAAGGTAATTGACTAGAGCATGGTTAATTATGTTCTCAAATATTTTGGCAAAAAGTGTGAGGAGGCTAATGGGGCGATAACTTATTGGGTCAGTTCTTTCGTCAGAATTCTTGAATGCTGGTACCACAGAAGCAGTTTTCCAACAGCCCGGAAAGCAAGATTCATTAAGTCATGTGTTGTAGTGTTTAGAGAGAACTGAAGCTACTACGGCTGAGCACCTTTTTAATAGCACAGCTGGGATGAGATCGGGTCCACATGCTTTGAAGTGTAAGGTTTTTTATGAAAGCATGCACCTGAGCAGGGGTGATTGACAGGTCGTCTATCGTGGCGTCTGTCCGCATAAGAAAATTAAGGTAGGGAGTGGTTGGAAGGGTCGAGTGTGGGTTTTGAGGCAAACCGACTGGCAAGCATGTTAGCCTTTTCGGTCGCTGAGCAAACAAACTCGTAATTGTTGGTTAGTGGGGGAATTGTTGATTGCCCATTTTTTACTACACTGTTGTAGATTTTTCAGAAGTCACGAGTTTCTAGATTTTGTGCTTCGATGCGATTTTTAGTGGTTTCCGTACATTATCTCTTAGCTGTCGCTATTTCTTTCTTAACGTTACTTCTAGCTTCTATGTACTTCTGTCTGTTTGAATTGGACTTATGTCGGTTAAATCTGCGGTATGCATGCTGCCTTTGAGCAATGACAGTTGCGCAAGTCGAAGTAAACCATTGGGGAGAGTGGGGCTTGCTATAGAACTTCCGTATAGGAACGTGCGCTTCAATTGCAGTTTTGAACCATTCAGTGGTCTCGTTTGCACAGTGTTCAGCAGGAAAATAAAAAAATATTTCCCTATGGGGCGTCTCCGATAAGATCTCTGATGGCTTCCCAGTTAGCCTTTTCATAATATCTCGTTGTTTTGAGCACTGGCTCTTCAGTTCAGTGTTAATGTATTACATGATACCAAGAATTTAACTAAAAAGTAGGTGCCTAAACTCTGAATATTACAGAAGACAGGAGGTTTAAAATGTATATTAATAATAGATATAAGCAACAACATTTATGATTTTAAGTACAATTCAGTACAAGTATAACCGGAAGTAAATTACAAGCTATGGCGTATTCCATTTGTATAATTAAGTAAATAGATATATTGTCAAATTTTCCGTAAATGCGACTATATGGAAGTTGTAGATATTAAATATGTTTCCACTTATAATGAAGAAAGATAACTTCACGATTCGTTTAAAAATAAGGAAGTTGTATTTTGCATAACAAAGAGTAAGGTTTCAGTTTTTCTAGGAAAGAGACAGATAACGGATTTCTATGTAATGTACATCACTTTAAATCTAAGTACAATAAGCTAGAAAGTACCTAAATGGATAAGAATATCCTCTAATTTATGCATTAGAGTAGAAATGTATAGAGATAATGAAAGCAGTCAGTATGCAAATGTTAATAGCTGAAAGCTAAAAGCCCAACTCCAAAGGCGGGTGAAGTATATGAGTGTTAGTGTTGAAGTGGGGCAAACTGTTAGTTTTCAGGAGACGTAATTTAACTCACAGAATACAGTAGTTACACACACACACACACACACACACACACATATATATATATATATATATATATATATATATATATATATATATATATATATATATATATATATATATATATATATATATGAAATAAAATGGAGGTGGAAGGACCTGGATACTCAACGTTTCGCCCGATTTATGCGGGCTTCTTCATTTTATTTCATATCGTCGGATTTAATCCAGCTCAACAATCATATATATATGTATATATATATGTGTGTGTGTGTGTGTGTGTGTGTGTGTGTGTGTGTGTGTGTGTGTGAGCTATGAATAAGTGTTAAATAATGGAAAAAAGATATCAGGATAAACACGTTTCACAGGTTAAGAGTAGTCAAATGTATAATAATTTTAGAAGAATAAGGAGTAAAAGCAATTAAATTTCTATCTTATTCCACGGTAATAAAACATTATTGACGTTGTAATGCAATAATTTCCTAAACATTACTCTTCAGTTTTTAACTTCAGTAACGCGCGCGCACACACATATATACATATATACATTATATATATATATACACACATACATACACATACACACATACACATATTAAGAGAAGCGATCGTGTGTGCATCTCTCTGTGCCTAACTCTTCTACAGACTATACCAGTGAACCGATCATAACCAAAGCTTGCATAATGCCGGTCTACTGCTTAGAAACGCAGTAGGCAACTTTTCAATATTAAGCCCAAGCTCACATGAATAAAAAAAAATTTAAAAAAATAAAGAAAAGTAATAAAAAAATGTGTATATATAAGAGAAAGCCTCAAACCACATTATCTCCTCCGAACAAGCCTCCTTACAATCATAGTTGCTTACACTGCATGAGCTCTACTCAACCCCTTTATCCAGTAACAATGAAATAACAATGCCCCTAATTCACTTTGAGGAGTGTAACTATTTAGCAGATATATAACCTCTACAAACTAACCCAATAACATTAACTAACCACGCGGGGTCGCAGAAATACCTGGATTAGAACCCAGGCGCGGAGCCAACCCTCTCAGTGGTGACGGACCCAGGAGATCTTTCCAGATCATCCGTCTAGGAGACGGAAAACTCTGAAACTAAACCAAAGAGGAGGGAGGCTTCTTCAGTCTTTGATGACAACCTTCCTAGAGCTGGTGACTCAAACAAATTACCGGTTTGCAAACCTAAATTGCTTAAGGAGTAGATAGATCCTGCCTATCGCCCGGCTTCCATACTCCTTCTTTGCCTATTAGTCAGGCGCAGAGATACTATCACAGTGATTCGACAGAAACACGCATTGGTAGATCTTGTTTCTTGTATAGGACAATGTACGCCGTTTCCCCCACTCCCGACACACTCCACCCCTAAAGCTGGGCACTTGCGAATGCTTGAGTACCATATATGCCTGAGCAATTAGATTGGGTTGACCTTCCCCTGATGGGTTGAGGGTACCGGATTGACAGTTACTGGCTGCTGTTTCCGACTGGTAGTACAGGTGCCCTAACTCTTTGGTAGCGCTTAGAGCGGCTGCTCCATCAACAGTTATATAATATCGGGATGTTTGCAGTGCCATGGCGCGCATGGAAAGGGACACTGCACTCATCCCCGGAGGGCTTTCCTGAGGCCACAGTCCTAGTTGATGGAGGGTCAGCTGATGGTCTACTTGTGATGCATGTGATATTCTGCATAACCTCCTGCTCGGCTTCCCCTAACCTAACTGAAACTCGTTAAAAAATGATGATAGTACAATCTAAAAATAAGCATAAATCAGGCTTAGGGTCAAACTAATCCAACTTGCCTCCTCCCTTGAGGCTTGCATTCACAAATATCCGTGGCCTTAGAACTAATTTAGCTGATGTTGAAGCATTTCTCCTAACAAATACCCCGGATATCTTAGCACTAAGTGAGACTAACCTACACTCCTCCATCCCCTCTAACTACTTTAACATGCCTGGATATCTCCCACTCTGCCGTAAGGACATTGACAGACATATGCACGGACTTGGAGTTTACATTCGTAATACCCTTCCCTTGACTAGAGAAACAAACCTAGAACGGATGGTCAAGCCTTTATGTGCTTCAGACTAATCATGCAACACAACATTAGCTACTTTTACTTCCTCTACCGCTCTCCCTCGACCAAAGACTGCACCATAATAAACAAAGTATCTAACAGCATAGACACAGCACTCTCCTTCGACACTAGCGCCCAAGTACATGTATTTGGTGACTTTAATGTTCATCATAAAAACTGGCTTGGATTCTTACTTACACAGATGCAGCAGGCAGCACAACTCATAGCTTCTCTGTATCTCACTCCCGATCGCAAATTGTTACTTTTCCAACCCGCTTCCCTTATCAGGAAGAACAACACCCATCACTATTAGATCTGTTTTTGACCACAGTTCCTGATGACTGTGTAACGAAAGCCGACAGCCCACTTGGGAACGCTGATCATGCGGTGATAATGGTTGAAATCGCCCTAAACTCTAGACCCAAAACTGAAGAGCCAGTGCTCAAAACAACGATATATTATAAGAAGGCTGACTGGGAAGCCATCAGAGATTTATCAGAGACGCCCCATGGGGAAATATTTTTTTTATTTTCCTGCTTAACACTGTGCAAACGAGACAACTGAATGGTTTAAAACTGCAATCCAAGCGCATGTTCCCATGCGGAAATTCTATAGCAAGCCCCACTCTCCCCAATGGTTTACTTCGACTTGCGCAACTGCCATTGCCCAAAGGCAGCATGCATTCCGCAGGTTTAACCGACATAAGTCCAGTTCAAACAGACAGAAGTACATACAAGCTAGAAGTAACGTTAAGAAAGAAATAGCGACAGCTAAGAGGGAATTTACTGAAACCACTAAAAA
Organism: Euprymna scolopes; assembly: GCF_053919585.1. Taxonomy (NCBI): domain Eukaryota; kingdom Metazoa; phylum Mollusca; class Cephalopoda; order Sepiida; family Sepiolidae; genus Euprymna; species Euprymna scolopes. Next base: position 171,259,181 of record NC_136487.1, on the reverse strand, counting down.
ATACATCAGGGCACAAAAACTCGGAACTCGTGACTTCTGGAAAATCTACAACAGTGTAGTAAATAATGGGCACTCAACAATTCCTCCACTAACCAACAATCACGATGTTCTTTGCTCAGCCACCGAGAAGGCTAACATGCTTGCCAGTCGGTTTGCCTCAAACTCCACACTGGCCCCTCTAAACCACCCCCTACCTCAATTTCCTATGCGGACAGACGCCACGCTTGACGATCTAATAATCACCCCTGCTCACGTGCATGCTATCATAAAAAACCTTGCCACTTCAAAGCATGTGGACCCGACCTAATCCCAGCTGTGCTATTAAGCAAGTGGTCAGCCGAAGTAGCTCCAGTTCTCTCCAAACTCTACAACAAATGCCTTAATGAATCTTGCTTTCCGGGCTGTTGGAAAACTGCTTCTGTGGTACCAGTATTCAAGAATTCTGGCGAAGGAACTGACCCATTAAATTATCGCCCTATTAGCCTCCTCCCACTTTTTGCCAAAATATTTGAGACCTTAAGTAACCATGCTCTAGTCCAGCACCTTACAGATGCTAAACTTCAATATGGATTTAGACAAGCCCGTTCCACGGCAGACATCCTCACTGTAGTCTCTGAACGCATATACCATTCACTGGACAAAGCGGGAGAGGGCGAAGCTGTAGCTCTAGATATATCCAAGGCTTTTGACAGGGTATGGCATGAGGGTCTCCTCAGGAAGATTAGATCATACGGTATCACTGGTAGAATACTTAACATACTTAAATCCTTCTTAGATAAGAGAAAAATCCAGGTTGTCCTCGACGGTCGTACATCTAAACAATATGATATAAATGCGGGAGTGCCCCAGGGATCTATCCTTGGACCTCTGCTGTTCCTGATATTCATAAATGACCTCCCCGACAAAATTGCCTCTGAGATGGGTATATATGCTGATGACACCACACTCTATAGCAGGCACGGCAGGAAAACAAATGAACATATATCTAAAGTAACGACAGAAACACTAGAGGATGACCTCCAATCAGTAGTGGAATAGGGACAAAAATGGATGGTCACGTTCAATGCCGCCAAGACAAAACTGGTTTCATTCAATAATTACAAGAAACCTTCTCTACCACCTATAGCAATGGCCAACGGCTCTTTATCTGAGAGTACGTCTCTCAAACTCCTTGGCCTAACGTTCACAGGAAACATGAGCTGGAACAATTACATCGAGAGCATTGCAAGGGCCGCTGCGAGGAAGGTGGGCTCTCTCTACCGTGCTAGACAACTACTAACATCCGAAAGTATCCTGTACCTCTACAAGGCCACTATTCGCCCATGTATGGAGTATTGCTGTCATATTTGGGCTGGTGCATCGGCTATAAGTCTCTCGCTCCTTGACAGGGTTCAAAAGAGAGTCACAAATCTGATAGGCCCTAAACTGGCATCTAAGCTTCAGCCTCTGTCCCATCGTCGAAACGTTGCATCCCTCTGCCTGTTCTACAAGTATTATAATGGTGAATGCTCTGATGAACTGCAAGCACTTGTGCCCCCACGACGTAAACACCCTCGACAGACCCGCCAAGCTGCAAAATCCCACCCCCACACTGTAGAGATCCCTAGATGTAAAAGATCTTCCTACTCCAGTAGTTTCTTCCCCAGAACTGCTAGACTTTGGAATTCCATTCCAGGTCACTGCTTCCCCAACTGTACTGACATGCATAAGTTCAAGTGCAACGTGAACCAACATCTCGCTCCCCAAATCCCTACATAGTACCCACGTAGATGTTTCCCCTGATAGTAGGCCCCTACACCAAAGTGGCAATGTGCCTTGTTTGTGGTGAAAATGTAAAAAAAAAAAAGCTAACAAGTCAAGGTAATAGAATGTGTCTGTATGAGTAGAATTGACTCTGTGTGTCTATGTACATTTCCCTACCAAAAGTATCTGTCAATTTTAATCAGCAGACTCGAAATTTAACATAAGGTACATTGAGATTTGTGAATAACTTTTTAATCGGATGTTGGCCAGAACTTTGCCTCCAAAGGGCCAATGTTCAACGATATGACCTTTGAAAACTCTACAAAACTACCAGCGAATTATGAGTCTAAAGACTTGAAATTCTAGATATAGGTAATTTTAACATAGCTCAATGTTTTATGTTAATTGAGCACAAAATAATAAGTGTAAAGGTGTCGAAACTGTGGTCAAATTAAAAAAAAAATTGTCCTTTTTGCGGTCTCTACAAAATTACTCAGCGAATTTCTGGTGTAAAGATATCAATTTTGCATAAAGTGTATTCAGACATAGGGTCATCCGTTTAATCAGTTTTTGAATAAATTTGGCTTAAGATGAGTCAAATTTGCGGTCTCTAGCAAACTATTCAGCTAATTCTTTCAGCTAAGTCTTAACCCTTGAAACTTTAGATGTAGATTTTGCGTACATGAGTACAACATTTTTAATACATATATATATAAACATATGTCCATAAAGTTATGAGCATTACGTAGGGCCCGAGCAAAGCCGGACTGAACTGCTCGTATATATATATATATATATATATATATATATATATATATATATATATATATATATGTGTGTGTGTGTGTGTGTGTATATATGCATATACACAATATATATATATACAATATATATATATATACAATGTATATTATAATATATAGACACACACACACCAACCTACACCCACACGCATATATATATATATATACATATATATATATATATATATATATATATATATATATATATATATATATATATGTACATATAATCAACGCAGACCATAATCCCCGCACAGCGTATTTTGTTATATATATATATATATATATATATATATATATATATATATATATATAAAATGAACATGTCTCTGTGTGTACCTGTGTGTCTGTGTGTGTACATTTCATTACGCAATAACCTTTGCAATTTTAAGTCTTCAGACTCGATATTTGATATACAGGGTACAGAGATTTGTAAGCCCCATCTCTTTGATGACCGCAACTAGGCCTAACATATGTTACACGGTTTGGGTCGAAAATCTTTAGTTACCGATATATAAATGTATCTATGTATGTATGTTTTCATAACTTCTTAAAACGTTCAACAGAAGCGACAGATTTTTACAAGATCAGTAACATTTGGAAGTTCGAACTTTCAGACTTATCTAAAAGTTTACTAAAATCATTAATATTTTCACCTTCAACTGGACACTTTTCTACAGGGGTGTCGCTTTTTTCGCCGATATTTTCGAAAGACATGCTCATCTTTCGATTGATTTGCCTTAATTTAAACCTACGTAAATTGCGCTTTGGCGGTGGTCGTAACAGCAAAGACGTCAGGTCTTTCTCCGTTCTTTTCCTGCATTGGTTTCCTACTACCACTTGTTTTTTGCTCAACATACACCTGCAAACACCCGGGAAATGCCGGGCTGAAATGATAGTATATATTAAAAATTTAACGTGTCTGTGTGTGTCTGTGTGTGTACATTTTCCTACGCAATAACTCTGTCAATTTGACATACAGGGTACTGAGATTTGGGAAAATCTTTGTAATCCGTGTTCGGCCAGAAATTCGGCTATTACGGGATCAAAGTGTAAGGATTGGATATTTGAGTACTCTACCAAACCCCTCTGACAATGTTGGATATAAACACTTGAAATTTAAGATATATGCCCCTGGAACATGGATCTTACTTAATAACTTGATTTGAGCCCAAAACAATAAATGATCAGGCGTTATAATAGGAGTCCAAATTTAAAAAAAAAAATATCTCTGCGGTCTCTACACACAAAAACATTCAGACAATGTCTGCTCTAAAAGTTTGAAATTTTACATAAAGGGTATTCACAGATAGGGCAAGTTTATAATCAGTTTGGGTCGAAAATTAAGCTTCCGAGAGGTTAAAATTCAAAAGATTTGAGCTTAACGGTGTCTAGCAAAATAGTCATCGAATTTTGGGTCTAATCATTTAAAATTTACACATAACGGGTATTAAGATCGGCAGCAAGCATTTTAATCAGTTTGGAGGCGAAATTTGGCTGCCAAAATGTATCAGTTAAAATAGTTGACCCTTGCCCATTCTACGAAATTTCTCCGCCAATTTTGGGTCTAAAGACTTAAAATTTTAAATGTAGGTTACTTGGACATGGAAAATGCTAGTATTTAAGAAAAGCAAATCTTATTTTCACAAGATTTCAAGGGCCGCTTGATATATCTCCGTATGACGATTAAGACCTAATATTTTTATTACAAACTTTGCAGTCGTATAAGTACTTTTGCCTAATAGGTAACTAGCTGAGTGAAACATGCTCATAACTGTGTATCAATATATTACTGCTTATGTAACCCAAAGAGTATAGACATACATATAAATGGATGTGTGTGTGTTCTGTGCATGTGTGAGTGTGTGTTCTGTGCATTTGTGTGTGTATTCTGTGCATGTATGTGTGTGTTCTGTGCATGATTGTGAGTTCTGTGCATGACTGTCTGTGTTCTGTGTATTTGTGTGTGTGTTCTGTACACATGTGTATCTGTTCTCTGCATTTGTGTGTGTGTGTTTTGCGCATGTGTGTGTTCTGTGCATTTGTGTGCGTTCTGTGCACGTGGATATATGTTCTGTGAATTTGTGTGTGTGTTGTGCATGTGTGTTTTGTGCATATGGGTGTATGTTCTCTGCATGTGTGTGTGTGCTTCTGCGCATGTGTGTGCTGTGCATTTGTGTGTTAGTTCTCTGCATGGTGGTCTGTGCTCTGCATGTGTGTGTATTCTGTGTATGTATGTGTATTCTGTGCATGTGTGTGTATTCTCTGCATTTGCGTGTGTGTTCTATGCATGTGTGTGTGGCTTTACATTTACTACAGTATATTCTAAAAAATCACAAGATCTCGTTCCAGAGTTAACAATTATATATAAGCTAAGTAAATAAACATGTTTGAATTCAAGGTGTCTACATTTAAAATTTGTCTTTATAAAAATGTGAAAAACATAATTTTCATTATATATTTGCTTGTTTTTTTTATGTTTAACTTATCTAGCGAGAATTTGCTTAAATAAACATCTATTAAAATTATATATGCCCGAAAGAGCAAATTGATATTCGAAACTAAAGCGTACAATTTTGATTTTACATTTGACTGACTGAAAGATTCCTTGTATAACAATGCATGAACACATCTTTAACATAATATGGGTCTACTTAATGCACTCATAGTAAAAACGGTACATTTTTTTTTTTTTTTTATTTTGTAAATCTATGGAAACATTTACTTTTTTCACGAAAACTCTTTACCTGAAAATTATCGGCGACAAATGGCGCTAAGGTGTGAATAAGCCTCAATTATGCCTCCGTTCAGTCTCGAAAGACAAACGATACCCCCAGTGCAGGGGAACTGCGCGTGTAATTTTGAGGCAAGGGTTGCACAAAAAACACCCACACCAATCTTGGATCGGCACTGCTTGAGCCCAGTGGTAAGAAGAAATCCAGCACGACTGGAAACAATGCCAAGATAAGCGGAGAGAACATACAGCACATGGAAGACCCAATTGGTCACCCATTTTGTACTGACCAGGTTAAACGTTGGTTTACTTCGGTGATCAACTAAACAGAAGCAAATAATGAGATAGACTAAACATAATAAGGCTATATTTAAGAATGTTATCAGCAGTCAAAAAAAATAAAGGTAAACTCAGAAGTATAGATAGTAAAGCATTGATAACATTTTATAGATTAAAAGCCCAGCATAAATATGAAAATTAGAAAACTAGGAAGTTAGATAGATAGCAATAATAGATAATATAAAAAGGAACATTTTAGCTAAATTTTATAGAAATATAAAAGTAACAATGCATAAGTATAGTAACATGGAATACATTCCATGAATTATCAGAAAATGGTGATGTATGAAAAAAGGAAAGGAAAATAACTAAGCAAACGATACATTCTGACAAGTAAATTGAAGTAATCTCCCATTGATTGATTAAAAGCTTACGTATATAAAATAAACGTGATGTTTACCCGTAGAAGAATTGACAAAATATGTTTGATTACATTTACAAAGATATTTTGTTTACATATACAGGAATTTAAAATGATAATGATATGTAATAATTAATAAATAGAGGCAAAAAGTTTAAGGGCAAGTAAAAAGGAATGAAAATATTTATTATTGATACGAAATAAATAAAATGAATAAAAATACATATTATAAAAATATAAGTACGGATAAACGAAAAAAAAATGAATAAACAGATGAAATATCTGACCAACAGAGAATTACACCATCAGCATCAAACGTATAAAGTTTGCTGATTGTGAAATGTAAAAAATTACCTTTGAACATGTGTTCTCGTCATAGAATCTTTTGAAGAGTTTGTTACGTAAAAAATAGTGATATCATATTTATATTGTGACGAAACAGATCTGTAACATATATACTTATGAGAAAATAAAAGAACATACGTTTCCCAAACTTGTGAATTGAACACACACACACACACAAACACGCACACACTCATATATATATAAAGAGAAGTGGGGCATTTTTTTTTTTACCTTATAAAAAAAAGATCGACTATAATGTAAAAAGAAACAGGATCGACTAAAAGTAAGAAAATTAAATTGAAAAGGGAGAAGATCGACTAAAAGAGGGAGAAAGAGAAAGAAAAGGGGGAACGGTGAAGAAACTTGAAGTACTTTTCGCCGACTGTATTCAGAAGTAAATGTCGGAATGAGGATGTTGGTATGGAGTAATTTCTATGAGGGGAAAAACAATTTACATTAAGTGGAACTCTTTACTCCACTTAAGAGGAAGATCAATCTCATTAAAGCCCTTACCCACCGTGCACTTTTTATTTGCTCGACTAATAAGTTAGATGCCGAATTAGAAAAACTACTTTATATCTTTCTTGATAATGGCTACCCCCGACATATTGTTAGTAAGATAATTTCTAACAAGGTCGGAGACTTTAATACTAATAGATTCATAGACCTTCTCGGTTTTCGATTTATCTAAAGTTGCCATAGTTGGGTTCAGTAGGTGATAACATCATCAAAATGATTGTTCACCAGACCCATAATTGTTTCCCCGCCAATTTAGTCCGCCCTGTTTTTACCACTCGGAAATTATTTTCTTCCTTTCAGAAAGATGCTGTGCCCACGATTCAAAGTAGTCTTGTCCTCCATAAATTTAAGTGTCAGTGTGGAGCTGACTACGTGGGCAGAACGAGTTACAGATTGGAGGTCAGATTTTCCCAACATGTCCCTTTATATATACGACAGGGCAGGTTAGACTCCTCTGCACGATCACGTGTTCTGCTACCGCGATCGGTGATCACCTGACGAGTTCAAATAAATGTGCGAGTGAGTACACACCGGAGTGGTTCTCTATTTGGCACAGGGCAAGGTCTGTTCAACATCTCGGATTCTTTGAGGCCGTTACAATAAATTGTTGCAGACCTGTTCTTTGCAAACAGATGGACCACATACGTTCGTTGAACGTTTTTTAAACAGGGGCCAACAGGTTAATTTCAACGCGGTATTTTTTTTTGTTTTTTCCCCTCATAGAAATTACTTCATGCCAACATTGCTTCATTCCGACATTTACTTCTGAAGACAGTCGGCGAAAAGTACTTCAAGTTTCTTCACCGTTCCCCCTTTTCTTTTCTCTTTCTCCCCCTTTTAGTCGATCTTCTCGCTTTTCATTTTATTTTTTTTACTTTTAGTCGATACTGTTTCTTGTTACATCATAGTCGATCTTTTTTTATAAAGTTTACAAAAAAAATGCCCCGACGTCGTTAAATACTGCCCAATAATATCAAAAATATTTTTTTATTTAAAGGTAAACAGTTACATATGATCGCTATAAATAGCTATCTGTTTCAGTCAATGATACTTGCTCAGGCGAGGCGGAACCTCTCGATGCAACAAAGAAATCTTATTTGTGGCGTGGAGAGGTGCCGGGTCGCCTGATGAAGCCTAATTGACTTAAACAGATGGCTATTTGTAGCGACCATATGCACCTGTTAACCTTCCAATAATAATAATAATAATAATAATAATAATAATAATAATAATAATAATAATAATAATAATAATAATCTATATATAAAAAATGTCATTCTTGGTTCGTTCCAAGTTGATACAACCATATTTCTACATTACCAATCTATTTGAAATTTTCAGACGACCCATGTTTAGAGTCAAGGGATGTTTTTATGTTATTAAAATAAATTTACATCGCCAATTATAAAAATATTAAATAACATAAATATATATTTTTGTAAGCCGTTAGTGAGAACCTGTTTCGTTGATAGAACTGAACTTCCGGTTCGATCACATACCACGATTTGATGAAACGAATTAAAAGATTTCATTTTCTCTTTACTCGATCAGTAAAAAAAAAAAAAAAAACACAATTCATTTGTTTTTCTTCCAAAGTCTTTTTAATATAAACATTGTTTCTTTATTATATCAGGCAAAAAAAAACGTGTGTCGCTTGCTTTTTGAGTCGAAGTGTTTTTTGTTTTTTTTTTCGATATAAGAAAATATGAACTTTTTTTATTATTAACACTATAAATTGTTCGGTAAAAGTACAGGATTTTTCGAAGAAATTTTACGGATTGGTAACGTGCTTAAATAATATTTGGTGCTAATGCAGAGAGTGGTCCGCGCTATTTTGTAAATCGTATTTCCACGGTTAATTAAAGTTTTATTATATGTTTTTTTTAATTCAATTGTTAGTATAAATTATAGATTAGGTATAAAACACCTTCCCCTCCCCATGTTAAAAATGGCTTTTTAAATTATAACGTTATTATTTCAGCAAGGATCACTCTCTGCATGAGTACCGTACTTTCACCTAACAATTTAATTAAAAAAAACATTGTACTTATGCAGAGAAAGTACCGTGCTAAAATAATAACGTTATTTAGAAAGCCATTCTTTACATGGGGAGGGCGTTTTGTAACTATTCTATACTTTAACCTAACAATATAATAAACAAAACATGGTAATTATGCAGAGAAGGTACCGTGCTGAAATAACGCTATTAAGAAAGCCATTCTTAACATGAGAAAGGGAGGGTGATCTGTAAATATTTAATACTTTCACCTAACAATTTAATAAACAAAAGATAGTACTTATGCAGAGAAGGTACCGTGCTGAAAAATACCGTTATTTAGAAAACTATTCTTAACATGGGAAGGATGTTTTGCCTCTATTCTATACTTTCAACATACAATTAACTAAACAAAAATAGACGCATGTATAGAAAACACCGTGCTAAAATAATGTTATTTAGAAAGACATTCTTAACATGGCGACGGTATTTTGTAACTATTATGTCCTTTCACCTAACAATTTAAAAAACAAAACATGGTACTTATGCAGAGAAGCTACCCTGCTGAAAGAATTACGTTATTATTTAGAAAGCCATTCTTAACATGGGAATAGGGGTGGTTTGTAACTATTCTAGACTTTTACCTAACAATTTAATAAACAAAAGTCAAGCTCAAGCAGACCAGGAACAGCACTGAAGCATTAACATTATTTAGAAAACCATTCTTAACATGGGGAGGGAGGATGTTTTCTAACAATTCTGTACTTTCGGTACTATTGCAGAGAGTGACCCGCGCTATTTTTTAAATCGTATTTCCACGTTGAATTAAAGTTTTATGATATGTTTTTTTATTCAATTGTAAGGTTAAAGTACAGAATAGGTACAAACCCCCTCCCTTCCCCATGTTAAAAATGGCTTTTTAAATAAAACCGTTTTTATTTCGGTTCGGATCACTCTCTGCATGAATACCGATTAATGTTTTGTTGTTTGTTTTTTATCCTATTTTTTGTTTTTTTAAGAAAACTTTTTTTAACAAAAATTGAAAGTACACGTTTTTTCTTTTTTTAACAAAAGTTGTTTTCATATGAGAAAATATGAATGCTTTTTCTTTATTAAAGAAATTGGGTACTCGTACACTTATTGATCCGTGTTGAAATAATAACGTTATTATTTAAAAAGCCATTCTTAACAGGGGGAGAAGAGGGTGTTTTGTACCATTTCTGTACTTTAACCTTACAATTGTATAAAAAACGGTAAATTTTTAGATTAGGTTCACCTCCACAATTTTGTTTTAAATGACGACCTTTATAAGTTTTCGACTATGCTGAATACGGAAATCGCATTGAAATTTTGCAGAAATTAGTAGTTATCGAGATATAAAAAGTTGTATAATGCATTTTAATCTCTGGCGGCCATCTCTTTTACATGCTTGTGCGCGTCATACAAAAATCTACGGGCGTAACAAAGATTGCCACCAAAAAATACAATGCATAACACAACTATTTATATCTCGATAACTACTTATTTCTGCAAAATTGCAATGCGATTTCCGTATTCAGCATAGTCGGACACCTTTAAAAGTCGTCATTTAAAGAAAATTGTGGAGGTGAACCTTATCTAAAAACATACCAAAAAACATAAAACTTTAATTAAACTAGGAAATACGATTTAAAAAAATAGCGCGGATAGGTAAGTGCATTAGCGCCCAATAATCGACTAACGTGGCCTTATTGCCAAATAAGCTCCGACTACAATGTTGAACGCGCCGTTCACATTTTTTTTCAAGTTAAATTCAACTTTCACAATATCTTTTTATTTTTTTATAATGTTACAATATCTTTTTTTAATAATAAATTATTAGTTAAAGGCGCAGAATAGTTACAAAACACCATCCTCTCTCTATGGTAAGAATGGCTGAAAAAATATTAGATACTCATATAGAGAGTGATCCGTGCGGAAATAATAACGTTATTATTTAAAAAGCCATTCTTAACATGGGAGGGGTTGGTGTTTTGTACGTATTCTGTATTTTAACCTTACAATTGAATAAAAACATATAAAACTTTGGGTTTGTACTTGCACAAAGACTTGAAAAAGTTGTCAACAAAGACAAATATATAACAAGTAAATATTTTCAAAGGCAAGATAAGTTAATGTTCTACCTAATTGGATACTTTTTAGTGTTTTTCTTTGGGTTTGTACTACTGTACATATAGATTCGAAAAAATGGTCAAAAATAAATGTATAACAAATATTATCAAATGCAAGATATGTTACTTTATTACCAAAATGGATAGTTTTTTTTTAATGTAAAACGTTTATTCGGCTCGAAAAACACATTAACTGCTATATTTGAAAATTACAAATGGCGGCAGACTGTGTTAAACACATTAGGTTGTGGGAAATGACTTAAAACTAAAAAAGAATATACACAATACTGTTAAAACCTCTGAATACATGTCTGTCTATGGCACGGTAACATATATTGAGTTAGTTCCTGACAGTATTTTGTATAGTTTTTTACGGTTAACTCATTTTCCCACACTTAACTTGTTCACCACAGTCTGTCGCCATTTGTATTTTTCAAATATACAGATAAACACTACATGTGTTCGAACCGATTAAACATTTTACACTAAATAAAAACACAACAATCTTATCCAGTAAGTAGAAAAGTAACTTACCTTCACTTTGATAACATTTATTGGTTATATTTATTTTTTAACAATGTTTTCGTTTCTGTGTTTAGTAATACAAACCCGTTTTATTTACTATAACGTTTAGTCGGCTCGAAAAACAGTGTTCATCAGTGTATTTGAAAAATACAAATGGTGATGGACACTGTTGATGATGTTAAGCTTGAGAAAATTATTTAAAATTAAAAAAAAATATAAAAAATACTATCAGAAATCCACCGAATATGTCAGCCTATGTCACAATAACATATAATCAGTAGGTGTCTGACATTGTTTAGTATAGTTTTTAACTGATTTTCCCAAACATAACGTATTCAAGAGAGTCCGCGACCATTCGTCTTTTTCAAATACATAGATAAACACTGCGTTTTTCAGCCGATTAAACATTTTACATTTAATAAAAACACTAAAAAATTATCCAGTTAGGTAATAACGTAATTTACCTTACCTTTGCTTTCATTTATTCGTTTTTTGGACAACTTTTCAAATCTGTGTATAGTAAGCCCCTTCCCCTTACCCAAATATTAATTAAAAACTCACATTTTTCAATACAATACAAAATAAAACTATTTAGCATTTTAACGTTTTAGCAACTTGCGGCTTAATCCACTGAATTTTGGTCGAACCATGATTGACGGTAGCTCCCGAGGATTCGGATCCAATTCTGCAAGAGTACCATTTTTTTTTTCGTTTTAACCTTTTTTTTTTTAACGTTTTGGAATGGATTGTTGTACATAAGAATATAAGAAACATGCATTTTCTCTTTTTATTAGAATTTTCCATTACACGAAATTAAGCCACAGCAACGCGTGGTACAGCTAGTATATATATATATATATATATATATATATATATATATATATATATATATATATATGTATATACATATTTATTATTATTATTATTATATTATATTATTTTTGTATATATATATATATATATATATATATATGCTTAATCTAAGTCGTTAGTTGCCACAAATAATTAAGCTTAGTAAAAAAATGAATGTACACTTTCATAACATGTATATCGGGATTAAATATTCAAAACTAAATATGTATTAGATTTGTTGTTGTTGGTATCAGACGTCTGACATATATTTCGTTACATAGGTGAAATTTAGTAAAAACTAATATGAGAAAATCCTATAGTTTTCGAGAAAATATAAGTGGAACATTTTAATTTGCTTCAAAAGAATAAACACTTCTTTCTAAAAACACTCTTTATATGTATTTTTGTGATATAAATGCATCTTTGGTGCTGAATGTTTACTTGTAATACACACACACATATACAGGGTGACCCCCCCCCCAAAAAAAAAAATGGAAGGCATCTAGAACATATGCTGTAGAACGGATAAAAAAGGCCAAATACCCTATGGTTTGGATGTGATGTTTTAAATATAATACACTATTTATGACCAAGTTTTCATTCCATTCGGACAAAAATCTAAGAAATGGGGCCGAATTAGATTTGGGGCCCGTTTTTTGGGTCATTCTCTCTCTCTCTCTCTCTCTCTCTCTCTCTCTCTATATATATATATATATATATATATATATATATATATATATATATATATATATTACTTTTGGACGTTCCTATTTCGAAAGTAAATAAATAATTGTTCTAATTATTTTGTGTCCTTTGTGAATGATTTAAATTTTAGCATGTTACTATGGTGATAATGACTACCAGTAGTCAAAATTTCAGCTTTTCACAGTTGTTGTTTTTAACAAATATTAGATTTATACCCTAGTTTTGGACGCTATCGTATATATATATATATATATATATATATATATATATATATATATATATATATATATATAGGAAATTTATTACTGTGAGTCCAGAATGAGTTTACAAATTGTTTCAACTAGAGGAAAATCCTCAAAGAGAGGAAAAATTCAACTAGCATCATCAGAAGTCATAGTCCATCTATGAATTCTGATGATGCTAGTTGAATCTTTCCTCTCTTTGAGGATTTTCCTCTAGTTGAAACAATTTGTAAACTCATTCTGGACTCACAGTAATAAATTTCCTATATACTGCTCTGACTACACATTGAGCACTTTAGTCCGGTTTTTTTTTCACCACTGGTAAATATATATATATATATATATATATATATATATATATATATATATATATATATATATATATATAATACTAAAACTCTGTCGTTCTTGGTTGTTTACTTGTTTCCTTGCGCACTATCCTCCTACTACTACTACTGTGCCTTCTCTTCTTGCTATTACTATTACTTCTCCTCTTTAAAACTACTACTACGTCTCATTATTGACAATTACTTATTATGATACCAGTAATGAGGTTATATACCTTATTGACAATACCTTATTATAGTGGATTCATTAGTAACACAATAATATGAACGCCCGGGTTAACTTTAATTCATTTCTCTCTTATCCTATATAAGTGGAAAACGGTGTGAAACAAAGTGATATATTTGTCCTACGTATTTTCCCATATATCTCACTCTGATGATTGTGAATATTTTTTTCAATGTTGATATTTGGGTGAAGTTTCGATTTCGTACATCGGGTAAACTTTTAAACCTTATACATCTCAACGCAAAGTTGAAAACATTTCTATACCGTGTTCTTGAACTATTGTATGCAGAGGATGCAGGCACTCTTAAACATTTAGGATTGGGCACATCTGATTATGGACAAGTTGTCAGATTATTGTAAAGTTTTTAACTGATCATCAGCCTCAAGAAAACATATGTCATGTATTCTCATCCTTAGTAATGTCATATGTTTAACAAAAATGTTGGTATATAAAAAGAAGTTAAAACTCACGGACAATTTTGTATATCTGGGTAGTACACTGAGTAAGGACTGTACGTTTGATGCTGACATAAATCACAGAATAGCAAAAGCCAGTTCTGCAATTGTGATGGATGACTCTCGTCTGGGAGAGGCCCCGTGTTTTGACAAGCTTCTGTGTTTGACCTTTACTCTGGATCTGAAATGGAACACGTACATCAAGTCTGTTTCCAAGGTCGCTGGAAAGATAGTGGGATCCTTCTACCGCTCCAGAAGATATCTCACTACTGATGCAATTCTCTATCTATATAAAAGCCAAGTACGTCCAACAATAGAGTACTGCGACCATATCTGGGCAGGAACTACTAAACACAGCCTATTCTGCTTTGACAGAGTACAAAATAGACTGCGTGGCTTAGTGGGGGATGCCCATTTTCTCTTCCTTGCAATCTCTCTCCCACAGAAGAGAGGTTATGAGCCTATCCTTGTTTTATTTCCGTGGCAGTTGCTCGTCTGAACTCTAATCTCTGGTCCCCCCTCGCCAATCTTTGACTGAAAACACCTGTCTAGCTGAATCCACTGTGAAAAATTTCCCCCACTCTTTATCTGTGCCTAAATCAAAGCGTGTATTCCATGACGAAGCTTCTTTCTTAGAACTGCACGCCTGTGGCACTCTGTTCCGTCTGCCTGCTTCCCACCTGACTACAACTTGGATATCCAATTCCAACGTTAACAAATACCTAGTGAAACGCGGCGTTAAGTAAACACTTCATCAAATCTCCACACTAACGTAATATACTTGCAATAACCCTTATTCCTTAGTGGCTTCCGGGCCTTGATATATGGTGACCACTGTGCAAATAATATATATTTTCATATATACATATTTTAGTTATAAATATATATATATTTATATATGACAATAAAGCTACACAGAATATTCCGCGTTTAATTCTTATGAGAATTCCTCAGGCTTATGCAAACATTTTTGTTACGTTATATATATGTGTGTGTGTGTGTGTGTGTGGCCGTAGTTTTTAAAATATAATTATCCACTTGCACGTGTTTCGTGGTCTACGTGTCAGTGGATAATTACAATGTAAAAACAATATATATGCCGCCCCCCATATGGGGGTACATCAATTGGTAAAAGGGAAAATTATTCCCAACTCGCATTTAACTAAAAAAAGTGCATTTTCGTAAATAATTAAATTGTTGCAAAACGTATCGCAAAAAACTAAAACAAATATCAGCTATATATCTATATCTATCTAGCTATCTATGTATGTATTAATCTCTCTCCCTCTCTCACTCTATCTATCTATCTATCTATCTATCCATATATATATATATATATATATATATATATATATATATATATATATATAATTATTTATGGATATGCATGTTTGTTTTAATTTTTAAAAATATTATTTATTTATTTTCTATTATTATTCTCAATGTATTTTTTTTATATCACCATCCTCTCATTTGTTCGCCATTTCTCTCCTATATTTTAATAGATGTTGGGGTTCTTTAACGCATAGGATAGCAACTTTTTCATTCAGGCATAATCTACATGAGGTGTCTAGGTCCCTATATCGGGTTGCTTGTCTTACTATTTTTCCATGTGACTGTCGGGGAAAGTCCGCTTTCTTGGAGTTCCCAGTATTGGCTTGCTAGTTCTGTTTTCTAACGTACTTTTATGGTCAGAATGTTTGATTTTTAAATCTTAGGAAGGCATACCTACGTAATATTTCTTGTTCTTTGACAAAAATTGTGCTCTGGTAAACTATGCTTTTTGTTAGACATTTATTTTTAAGTAGGCAGTTCGTGCGTGATCTACAGTTGCATTTATCTTCTTCATTATTAGTATTTTTTTTATTTATATTAGGAGTATTGTTGATTGATTTTGTTCGTTATTATTATTGTTATTATTATTTTTATTATTATTATTATTATTATTATTATTATTATTATTATTATTATTTCTAATAGTTGAATATTTACCCTTCGTTGCCATTTTATTTTTGTCATGTTGTTCACTTTTTATTACTTATTTTTTATTATTGTTTTCATTACTTTCATTTAATATTTTATGTGCTTTACGTATCCTCTCTAAATTTTCGTCAGCATTTCGCTAGTGACCTATACGTTTTTGTACATCTTATTGCATACTATCCCTACAACGAGACTGTTCTCTAATGCATGGAGTAGTGTTGCCATTCAGGAATATTGTATTCCTTCCATTTTAGGCGGGGTCAAAATATAGTATCCGATCTAATCAATGGTACACTATCAACCAAGCTATAACCATTATCTTATATATATATATATATATATATATATATATATATATATATATATATATATATATATATATATATTAACCCCAAGTGACCTTACTTGCAATAAAATCATCTGTTTCCTTTCATTAGATACCGTGAACCCTTATTCATAATAGTTTTCTTATCCCTCATAACATTCCTGCTTTCATGACTGCACTAACGTGCAAGTATTCTTATTTAAAATTCCATTAGACATAAATCTCGCTGCTCACTTTCTCTATATAGCATCTGTATGCATATTCACCCCTTAACTTCTAAGTGATACAATGCTTACCCTGGGGCGAAAAGTAAAGCAATGTATATTACGTAGTAAGGCTTTTCAGAATAACATCCTGTCAGATAAATGGTGAAAGCAAACACAGCTAATACCCGTTTAATATTGCAACATGAACAACCTCCATCACATAAAAAACACGCACATATGTGATGACACAAACCTCGGCTAATGCTGCATACATTCTGAGGGAAAATATCAGAGAGGATTTAAAAAATAACTGATAAGAGACAGAAAAAAGTAGAGTAGAGACTTATTATAACTCACACAGAGATCATCGGCAATTCCAAGTTAGCCATAACCGAGGATTACTTGTGTGCGACAATTGTTTCTAATTTACTATAAAATTCATGGAACATTTTTAGAATGTATGCATTATACCTTACAATACATGTGACAGTTTATGAATTGAAGATTAATAAATACTGGTACTTGTAGTGTCCGATCAGTACATGTTTTATGAAGAAAATTAAAGTGGGAAAAGAGAGAGGGAGTGAGAGAGAGAAATAGAGAGAGAGAAGGAAAAAGAGAGAGGGAATTAGAGATACGGAAAGGGAGAGAAGAAAAAAGAGAGATACAGAGAGAAGGAAAAAGAGAGAGGGAATGAGAAAGAGGGGAGAAGAGAGGAAAAGAGAGAGGGAATGAGAGAGAGAGAAAGAAAGAGGAAAAGCGAGAGGGAATGAGAGAGAGGGAAAGAGAGAGAAAAATATAGAAGGAAAAACAGAGGGGGAATTAGAGAGAGAAACAGAGAGAAGGAAAAGGAGAGAGGGGAAAAGAGAAGGAAAAGGAGAGAGGGAAAAGAGGGTAATGTTACGTCTTTCTTATACAAGGATCTCAGAAATATGTGTTGTTTTTTACAAAAGACATTCATATAAGACGAAAAAGAAAGGGAAACCAATAGAATACTATATATTAGTGTGAATGTTTGCATGTGTATACATCATAATGACGTTGACACAGCGGTCCCCATTAGATCAGGAAAGTTAAAAATATTTAACCTGATTAGAGCTATAATTGGTGAAAATTCAAGAATACCGAGTCCTGTGTTTAGTATTCCACTTATCTGCATACCGATTTCAATCAATATTGACGTCTCCTAGCCTTTAGATTCCAACAGTGCCGAATTAAGAGAAGCGTTGTTCATGATACTCGAACCTAGTTTTATAATGACACGCGAGGATACACTACCGTTCTCTATTCATCGTTTCTCGAGATTCAGCGGAGGCTTATATTTGTATGAGTATGTGTCCTGATGGACATCTGTATAAGCATGTGGAAATTCTATAAATTTACATTAAACCCATGGTCATGCGTAGGAATAGTTTAAAGGCAAAATCTATATTATAAAATAAAATGACGAACAGATAACACAATAAAAAATATACTTAAGCAAATACGTAACTTTACCTTCTTGATGTTTATCAGACATTTATCTGTCTTCATGGGTGGCTGAAAACAAACCTGTATATATATATATATATATATATATATATATATATATACATATATATATATATATATATATATATATATATATATATATATATATATATATAGGATTGGTGTGGGCGTGTGTTAAATGCACATAATAAATGCTTTTATATATTTATCTGTCTTCATGGGTGGCTGAAATACAAACCTGTATATATATATATATATATATATATATATATATATATATATATATATATATATATATATATATATAGTCTTTGAAGTTTTTAACATTTGAAACCACACAAAAAATTATTTTTTATCATTCATTAAAAAAAAACATCTAGTCAGTAAGTCATTTAATCACCTGCAATCACTCCATCAACTCTCAAATTTACTATAATACCAATTTTTATATTTTTTAAGGGATCATCAGTTGTTTACCATGAAACACTGTTTCGGGGATTTAAAAACAATATATATATATATAGGATTGGTGTTGGCGTGTGTTAAATGCACATAATAAATGCTTTAGCGTCATGCATAGCTTCTCCCAATCTAATTATCCTCACGTGCGCGTCGTGAGTTCTGCCACGCTCATGGGGCTCTGGTTGATGGCGAGTGTTCCGTGCCAGAAAACTGAATCCCCACTGTCTTGTGTGATAAGTTTTTTTAACCAAAGGTTAAGGGTGAGGTAACACTGACAGAAATATCCAGAGGAGCTTAGGCCCTGTTGACCGCGGCATTCATGACGCACCGGCGTGTGGCCCCTGCCCTGGTACCCAGCTACCTAATCCCAGTCATTGGTAACTGGCATTAGAGGGGTAGAAGGAGCTCCTGTAAGGCAATTCTTTTAGGAGAGGACATTCTTACAAAACATCTGCGGGCAAAATAATTACCAGTCATCTTGCAAGGGCTTGTAACTTGATTATTGTTGCGGAGACTTAGTGAGTGGCACTCGTCTCGTAGAAGCTCTTGTCATTATAATACAACGGCGTACAGGTGTTACTTGATACCTATCTGTTATTTCTTATCTTTTTCTATCTTATCTTTATATGTCGTTCATTTTTATTGCAAGTTCTATGGCGATGGAGGAATGGCAACGTGTACAGACTTGACCAGTTGGAAGAACACCGTCACAAATCTGCAAAGAGGCGACAGCAACCCTATTTTAACATCGTTGTTGTGCCTTCACTTCAGCGATACGGAGACTTACTATAGATATTGCTGCTCTGTCGGAGCCCCGTCTCTCAGGAGAAGATCAAGTGACAGAGCTATCATCAGGCTACGCTCTCTTCTGGATTGGTAAACCAAAGAGTATCCGTGGAAATGGTGGAGTCGGGTTTGCGATTAAAACATCCGTGGTTGATACTATGAAATTTCCTTCCAGTATCTGTGATCGCATTTTATTTTTACTCGGTGATCACTACTTTTCAAAGCCCGGAAGCCACTCAGGGATAAGGGTTATTCCAAGTAAAGTACGTTAGCATCATGAAATTTCGTGTTCCTCTCTCATACAAAAGATTCATCCCTATTCTTTCAGTCTACGCACCAACCCTTCAAGCGAATGAAGAGGGCATCTTGTGTTTATATGAGTCTCTGTCCCCTGCTGTTGCATCTACACCAATTAATGAAATACTTGGTTTATTGGATGATTTCAATGCCAGTGTTGGAAAGGACTATGAGACCTGGAGCCATCTAGGCCGCTATGGTATCGGTACCATGAGTTCTAATGGCCTTAAGCTACTAGAGCTGTGTCCAGTATTAAATCTTGCTATCTGTAATAATTTTTTCGCCGTAAACTGAACCACAAAGCTACCTGGATAACCCACGTTCAAATCATGGCCACCTAATTGACTTCATAATAAGTCCAAAACGCGACCTGCGAGATACATATACTGTTCGTGTACAGGGCAGTTCTGAACGTGACAGTGATCACAAAATAGTGAGAAAAAAGTTTAATTCACGAATCCGTAAGGAAGTTCGTCATAGTGGTGTAAGGTGCCTAGCCGTATTGATGCCGCCAAGTTAAAGTTGTCTGAAGTTCAAAAGAATATGGCGGAAAAGCTCGATACTCTTGCATTTGATGGTACATTGGTGAATTTATAGACTCATGTTTATTCTGCTGGTGCTGAAGTTCTTGGCTTCAAGGGGGATAAGAACAAGGTCTGGTTTGACGACAACAATCTTGAAATTAGTCAGTTGCTGATGAATAAACATAACATTTATGAATGTTTACTTACTTACATACAACTTATTTCCGCCAATACAGAGAGTTCAATGACACATTGCGACGTGAGCTAAGAAAAATGAAAAACAAATGGTGAATGAATATAACGGAGCAGATCCAAAAGGCGTTTGATACAAGAAAATTGAAAAATGGTGTCAAACAAGGTGATATTCCTGCTCCTACGCTTATCTCTATATATTTTGCTGCTCTACTTACTCATGCGTTTCGAGGTAATGATAGGGGTGTCATGTTAAAGTTTCCAGCCACAGGTCGTATTTTTAATCGTATAAAATTTGATGCTAGAATCAAGCTGCGTCATATCTTGGTCAAGGAGTTACTATATGCAGACGATGCTTTATTTTTGTCGCACACTGAGATTGATATGCAATTGATAGCTTTGCTGACTCCTGCACTGTCTAAAACAAAGGTGATGTTCACTCCTTCACCGTGCCAGTCATACGTGGAGCAGAACATAATAGTCTGTGGTGCTAGACTGGGAGTAGTTGATTCATGTTTGTACCTTTGTAGTTCTGTGTCGATGATTGGCTGTCTTTACTCTGCAATCCACAGGCGAATTCAGAAGGCATCTGTAGCTTTTTGAATGTTGAAGAAGAGAGTGTGGTCTGATCGTGGCATCACAGACAGGACTAAAATCTGCGCTTACAAGACTTGTGTGCTAACCACATTGTTGTATTCATCGGATACATGGACATTGCATCAGAGTCACATTAAATGGCTTGAACGATTTAACCAAAATTGCTTGAGACGTTTCTTAAACATCAAATGGCAAGCACAAGTACCCGATACTGAAATACTTGTAAGAGCGTGTTTCCCTATTGTTGATACCCTTGTAATCAAATCTCATATGCGTTGGGTGGACCAATTTGGTCGAATAAAAGATTGTAGGCTGCCAAAACATTTTTTTTTTTTTACGGGGAGCTGGGAAATAGCAAGCGCCCTCAACACAAGCTTCGGAAGCGGTTCAGGGACTCTACAAAAAATAATTTGAAAGTCTTAAAAATCGACATCGACACATGAGAAGAACTTACTCTGAAAAGGCCGAAGTGGCGAAAGATTTTACGCCAAATTTGTGATGTTCTAGAGAAAAGAAAACAGGCCATCAGCAATCTGAAGCGAGAGCTTCGGAAAGGTTTAACTGATGATCTTCACCATGACACACGGATCTAGGAATGCCACAATTGTGAACCTGTGCTTTTGTCCAAAGCTGGCTACGTCAACCACCTTAAGTCGCTGTTCAGGTCAACTTTTCACCTATTTAACATACAGCAATGTTTGCAAGTCTACTGCTGGTTTAAGGAGACGTGAATTTTATAGGAATACGCTTCAACATCCAGAGGAAGTCAACTCGATGAGAATTGCTCAATGTGTCACATGTGCTTCAAAATGTGCAAATCTGCGGCGGGAGTTCAGGGCCATCTGAGATGGCATGGACGAAAAGATTGGAAGAACTCAATGTGACGGCGATCATCTGGAAAGATATAGCAATCATCATATGTATACAGACACATATGTATACTTTACGAGTACTATTTATCTTAATATGTAAAAAATTTAAATTATAGCAGCCGATACTGGTATTGGTTGTTTTTATCCTTCTCATGATAAAAGCAATAAACTAGACAATTATTACTATTATTGCTATCATTATATTTATTATTATTATTATTATTATTATTATTATTATTATTATTATTATTATTGGCGGCTCACATGGAGCTTTCACACAGGTCAACAGACGATCTCCCCAGATGTCCAGCTCTCTCCTCCTCCTTCGATAGCATTTGCAAATAAATCTGCGTCATCGCAACAGCGTCATACCAGTGATTTCTCGCTGGAAGTGGCCATTGGTTTATACTGAAATTTGAGTGGCACTAAGCCTCCGCACGATCCCGGTTCTCTTAGCGCTTGTCCAGCGGAGGTCTGACCATTCACGGCTCTTTAGTATCACTTTTTTATTGGTGGGGGGGCGGTGACGAGACAATGGTGTATGCATGATGGCGGTGTAGAACTTTTTGATATGCAGCTTCGGTGTTCTTCATTCCCTGTAACGCTTCTTTGTTATATTGTCTTGTATTATTCCCCACATTCTAGGGGGTTTCTTTTATTATTATTGTTATTATTATTATTATTATTATTATTATTATTATTATTATTATTATTTTGTACTTAATTATCATCATCATCATCATCATTAACATCATGCCTTTCTAAAGCCTCTAATAAGCTGATATTTTTCCACGCTTAAAACTTTCTAATCTTCACTCTGCATCCTTTTGATAGTTACATAAAATGTCAACACTTTACGGAAATGAATTGTTTCAGTCTGTCTACACAATATCCGGTTTGAGTAATACAAACTTTCACGTGCTGACCTGTTTTCCTTTTTTCTTTTATTTAGTCTGATTTTAATTTTTTTTTTTAATTAAGTCTGATATCACCTTTTCTAATCAAGCCAACGATTAAATTTTACATCCTGTTTTTCTTTTCTTTCTATTCCTGAACCCCATTTGAGTAGATTCAACGTCTTCGTTGACTACCTCCTTGTCCGAAAAAAAACAATTTCCATTATTTCAGCTGCTTTGAAAATGTTCTCAATCGGACTATATGGATAATACTGAATTTAATTTTTGACTTCATTTTCTATATATGAAATATTGTCGTCTTTCGGATTACCTTGAAGGAATATTCATGCAAGCTGAAATATTATGCCCGATTTGTTTTTATATTTTTGTTTATATCAAACATTTTTTCACTTTTTTTTGTTTGTATTTTGGCAATTTATGATTACAATAAATTGCGGTTTCACTTAATGCCTACAAGTATAATTTGCTGCTTTCTGTCTGTCTTCTGATGAGATAAATATGGATTTGTAAATTGTATTTTTCGGTATGCATTCGCACATTAAATTTTGATTGTAAAGTTCAACGTGCATTTTTAATTTCCTTTCTCTTATATATATATATATATATATATATATATATATATATATATATATATATATGTGTGTGTGTGTGTGTGTGTGCGTGTGTGTGTGTGCGTGTGTGTATGTTTATAATTATAACCTAGTAGGTGCTCACTTTACCATCCATATATCTGCTAAAACAGTCTACGCCTTAAAAGTGCAACTCAATCGTTGATATAAGGGACTATTTTACGGGTTCTCTCGATAGAATATTATGGTTATCTATTGTACATACGGTCGCACCGTACACGTTATGCGAATTTTTTTGAGCCAACGTGATTTATTCGCTCTTGGAAGCATGCAATCTAAAAATGTTTGTGAGAAATCCGAATGGAGTAATATCTATTAATCTACCCATGTGAGATAAATCATTTCTCCAAACAGAATCATTCGATCAGAAAAGCTTCCTTATCTTCATGTCTACGGAGGTTTGGGCGATAAGCGTTTGATAATGTGTAGCAATCCTTTATCACGTATGCTTGCATGTTCGAAATTACAAATCATCTTCGACTAATATTAAGTCATAAGCATTCCTCTCCCACACTGTTCATAACAATATAAAGCATGCTTTATTCCATCGGAATTGATGTTATTTCGGTAATAAAACACCTCATCAAAAATGCATTACTATGTACAATTTTCTCCACGATGACCTGGATTACCAGTGTTTCATAAAATTACGAATTTTTAATTCAGATCGTTTGCCAATCTTTCTAACAACTTTATAAACTACATTGCCTCCTTATGAATTAATCGTCTCGTACATCATCGTGTTGCAATCTTTTAAATGAGTTCCGACGGAGGGCGTAATCTATAATATAACAAATATTATATATCTATTTTACAATATATATATATATATATATATATGCATATATATATATATATATATATATATAGTCATCCACATACAGTACTGTTTCGCTGTTTCACTGCTAATCAGTGCGGCTAGACAGGCAACTACTTCAAACCAGTATTGAAACCCGACGGCCTGTACGACATATATTTGTTTATTTGTCTTACATAAGCGCTCATATATGGCTACACATTCGTGACCAGTAACAAGATCCCTCTTCAGAAGATAATCCTAAAATAAATGTAGAATAAAATAATGATAACTCGAAAAGTAATTCAATTGTAGTAATTTGATATTAAAAAAATAAAATAAATTAACGACATTTCAATTTATAAAAAAAAATAAAACATGAAGAAAGTAGAGTGTGAAAAATATATGAAAACAAAAAAGGAATTATAGAAAATAATAATAATAATGATAATAATAATAATGATAATAATAATAACATTAATAATAATAATAATAATAATAATAATAATAATAACAATATATTTTAAATGATACACTAATAAAAAAAAAATTCCAAAAGAAAAAAGACTACAACAAGAATGTACAAAAACGCATAAAAACAAAGGAACTACCTGAATATATTTTTTTAATCGAGTGGGTGAAAACTGAGATAGTTAGGCGTCAAATTCCCAGCCAGCTTGTTGAAAAGGAGAGTACACGCAAAAAGAATGAGGTCTGGGATAAAGAAGATAAAAATAGATGAACGGCATATCGTCAAATACACACGTAAAGATCAAGTTAGTAGTTTTGCTAGCGAAAGTGATTTTAGAATAAAACTTTTCATATTGATTTGAAAAAAGAAACGACGACGACAACAAGAACAAGAACAAGAACAACTACAACAACAACAACAACAACAACAATAATAATAATAATAATAATAAAAAAAAAAAAAAATAATAATAATAATAATAAACAGGCATGACCAAGCGGGGAGGGTGGTACACTGGGAATTGTGTAAAAGACTGCATTTTTTTGAGCGTACAGACAAATGGTACAAGCAAAAACCTCCAACAGCACTCGAAAACGAGAACCACAAAATCCTATGGGACATGGGCATACAGACGGACAACCCCATTCAAGCAAGAAGACCAGATGTAATAATTAACAAGAAAGAAAAATCCTGTCTAATCGTGGACTTTGTAGTCCCAGCTGATCACAGGGTGAGTATCAAATAAAAGGAGAAACGAAGCAAATTCCAAGAGCTAGCCAGAGAGTTAAAAGGGATTTGGATGATGAAGAAAGCCCAAATAGTACCGATAATAGTAGGAGCACTAGGAACAATCCCTAAAAACTTCGAAAAAAGAATGTCAGAAATTGGAATCAGAGGAATAACTGCAAAAGTACGACGACTAACGATAATGAAAACGCCTGAAATAATAAGGAAAACCCTTGAATGCGGAGAATAATAATAGACAATATAACGAATAATCGTTAGAGGGAATGAAGAACACCGAAACTGCATATTCTACACCCACCGAGAAGGTCAATAAGGACTGAAAGACCGAGGAGCGAGCGCCAACCAGACCTCGGCTGGACAAGCGCAAAGAGAACTGGGACCTTGGGGGGCTGAGTTCCACTCAAATTCCAGCATTAACCAATGACCACTACCAGCGAGAAATCAATGGTAAGCGGCTGTTGCGATGATGCAAATTCATTTGCAAATGCTATCGAAGGATCTGGACGTCAGGGGGGACTTGTTGTCACTCAGCTTCCAGAGAATACCACAGGTTTCCAATCAGATCGTTTGTTGACTTGTGTGAAAGCTCCATGTGAGCAAATAATAATAATAATAATAATAATAATATTATTATTATTAATAATAATAATAATAATAATAATAAAAATAATAATAATAATAATAATAATAAACTACTTGCAACATGTTTACTTATAATGTAGAAAATACTAACAACCGAACTAAGAGAACAAATTTATCATTCTATTGATAACTGCTGGCTATTCTCCAGGAACAGAACTATGCCAAAATGACAATAAGGGCTATATTATACATAGACCAACGAATCCTGTAGGTCGTCAGATGTAGAAAAAATAATATAGCCATGGCATTGATCGACAACAAGAAAGTGTGCGACAAAATCACGTCAGTACGATTAATAAAATACAAAATATCAAGGAGTATTATCAACTTGATAAAAATGTAATGAGAACATGAAAACGTGAAGTGGCACTTTATTAATCAAACTTAACTGAAGTTAAAATATAAAGAGGCAATTTCCTAGGTTATTTCCTTATTACTGCATCTGTTGACCATAGCCATGATGTATCTGAACAATATATTAAGAAAATACCAAGCTTGATACAAGTTCACCAATACAGATGAAAGCTAAACTACCTAATGTACATAGATGACCGGAAACTAAAGGGAGGGAACTATTCTCAAACATAAATCTGAGCGAAGCGTCCCTACAGATTTCCGTTAAGGGAGAACGCTTAAAATTGTTGTGCCTTACCACTTATAAGGGACTACTAACGTTCAAGAGCTTAGCTTTCGAGACTTTTACACATATAATCGACACGATGTTGAGAGGCTTTGATTTCGCATCGGATATTTCGACAGTATTCAAATGAAAAGCGAATCTACAGAGCTACATAAAACACTCGTGTTTTTAGGTGTTTGAAGAATAAATGAGCACGTCTTCACACTTAAAGACACGAAATGTGACTTTTTCCTCGACAAAAGATCTAGGGAAGAAGACAGATAGAAATAGTCAATAGCCTGATCCAGAAATGTCCATAACAATAAAAATATTACTGAGCCGTACAACAGTGCACGTTCTTTAAGCTCATCAAAATACTATAAGACCTTGATTCCTAATATGCAAACATTGCATGGAAAAGAGCCGTTAATGAATACAATCAGAATCGTCACTCATGATATTCGAAGGTAATTCGCAATTAGAAAAAGTGCGCATCTTTTTTTTTCATTCAATATAGGAATAGCTTTGCAATATCTTTTAAGAACAAATAAGCGATGCTGACTTTTTGGATTTTATTATTTCCTTTTTCTAACATTACATTCCACTGTAGTTCTTCTGATTCGAACGAGTATATGCTCGAGAACTTATTATATTGACAGAATGATATCGATTGTCCTGCACAATGAAACGCATCTGTAAAAACTGTATCGAAAATTTGAATGAGCTGAAAGAGATCTTTGGTAAGAAAAATAAATATTGTGATTTTTGAACGTAGCTATACTGTTTAATTTCTCAGTTGCGTGTTTATTATTTTTTTGTAAATAGTATATCATTTGTTTGGTGGTAACAAAAATAATAGTAACGTTTTACTAGTATCTTTTGCAACCTAATCAGGATATGTAAAGTTAGTCCAAGGCGTGTAAAATAAGTTTTCTATACTAAATAATTATGAGCATATTCTTCAAATATGGATTAAAGAAAATTTTATACGTCGAATTACCTATAATATATAAACTATATAATTACACCCTTCCGCAGACAATCATTGCAAAAGCAAAATTTTAACGTAGATATAAATAAAGAATCCAGATGTGTGTTGAGTATATGTTCATGCTTTCTAACGTTATACACAAATATACCCAACATGTTGTAGAAGAATACGTCGCAAAGATATCTCGGACAAGTAATAACTCGACTCCTTCTTTTCTAACAAATACATTTATTTTCTCCTTCTCTTGCCGCACGTTACTTCCTGTTACGACCCGGTCCTCAGTCATGTCTCTAACGTGCTCGTCTTCTCTAGCGTGCTTTCTTATCTTATTGTCTTTTTTATTTTTATTTTTTACCGTTACGTCATTTCGCGATCTTTTGCATACACACGTCAAAGCTCTGTTACATGGTTTGTAAAAAAGGTTGAGATGAATATACTTATCTAACGTGGTAATGGTTCCTGGATTTTATAGCCAGTAATTTTCTTTTATTTATAGTATTTTTATCTCGATTCCCTTTATCGTTTACGCAGCGAATTTAATACCGATAATCATTAACCCATTTCAGGTTAATAGGGAACAAACAAACCTTTTAACCTCACGCCCATTTCACTTCGGACAAAACTCCATTTATTTAATGTTCACGCTTCTTGCTATGTCATAATCCTCTCTACTGTCGTCTTATTATGCCTTCCTCCTCTCGCTTCAAGTGTCTTAATAAGTAATCATCGCTTTTAACTTCTGTATATCACTTCCCTCTTCCTTACATTTTCGGTGCTTTTTGTCTCTTTTTTCTTTTTTCTTTTTTCTTTTTCTTTTTGTCTCACTCTTTTTCTTTAATATGACTAAGATTTATATCATCGAGAAAAGACAAGATGAATTAGTTAAACGTATAGAAACACATATCCTGCAATGAAATGACACAGAGGTTGATTAATCTTGTACAACAGGACATACTTAAGTCGAGACTAAGAAAATTTAGAAAGCAGGTTTTGGGGTAGTGTTGCCCCTGGGACTGGTGCAAACACATTGAGTTCATTCAGAAGGGAATGGTGAAAATAGAAAATACAACGGAAGAAATTAAATAAGAATACGATAAAATATAAAGAATACGATAAAATATAAAGAACACGATAAAATAAGACAAGGAAATAGACACATAGAAAAACGGAGAATGGGAAAGAGACGACGACGAATAAGAGAAGGATGTAGTGGATAACATTATGCTCCTCTTTTTCGCTTTCTTTTGTATTTCATCGATTAAAATCCCGTGTAAAGTCAGTATGGAATCGATATCTAATAGAGGGAATGAAATCCGACTTTCTTTACGAAAGAGGTTTGATAGTAGGCCTCTGATAGGGTATGGAATAACGGCCTACTTCACAAGATTTTCAGCTAAAGTATAGGTGGAAATGTCTTCTCTCAATTATAAAATCATTTCTCTCTGATAGCCTCATAAGACTAGTGGAAGCTCACCGTATTAATGCTGGCGTTCCTCAGAGGTCTATCCCGGGCCTAACTCTCTTCCCGATCTACATCAATGATCTCCCAAAACACACACTTAAATCATTCGTTAACATCTATGCTGACGACACTACCATCTATGGCAACACATGAAAGGTTGTAAATGACCAAGTTCTCTCTGATTCCCTCTACTCTGATCTTGTGCGAGTTGTACAGTGGGAGAAGGGGTGGTTGGTTACTTTTAATGCATCTAAAACCAAGCATCCATCTTTACATCATCAACGCTCTTATCTCCTTCTGTCATCAATTGAAATGAATGGCTCTCATCTTGGGGAGGCCTCATGTTTTGACACACTTCTGGGCTTGACCTTTAATTCTGATCTGAAATGCAATTCGTACATCAAACCTGTTGCCAAGGTCTCTGGAAAAATGGTGGGATCGTTCCACCGCCCTAGTAGATATCTCACTGCTGATGCAATTCTCTATCTATATAAAAGCCAAGTCCGCCTAAGGATGAAATATTCTTTCCACATCTGGGCAGGAGCTGCTAAAAACATCTTATCCTTTTTTGAAGAGTACAAAATAGACGTCGTAGCTTATTGGATGATGCCCCTTTCTCTTCTCTGCCACCTCTCTCTCACAGAAGGGACGTTGCGAGCCTGTCTTTGTATTATCTTTATTTCCATTGCAAGTGCTCGTCTGAGTTTCATTCAGTGTTGCCCTCTCGCCAATCTTTCAAGAAAAAGACCCGTCAAGCTGAAACCACTGTACACAAGTTTTCTTATTCTTTTACTGTGCTTAAGCCAAAACGTAGCTTCCGTGAACAAAGCTTCTTTCTTAAAACTGCATGTCCGTGGAACTTTCTTTCGTTTGCCTTTATCTCAGCTGACTACAAGTTGGTGTCTATTAGTCCAACGTAAACAAAATTTTGATGAACCGCACTCTTAAGCAGTCCAATCTACCAAATCCCCATTACTACCGGTCACTACGATATTATTCCACTGATTGTTGTACACTCAATATCTCTTATCTTCGAATGGTCCCCTATGTAAAAACAAATATGTTGGTGTCGATGGAGAAGACTAGAGAAAACACAGATGCAATTACTATAACAACCGGGGGAAATGTAGTAAAAATAAAATATATAGTTATTCTCTTATCGCTATGTTTTTCCTCTCAAATCACACAACAATTTTTCAAACAATCAAACTATATTTTCTTCTGTAATGGCATGCAGGTTCATATGATTTTAAAGTGCAAGCAAAATAACATAGGGAGCAGCATTTGATCTTTAAAAACTACGTTTTTATGATTAATTGTTCATATTATCTAAAACATATTTATTACATATACATATATGGAAAATTATGCGCTCAGTTGAATTTTATTTTAGCAAACAGCAATATATATATGTGTATGCATGTATATGTGTGTATGTATGTATAAGATTAACAATTACTGTTATTACGAGATTATCCATTATGCACGTACCAATACTTAATATTAAAAATAAATAAAAAACACGACCCATAAAAATGTATGTATATAGTCATCAACACACATTACTGTTCCGTTGTATCACAGATTTTTTATTACAGGCGATTACCACAAACCAGGATCGAAAACCAACCGCCCAAACGACAGTCAAGGCCTTGATTTAATGCTATTTTGACACACACAATATATATATATATATATATATATATATATATATATATATATATATATATATAAAACTACTATTATTAGTCTGTGCGTTTCGCATCATTTTTCTTTTTCTCGTGCTTTATTTTGAGCAAAAAAGATTAGAAGTACAGAATGAAAAAAAAAGAGGCATTAACTAATCATTAATTAATCAGGGAAAATAACGCTTAAAAAACTTGTGACACGATGTTACATAACAGTGTGATGTGCATCAAAACACATAAGGGAAACATGAAATACATTACATTATAATTCTAATTACTACTGAGATATATGAGCAGAACATTATTTTTTCTTGTTTTAAAACGTGTACGTTACTATATGAATATCATAGCAAAGTGCTAGAGAATATTGGGTTCCTCATTTATTATTGAGCAACGCCCGGAGCATGCCAACGTATTAATAACTTCAATATGGCAATATAAGTTTCAAAATCAATCGGATGTTGTTGAGTTTATGCGTAGAGTGCCTCGAATATTTGTGATATTTTCTCTTATAGTTGTTCCTTCCATATATCATCTGCGCGATGCCACTATTGATACATAAAATATCTCTATTCGCATTTGCACTTTTCGAAATAATCAACATTTTTCATAGGATTTCTTCCGTTTGTGATATTTTTCCTGTACTCATCTTCTTTATTCTTGCTCATTAATTTTTTATTCTTTTATTTTCTATTCCAGTCTTATTTTCTAATTTCTCTTTCTTCCTTAATTCTCTGTTTCCATCTTTACTTCACCGTCCCCCACTTTCGAAATTATGAAAAGCAATTGACATTGCCGCAGCTACGTGCAGTCAAAATAAGTAAAATATCTCTCTCATCTTGAGATGACAAAATCAATACATCTGTTGTCGCTAACCATTATCCTTCATTTCTCCTTTGCGTGAAGATTTAAAATAGAAATAAATAAAAGAAATTATTATCCCTGAGTGTTCTCATTGCGGAATTTGAAGAATATTTTAAATTTCTAAACCTTGCAAATGAGTTACACGAACACGGGCGTTCTTAAAAGCTTTTCTATTAAACACACACATTCAATGAGGGCATGGTTTTTTCATTCCAGAGTTTTCAATTTCCGTACTATCTTAGTTTTGATGTTGATTAAGCATCCTACAGAACACAAGAATTTCGGCGGCTATCGCAGGCATTCTTTCCTAGGCACATTTAAAATATTCTAACCGCCATTTTCAGTGCAATTGCCCGAATCTCTCTTGCACTTAGATTACTGGGTATATTAGACATTGCTATATTGGATGGTTAATGATTGATTTTATACACTTTCTTGTAATATATATTCGCAAGACCTGCTGCTACATTCGCTATTTATTTTTACAAATATTTACGCAAATGTATTTACACAATCTATTATGAAACGTTGAAAAGTAGCAGCCCCATTCATAAAAATATGCAACTGTTCAGAAGGACCCTATTTTCTTATTATGGGTGACAGGTATGTTTCTTGTCATTGCTGTAGCGACTCATGTCTGTATTATGGTGACAAAACAATTAAGCACAACTAAAGAATTAATAGAATGAATTATTTCTATTTACGCCTGGTCGCAAACTAGATATATTAATTCGATGATAGTTAAAATTGTTAGCGTCGAGAGAGCAATTTACATTGTTTAACATTAAAATGTGACAGTTCAAAGGTAATTTAAAACTTACGAGTAAGCAAAAAAATGTAATATTTCAGAATTTGGGAATTGAAAAACATTAGAAAAACGATATACATCACATTCCAAATCACTTTCCCCATCTGATCAGCGAAATGAAGCAACGTATAGCCTGTTCGCATTCATATGGAGAACTGATTAAGAATGACACTTGATATAAGCATTTCTTTTAATGAGGAAGAGAAGAGAAACGACCATGGGTTTATCTGCGACAGTTACGTAAACTTCGATCCGTTTATATTCTCCTGTATTAAAACATTCCATATTTCTAATAAAAAGCGAAAGAATTGTGTTTGTGTGTTAGAATCATTGATATGACAGCTAAGGTTAACTCATTTTTTTTTATTTGGCATTAGACACATTGCATCAAGTGACGTCATGTAAAAGTTAAACATGTTAAATTTTATTTTACGGTGAAACGAGAAAGAAAATCACTATTGTAAATCAAGACTAAAACGTCCTGTTTCTGAATTTAAGATAAAGGATACAATTATAATGTTGGTTCCAAGATTAGTCGCATAGTAGAGTAGGTTGTTGGTAAAGTTTAGCAACTAAATACCGACTGACAAACCCTATTTTACCAACGTTTGTTTGTTTTATTTTACTAACAGTGTCTACTTATTGCTAGTTTGACAAATACCACTCTCTAAATTGGATAGGAAGTAATGATGGAATACTATCTCTGATCCCCATCTGGCATCAAGTGAAATGGATGGCTCTCGTCTTGGGAGGCTCCATCTTTTAGAAAAGCTTCTGGGATTGACTTTTACTCCTGATCTGAAATGGAACACGTACATCCAATCTGTTGCTAAGGTCATTGGAAAAATGGTGGGATGCTCCTACCACTCAAGTTGATATCTCACCGTTGATGCAATTCTATATCTATATAAAAGCCAAGTACGTCCAAACGATTTAGACAGGTGCTAAACTATTATTCGTTTCAGATAAGTGGAAAATGACAATATTATAGCCGTTAAAACACAGTCTCTTGATATTCTTCTGCTCTATGCTCCTATGATTTCGTTTTTCTCTTGTGTGCATTGATATTCATATTAAACAACCTCTTTTCTATTAGCATTTATTTGCTTTCCCACCAAAGCAAAGTGTGACACAAGGTCTAAGAAAAAAAAAAGCAAACGGGGCACTCTGGTTGGGACTAAAAATAATAATTGTCCCAGTATAGAGGGGTTCTTCTCCATTGACCGGGACAAATTACCTTAAGTCCAGCATCTACAATACATATACTACACTTTGCGATATTAAATCCTTTATTCAGGCTAAAATTACAAAGTAAGTTCAAACCGAAGAAAAAACTTAGGCTAAAGGGGAACTAAAAAAACGGGGGGGGGTCGTTGATCATGCTTGTCTCTCCAGAACAAAACAAAAGTCTCTCTTAGTATGTATCTTTCACCGCATTCACCCTTTCGTACTGGGGGGGGCGTCCTACTTAGCTCGCAAATGTGTAAAGCGTTTTTAATTAACGTGTAAATACAACAAAAAGATAACGATAACGGCAACTCTATAAATTATTTCTGCCTAAGGCGGAGGAAGAAAATGTACAGAGGTGGTTAGTAGGACCCTCCCAACCCCGTCTAGTTTATAGACTGCCCGTTCATTTTGGCTTGTAAACGGGCAGCAGGTCTTGCGGGGCAGTCTAAGTCGGGATGGGACGAAATGGAGAAGAGAAAATTTGTGGGTGAGGGATGTGGAGGGTTAGTGATTGATTTCTTTCTCTCCAAGATGGGTTAAATTTAGAGTGAGGGGTGAAAAGAAAATCTTCCGAAAGGAGGGGATGGGGATCTTGGAGGCTTCCTTGTTGGGGAGGGATGAAACATTAACAGCAAGTTAAGAGGCTGAAAATGGATTACGCTTGACGGAACTGCGCGTTCCACTATTTGGCGGGGAACACATATTCAAATCTGACTCCTTTTCGTACACACTGACTTGCTATATCTTCTGTCAAATGCCGCACGATGCAGTCTTTTACTATCAAATCTGATCTTCACCCGTAGTTGCTGTTTAAAGTAAGCGATCAGATCCTGATCTGAAAAAGACAACACCCCCCGGCTCACCATTCTCGCAACGACCAGGATCATAATGTAGACCATTTGTTTTTCCCTGTCCCACGGCGGCGTCACGTTGTCAACGACATTGGATACGGTAATCGGGCGAGGATGCTCGGGATCGATGCGGGCCGCCACCTCGCTGACATACGACCAGTAGTGCTCCGTTGTTTCTACAGCCGTTGTTCCGCAACGGGGACAATCATGTGACTCCAAAAAACAGAACTGTATTGTGTGTTGTTAAGTGGAAGTGTATTTCGGATCAAACGCCAGGTCAGAGAAAACTCCGAATTGTTCAGATGACTCGAACCCGGCGCCCAACTCCACGCGGAGTGGATCGCACTCTGCTGCCAACCCAAACGTGCATAGCGGGTCGTGTGCGGCCTTCCTCACTAGATCCCCGTGGAGTTTCCTATAGGTAGCAGTCACGGCTCGGAACTTTCTTTGGAAGGCTGAATCTTCCCGCGGCCTGCGGCGACTCTCTCGAGAGGGGGTTCAGAATGAGGTCGGGGAAGGCGGCAGTAATCGCGGTGTACCACGGCTGATCATCAGGAAGGCCGACCTCTCTGCATCTCGATGACACTTCACACGGAATTTGAATGCAGACCTGGCTGCTTACCTAGTGTCTTTCTCAGTATCAAAGGAGCGAGTACAAGAGTTCGACAAGATCTTTTAGGTGTTGTGCAGGCAGGGGAAGTACGCCCAGTCGGTAGAGAATGAGAGGGAAAACGTATGTGGCGCACGCTTCGGCTCTACTCTTGAAGGAAATTTTCCTTAGGAGCCACGAGTTGGCCGCCGCCTCCACCTTTAACGTACCTCCGACTAATTCTGATCAAGTTGGAGACCCGGTCTGAACCATACGCCGAGGATCCGAACCGGGCCATCCGTCCAGCTGAAGGGCGCCGGAAGGTTTGCATTACCACTCCAGGCGCCCAGTCGCAGTCCGACCGACTTACCGCGGTTTATCTTGGCCCCCATCATTCTTTTGTACTGTGCAAGCGCCTCCCACACGATCTCTATGTCTCTGAAGCTCAACACAAAAACCGTGACATCATCGGCGAACGCGCATACTTAACAGCTGATCCGTCAGACAGAGCCATTCCGCTCAAGGCCGGGATTGCCTCCCCACGTCTCAGCTTGCGGAACAGAGACTCCAAGGCGAAGGCGTAAAGCAGGGTCGATAGCGGAAAACCCTGACGAACCGATCAAGAGATAATAAAGGGCTTTAAGCGCTTTCCGTGTACTTACACGACAGCCGATTCACTTGGAGAAGTCCGGTTTAAATTCGGCGGTTTCTAAGACAGATGCGAGGAAGCGATAGTCGACCCTATCGAAAGGTTTGGACTGATCTAAATTGATCAGTTCGGCTTCCTTGTCGTCATCTATTCTCCCTTCTACGATCGTGCGGAGCAGGTGCAAGTTGTTCTGAATCGATCTCCCCTTCACAGCGTAGTTTTGTTCTGGTTCAACCAACTAGGCGATAACAAGCTACAGCCAATTCGCAGGACCTTTCCAATATCTTCAATTCGTTGCTAAGCAGAGTTATGGGCCTGTAGTCGCCTAACTATTCCCCTTCATGCTCGTCACCCTTCCTCAGTAATGTGATCACCCCCTTTGTGACTTTCCCTGGGATGGATCCCTTAGAAAACTAATGGTTGAACACATCCGTCAGAAGAGGCAGAAACATGGGCGACAGCCTCAAATACATTTCGTATGGCAGACCATCGAGTCCTGGCGATCTGTCAAAGCTGACCTGCTTTAACGCAGTAAAGACCTCCCGGTCCGTCAACCGGCCGTCACAACTAGTAGCTCTAGCTTCCTCGAGGCGGGGAGAGTCGGTCAAATAGTCGCTAAACCCAAGGACCTGACGTTAGGGCTGCTGCGTAAAACGCTCCTGGAAATATTCTCGAAAACCCTCGCAGATCACTCGACTTGATTCCATGGTGTTTCCATCCGGATGTCTGACTTTCGCAATGTATTTGTCCGAGCCACGCCTGCAAACCTCACGACGCACGCCCGCATCAGAATTGACTGATTCGTTGCCTATCTTTCTAAGCCTAGCTCTAACTACTTGGTTTTCATAACGCTCGTTAGTATTGCGTAGAAGGTCCTGCTTAGCAAGTTCCTGACTAACCCTTTCACCCTCCCTTGTAGCCCTTGTTTCTGCACTATCTACTTCTTGCCTTTGAGACCTAACCACCACATACTCCCGGTAATCACCCGCACTAGTGCCTTTTTAATTAAGTGTGTTAACTTATCCCGGAAGTCTTGTATCTCCAGAAGGAGGTGTTTAACTTCCAGTACCCTGCTAACATGCCGATTTCCTAGGGTCAGCAGGTCCATAATTAGTTTATGGTTCGTCTGATCTAGCATAGTGAACGTGGGACGGGATAGAAAGTCTATTTCGCTACTCCTAACTAATATCTTGTCCAAATAGGTGTTTGCATATGAGGGAACGCTATTGGTCCACGTCCACATCTCCCGCCCCGGATGCTCGACCTGAAACCTTTCTACCAGACCGCATCAAGCCATAAGATCAGCCAGGCTGGATTCGCACCTCTCCGACCCTCTAGCTTCGCCTCCTTCCTTATCTATCTCGGGGTCTAAGATGGAATCCCCCCCATTAGCACTCCACGCTTTCGACAATCTACCAACGCATCGAGCTGACTGAAGAATGAGACCCTCTCACGAGCGGTGCTGGGTGCATGAACCGCGATCACCCGAAAAACAGAATCTTGTACAGGAAGATCGGCCACGAATAGCCTTCCCTCTGCATCCCTATAACCAACGTCGACCGTCGCGAGCAGGGTATGTTTAACTAGCAAGGAGAATCACTTACGCCGCGGGCTGTCATATGCTGAGAAGACCAGAAAAATTAAATTATTAAAGTTTTTGTTGTTGTTTCTGTCTGAAGGCAATGCAATGCAATTTCTTTCCTACGCCGTGTGTATACTTTTGGAAGTAAATGGAAAATTTGAATTACAATAGTTTATTCAATATCTGTTTTTATTAACTGTTGGGTACTATTAGCGTGAATCCCAATTTTCGGGAATAAAATTCAATTGTCAAGGATAACGTATAAATAGATATGCTTAGTTTTGTACTTTTCCTCTTTAGATGTGGGTTATGTGTACAAACGCAAATTACGCCACATGCATTCCGATTTAATTTTCATACGTTCCATATCTGAGAACGTGCATGCCCATATAAGTATTCAGTTTACTTAGTTCCTATTTATTATTTACTTACTACTATTTTTTCTTGTTTTCTACTATTGTTTTTATTTTACTTTATTTTATTGTTTTATTCATGTGTCTAGATGCATAACCTATCTTATTAAAATGGGCAGTTTATCACCCTTTGATAAGCATTTCTGGAATGTAAATGTAACTTTGTACTATGTATTTTAACCTGTGTACTCATATATATATATATATATATATATATATATATATATATATAATTTTTAAATTTTATTTGTTTTGCTATTTATGATTAACTAGCAGGATCCGTAACCGGCGTTGCCCGGTGGAAGCATACGCTCTTCTGCGCAAAAAAAGT
This sequence comes from Euprymna scolopes, assembly GCF_053919585.1. Taxonomy (NCBI): domain Eukaryota; kingdom Metazoa; phylum Mollusca; class Cephalopoda; order Sepiida; family Sepiolidae; genus Euprymna; species Euprymna scolopes. Next base: position 171,220,823 of record NC_136487.1, on the reverse strand, counting down.
AAAGTAGTGTTGTGGTTTTCGACCACCCCCGATCCCACCATGTTAAGAACGGTTGTGAAATAAATCCTTCAATCTCCCCAGGGAAAGAGCAGCTGTTGGAATAGACATCCCCGCCCCCGCCAGTTAATTTCAGTGCAGTATGCAATATTTATATCTTGAAAAGTACCTGCCTACGCCAAATATAAATGGCTTGGCGTAATGAATAAATTATAAAACTTGTATTTCTCAAGGAAATTAAGGAGTTTTATATAATTTAAATTTTGCTCCGCTCTGTCAAAATAAAAATAATAAAAAAAAGATATAGTAAAAGCATTTCACTTAATTTGATCACGATAACCCCCCCTAAAAAAAGAAAATGTTTAAAAACCTACTTGATCGAGTTTAATTTTTTTGTTTCCCTGCACGACATCCCATAACGGATGAATACAATATACCTTTTAATGGACAATTCAGAGAGGGAGAATTGGAGAGAGATAGAGCTTAATATATAGAATAACGTATGTAAGGAAACACATGTAATCCTTGTCTCAAAAGAGATAACATGCCTAGTTTGCTTTGTTTTTTTTGTTCATTAATTATTTATTTATTATATGTTTGTTTAATTGTGTCCGGACGAATGCAGAATAAGACATGATGACGTCGTTATGTGATAAGCTAGCTCTCTAAGAAGAGTCACAACTCGTGTACGTATTTAGTTCGTGGAAAATGTATGAAGAAAAATAACAATACCGGTAATCCACTGCCTTACTGTAAATATTGGGAAAAAGTTACATTGCACGCTCGCATCATAGAATGCAATTCTCTGAAAGAAAAAATAAACACTTAATTTGGTCTTGATAGCCAAAAATATCCATAAAAAATATATGTAAAAATATATATAAGAAATATATTAATAGAATATAAAAAAATATATTAAAAAAATCCACTTGATAATGGAAAATGGATGAATACAATATATATCTATAAGATAAAGCTGAACGTCTGTGCGTGTGTGTCTGATCACAAATAGGCTCCTATATGGTTGACTATTATAGAACAGTGATCACATATAATGATAGAAGATGTATCGAGACACAGGAATGGGTATGTTTGATCTGGCATAATGATGATTGATTAAAATTGTGGGGTTGCGTACGCGTCGGGTCCACAAAGTACGGAAATAAAAAAATCGTTTACAGGTGTTTTTGATATAGAGTCCCATAATACTACTTTGATATGTATGTTTTAAATCAAATAGGGATCATATAAAAAATTGTGGGGGTCTGCATTCGCGCCTGGCGTCCATAAATTGAAATAGGGACACACTTTAATAAATATTTTACATATCTATCTGCGTAAGCATACTTTGATAATTATGTTTCAGTTTGTAGAAATATGGTATAATAAAATTATGGGATGTTCGTTCGCGCCTGACCTCCATAGAATGGAAATATGTCACAAAGTTTAACAAGGTTTTTTAATACAGATCCACAGAATATTGTGATAAGTGTTTCAGTGTGAACAGATATGGTGTAATCAATTATGGTGTTTATCTATTTTATTTTTACTTTCATCATATTTTGCTTTGGTTTTGATACCCCCAAATTCGAAGCTATCTCTTTACAACCCTTTCTTTTCATAACCTATCATACTTTCATAAATCAGAGTCCATTTTCTGTAGGTTGTTTTTAAACTCAGTCAGTGACGGGTACTTTTGCTAGTATATATATATATATATATATATATATATATATATATATATATATATATATATATATATATATGGGTAGTGAAACACAATTTTGGAGAAATGTCATAAATTCACATGAAATTGGTAAAATCAACCCAAATATTGTTCTAGTATTGTCTCTTTGCAGTGAATTCGATCTTTTACTCACTAATACAGTTTTTCTGCTGTCTAATTGCATGAAAGCCAGTTGCCCCCCCCCCGGTCTAATCATTATCATCTCATTGATTTTTTCATTGTGCGTCGTTCTGATAGAATATATATATATATATATATATACATATATATATATATATATATATATATATATATATATATATATATATATATATATATATATATATATAAATCTTACACGCTCTTACAGCATCGGATGAATGTTGGTCAGACAATAAATTGATCTGCTCCACAGTCAGGATGAAAACCAAGCGCCCTGTTCTAAACCAACGTAATTCATCCATCAAAAGAATTGATGAAGGCAAGTTGACGATTAAGCAGATAATGCACTCATTTCAAAAGGCTACTGATGAAAAGCTGGCCTCCGTTGTATGTGAGAATGATATTGAGGCATCTTGGAGAGAGAGTTTAAAACTGCAGTGTATAATTCTGCCAAATAGTCATTAGGATATATTCGAAGGAAAAACAAAGATTGGTTTGATGAAAATGATCCAACTATCGTTCCACTGCTCAATAACATGCATCAACCCCAACAAGTATGGATAACTGACAAAAAAATTCTTCAGTGAAACAGAAGGCTATCAGAATGACCAAAAAGTTGGCACAATCTCGTCTGCGGAAAATAGAAACAAAACTGGTGGGACAGAAAGCTAAGGCCTTACAAGATGCGAGGAATTTTAAATCATTCTACCAAAACCTCAAGGGGGTGTTTGGTCCCATTTTAAGGGGGACATCTCCAATATTTTCGTCGGATAGCATTCTCCTCACTAAAAGAAATTACTAAGCGCTGAACTGAACACTTTTCAAATGTTTTAAACAGATCATCGACAGTGGATCGAGGAGTGATTTATGATATTCCTCAGAGGCCAATCATCAGGCGCTTGCCGATACTCCATCTATGTCGCAGATTGAATGGGCTGTAAAGCAACTTTCAAGTGGTAAGGCTCCAGGTGATGACGTCATACCTGCAGAAGTATAAAAATGTGGAAGTCAACTGTTAACCAGGAAACTAAGTGCCCTGTTTTCATTAATATGGGAATTGGTACCGTGCCACATCTGTTCAAAGAAGCGTCAATTATTCACTTGTTTAAGCACAAACGAAAATAAGTGTGAGTGTGATAACCATAGAAGAAGTTCTCTTTTGTCTGTTGCTGGTAAGATTCTAGCTCGTGTAATCCTAAACAGTTCAATCTGTAAAACTGCGCTCCCAGAAACCCAGTGTTTTTAGGGCAGGAAAAGGTAATGATGACATCATTTTCAGTCTTCGGCAACTACAGCAGAAAGCGAGGGAGCAGAATAAGGACTTGTTTGTCACATTCGTTGACCTCACAAAGGCAGTTGATTCTAGGGATACCCTGTGGACTGTTTAGAGGAAGCCTCGTATTTCAGAGGAGATGTTGAATGTAATTGTCTCCTTTCAGTGGGGAATGGTGGTGATAGTACGATCTGGCTGTGAACAAAGTGAACCATGTGAAGTGTCAAATGGAACTAAGCAAGGATGTGTCCTTGCTCCGGTACTATTTGCTCTTTTCTTTTCGGTGATGCTTAAGACAACTTTCAGGAACACCTCAGGAGGCATATGTGTTGAGTATCGATCAAGTGGAGGATTCTTTAACCTTGACTCCTTCCATATGAGATGTTTGCGTTTTATTTGCAATGTTGGATGGCAGGATCGTGTTCCGAATAGTGAATTACTGGAGAGATGTGAAATCACTGGTATGAATCATTTTTGATCAGGATACAAATGCGGTGGCCGGGTCATCTTGTAAGAATGGATGACTCAAGAGTTCCTAAGCAACGTTTTTATGGGCAACTGGCAAATTCTTGCCGTCCAATATGGCGTCACCTGCTTCGTTACAAAGATAAAGTAAAAGACAACCTGAAACCTTGTTGAATTTCTCTGATTTCCTAGGAGAGCCTAGCAGGTGATCGCAGAGAATGGAGGAAGATATGTTTCCCGGGGTCAAAAGAATTTAAACATAGGCGCCTTTGCCATAGGGACACCCTTCGTGCAAATATAAAGGCAAAACACAAGAAACATCCAACTAAAAATGAATATGTGTGTCATTGTGGTTTCAGAGCACGCATCAAAGCAGGGTTATCTGTTCACTCGAGAAGGCATCTTTGAAAGTTCACCATCTCCGAGGAGTGTGCCGGACGTCTATAGGATTGTAATTATGCATGTGGTGTCACAGAGCTTAGGAGCTGCTGAAGATTGCATACGGAACACTCATTCATCGTCTTCGATGAGAGAATCCACCACCATATATATATATGTGTGTGTGTGTGTGTGTGTGTGTGTGTGTGTATGTACACACAGAGAATAAAGTCAAATATATAAGGAAACACAAGTAATCTCGAGAGAGAGAGAGAAAGCGAAAGAGAAAGAGAGAGGGGAGATTGAGCGAGATAGAACGTGTTGCTTTTTTTGTGTTTATTTATTTACTAGCATTTCAGCCAGGCGTTGCCTCGGTGTTTGGCGGTGTATGCTGCCCCCCCCCAAAAAAAAATAAACAGTTTTTTTTTTAAGTTTGACCTCTATTATAACCTATTACAATTTATTTTTTGGGTCTCAAATCAAGTTATTAAGTTACATCAATGTCCAAGGAATCTATATCTAGTGTTTAGACCCAACATTGGCGGAGAAGTTTGGTAAAGTTCTCAAAGGTCAAATTTTGGAACTTTGACCTATATACAGGTAAATTTCTGACCGAAGATGAATTACGAAGATTTTCCCACATCTCAGTACCCTGTATATCAAATTTCGAGTCTGTAGACTTGAAATTGACAGATTTATTGCGTAGCGAAATGTACACAGACAGGTAGACACACATAGAGACACGTTCACTTTTATAGATATATAGAATTATGTGTTTACTTGCCTCTCGATCAGTGCAGCTTTAGACATGAGAAGGTCCATTTTTTCGTGTGCGTCGTTAACCAGCTCCCCAAGAAGGGGTACGATTTCTGTATGTATCTATTTCATATTAAGTGTGAAAAAATCACGTATACAGGTAAATCAATGTATGGCTGTAAATATTGAGTCGCGATATCATTTCCGAAAAATATAATAAATACATAAAAAAAGAAAAGAAAGTTTCTTCATCAAGTGTATTTTTTGATCGGAGAACGGCATTCCATTACAGATAAGTATACTTTAACTTTTAAGCGAACATTTAGAGAAAGAGAGAGAGAGGTGGGGAGAGAGAGGCAGAGAGAGCGATAGAGAGAGAGAGTAGAATACAAAGTAAACTGTACAAGACAGAATTTTTAATTTGGGTTCTCTCTAGGTTTATGCGAGTGAATAAGAAAAGTAAGCAAACTACCTGTAATGGCGCTGTCAGGTGCAACGCTTGCCATGATCGTGGTTGTACGTTTGCGTTCGTTTTGTTGTCTAAGATGTTTTTTTTTTTTGCAATGAGAAAATTACAGCTGGCAGCCAATGAGAAATGGGTGGAACTTGTGAATTGAGCAATCAGTATTTTGTAAATCTGTGATTTGTAAGTGGACGCTATGTCTATGCGGTGACTGCAGTTAATAAAGAAATATCGGCTATATAAGGCTGTTGCGTGTAGTTTTACGTGGAGTATAGTGGTGGCAGTAGAAACACTTATGAAGTCGAAGCAAAATGGGCACTACAACCCTCTAATGTGTATGGCGGTAGTGATGAGGTCACTCCTGGAATATAATATAGGTTTTTAATATGACGAGTATATGTGGTAAAAATGTGTTTCTATGGTTACATTAGGTAGTGGCGAATAGTGCAGACATAATAAAGTTTCATTTAGATTTGTGTCTGGAAACATACGACATCTTTGTCTAGAGGGGAAATGTTCGCCTGTATTATATACAGGGAGTATTTATTGTTTATTATTCGACTAGGATCAATGTTTTATTTTCTATTTTAATTTTAATTTATTTAGCATTTTTCCCGTTTAGCATATATTTTCATTTTTCCTTTTAATTTTGATTTTATTTTAATTACATGACTTTTGGTTGTGGTTTTAAACTAGCATTATATTTCAAGTTTATATCCTGTAACATTTGGCGGACTAAAATGCTGTTTATAACTTAAGCGAAAGTGTAGCGAATATTCCAATAGAGATTTTAGTGTAAACGACCAGGATATTTTTAACTAATCTAGTCCCAAAATCCGACAGACATATCCGCTTTAATAAAAGCTTAGCTGCATAAAAATGCTTTGTATTTATCTTCATTGTGTTACTTGCATAACCTTGCGTTGTCTAAGAATGGTGTTTTTGTCATTTATATTTTGCCACGAGAAAGTAAAATGACCAAACAATGGAACTCTATGGAACAGAACGTAATGAACTGTATATTAACCTTTGTGGACTGGTGTTCAAATTTATAAAGAAGTCACATGGAGCGCACATGGACACCATTCTGTTGAAACAAATAACTATATAATGTATGAACTTAGAATTGCAAACCTATTCATAAACAGTCTAAACCATTTCGGTATGGAACCCTATAGTCTTTCGTATTATCATCTAAGTGCCTACTTATTTAAAATGTGGAGAAATTCGTCTACTTGCAAAATCATGTTCTCGGTGACACAAGGAAAATATAAGCAATTAAATGTTAAGATATATGATATTGATTTTCTTTTGTTTTTGACACAAATCGACGTACATGTTAATCAAATTTGATTATAAATCCTTAGGAAAAAAAAGTTTTTCGAATTGTATCAAGATCAATTAAACATCACGTACAGATTCTAAAGGCTCATAAAATATATATTTATTTGGTTGTAATTGCATTAAAAATTAAATACTTCAGCAGAGGTTGACCCTCTGATGAACTTTTTAAATGATAGAAAGAATAAACATTTATTATTTACTAAAAAATATATTAAAATATGAAAATAAAAATATAAAATAAGCTAAACATAACTTTTATGGATTTTTTTTTTATTGATTTAATGATTATATGTATTTTTTTTATATTTGCAAACGAGTAAGTTTAATGTAATCTTTGAAATTTAAATGTTTTCTATTTTTTAAATTTTCGGTCGACTAAAGCGTATTTATTTCAGACAAGATCTCCCGAACATATCCATGACATTAGATTAGTATCTTTTAATTTTCGCTAGTATTTTTGAGGCGGTAACGAATTTTACAATGTTGCTAAATTAATCTTGATCTTTTCATTTTCTTTTACTGAGTAAAATTTTGTAGGCGATTGAAACTATTTTTTCCAATTAATTACCTGTCATCTGGTGACAGTTTTAATATACAAACCCAACACGCGTTTGGTATCGATTTTGTATTGTCTGAGTCCATTTCGTCGACCGCGTTCGGGATATCCCGGCGGATTTCGTAAGTTTCCCACATATACTGATTCAAAAGTTATGGAGATGCGGGTAAGTAAATGATGAAGAAAATGATCTTTTGGTTTATATTTATATATGCAGAAAACTTTAATTATTAAATTTATTTAATATATGTGTGCCACAAGGTGTATATTTACACACACAGACACACACACACATATATATATATGCATACATATATGTGTGTGTATATGTATATATATATTTACAGAGGCATCACCATATTATCAAGGCCAAGAGATCACTCAAGGATAGAAGTTAAACAGTGTACAGTAGAAATTGGACAATATAGTAATCATTAGTATTGAAAATTCGGTAAATTTAATAACTTATATAGAACGGCTCATCAAGAACTTAGTTACGTTAGACTTGAACACAACCATATTGTAGTCAGTCGGAAAGCAGGAAAACGGAAGACACATCCACAGGCGTTCAGTTCTAAGAAAGAAGTTTTCTTCATGGAATCTACGTTTAGGTTTAGGCACAGCTAAAGAATGGGGGAAATTATTTATAGTGTTTTAAGATAGACGAGTGTTTCTTGTGAAGGTTTGGCGAGGGGGCCATAAATTTAAGCTCAGTCGAACACTTTCCATGAAAATAACTATACATCAGAGACAAACACGCAACATCTCTTCTATGAGATAGAGGTTGAAGGAAAGAAAAAAGGAATCTCCTACGAGACTACGAAGTCTATTTGAACTCTATCAAGGCCGGACAAGTCCTTTCTAGCAGCTCCTTCCCTGATGTGGCAACAGTATTCCATCATTGTACGTGCCTGTCTCTTATATAGATAAAGAATTGCATCAGCAGTGAGATATCTACGGATCGATAGAAAGATCCCACCATTTTTCCAGCGGCCTTGGCAACAGATTTGATGTACCTGTTCCATTTAAGATCAGGAGTAATGGTCAAGCCAAGAAGCTTGTCAAAACTTAATACCTCCTGAAGACGAGAGCCATTCACTTCAATTGATGCCAGGTGTGCATCAGAATGTTGATGATGTAAAGAGATAAGCTTGGTTTCAGATGCATTAAAAGTAGCCAGCCACTCCTTTCCCCATTGGACTACGTGCTAACCATCAAGGGAGAGAGAATAAGAGAGGACTTGGTCGTTTACTGTCTTAGATGTGCTACCATAAATGGTAGTGTCGTCAGTATAAATGTCTAAAAATGATGTAAGGATATGATTTGGAAGATCATTAATATAGACCAGGAAAAGAGTTGGGCCCAGGATGGGCCCCTGAGACACACTAGCATTAATACTGTGAACTTCTGATTTTTGCCCCTCAACTACTACTCTTATGAATCTATCAGAAAGAAATGATGTAATAATTGAGAAGACATTTCCAGCTATACCATAGCTAGAGATCTTGTGAAGTAAACCTTTATGCCATACCCTATCAAAGACCTTTGATATGTAAAGAGCAATTGCACTAGAAAAGTAGCCTCCGTCGCGAGATTTGCTAATCCTATGAGATATAACTGTAAGCACATCTTCTCTAGAAATAGCAGAACTGAAACCATATTGAGTGTCATAAAGAAGGATATTTTTGTTGAGATTGTTGATTTCTTCTGTATTTTACACAGATTCCAGCAACTTACTCATGACGCACAGAAGATATATTTGCCTGCACTGAGAGGGGATGTGCCATCACCTGAACTCTTAAATACAGGGCATACTGATGAAATTTTTCCAGGGTAAGTGGAAACTATTCTCCTTAAGACAACGTTTAAACAGTTTTGTACATATGAGAGCTAGTTCAGGTTGGAGTATTTTGAGTACTATAATTGGAATACCGTCAGGGCCAGTTGCTTTACTGGAATCAAGGTTTTTGATTCGCTTGACAACATCACGTACAGATATACGTATATCACATAGCGTGTTTTCTGATACAGGCGGAAATATTGGGGGTTGGCGGCCTTGGTCGCAAAGGGTAGAATTACCTGCAAAGTTCTTGGCAAATAGTTTGGCTTTGTCTGATTCTGACGAGATTACCTCAGGTCCATTGATGATAGTTGAGATAGAGCACACACTTCTGTTCAGGATTCTGTTTGCTATTTGCCAAAACTGGTGGGAACAGAGCCGCTGCTCAGCTACTTCGGACTTAGCGGATTGAGCATAAAACTCTCTTATTACATTCTTTATTACATTCTTACAATAGGTACTGGCAGTCCTGAAAGCAGATGTAGTTTACATAAATCTATTACGTTGGAAGCAGTGGAAAAGTGATTTCTGTGCGCAATGGCAGCAGCACATTCTGGAGAGAACCATGGCTGGCTGTTAGGTTTTTTTTTAGGTTTATATATATATATATATATATATATATATATATATATATATATAAATATATATATAATATATATATATATATATATATATTATACATACTAATCTACGGGGTTTGTATAGTCATGTACAGTTAATTAAGAGTTATACAAAATGATATGATGTAAATATTCTCTTACATATTATGGGGTAGAAAGTTATCTGCATTAAATGTGATTTCAATAGAATTTTTTTTACATTTTCCCTAGTATCGTGCCTTTCATAGAACATTATTTCTTCATTTGTGTAGGAACTTAATTATATTTGAAATTCCAGTTGATCATCATATTTACACTAAACAAAGTTGATTTCAATAGTCCGTGTATATTATTTACATATGGACTGAATAGCTATGTTATAAGCATTTTTTTATATTATAAATCAGAAGGTAAATTATATGGCAAACAAAATAATTATTAAATACATTATTCAGTATGTGGATGTTGAACTATTTATGTTATGGGACTGTAATATACCACAAAGAATATGAAAAAAAATAAAGCAATACAAACGCTTCGGAAATTCTGGATAAAGATTTTTCAAATTACATTATAATATAGTAATTGACTTTTTGTTTCAGTAGATTTCTGTATTTTGTGTGAAAATGTTGATATGCCGTAAAAATATACAGACTATTTCATAGAGATTGTTGATCACTCATGGATATTAATGTCGATTTTCCTTTTGTATTCTCATTTTCTCTTCTTCAACTGTACGTGTAATCTTTCCGAATAGACGGAAAATACGAATTGGGGAGTAAAGCTCTATTACTATAATAATAACTTATAAAAATCTATAATATAATAATAGCACGAATGGTATTTCCTTTATTAGTAAGGCGCTATAAAAGATGGTTAGCTAAATGTAAATTTACTGAAGTAATTTTTACTATATAAGATATACTCACGAAATCAAAGCTTATTCACACATGAGGTAAACTCTGAAGTACGACTCAGTACAACATTCTTGTAATTGTTAAATATACACTCGAATAAGTGCAAAGGTGATAGGTAGAGATCAGAGAAAAAAGGTACAGAACGAAAAACAAGTGAAAAAAAAAAACAAATATGGTCTATTGAGATTACTTTTGTATTTGTATATTGTATAATTACACATTCCAAACTTAAATAGAGGTTATAAATTTGTTTACTGACATAAAATTGTCTAAGTTTTCGTGTATCAGTGTAAGCGAGAAATGTTTTTCTATACTGTAAACGTAATAAACAGAACATTACGTCCGATGTTTATAGTAATAGGTTATTCTATATTAATGGGTGATTTAAAGAAACATTTCATTTTTCATTGCTTATGTAATCTCGTCAGCATCAGACAAGGCCAGACTATTTGCCAAGAACTTTGCAGCTAATTCTACCCATTTCGACGAGTGCCATAAACTCCCCGTATTTCCTCCTATAACAGACAACACGCTATGCAACATACAAATATCTGTGCGTGAGGTCGTCAATCTAATCAGAACTCTGATTCCAGTAAAGACATTTCAGTTATAATGCTAAAAAAGCTCCAACCAGAATTGCCCCCATATTTACAACACTGTATAAGCGTTGCCTTAAGGAGAAGTGCTTTCCAACACCCTGGAAAACCTCATCATTTGTAGTTAAGAATTCAGGTGAAAAACCAACTTCCTCTCGGTACAGACCAATAAGTCTCCTGTGTGTCATGAGTAAGTTGTTGGAATCCATATTCAATAAAGAACTAGTCAACCAACTCATCAGAAACAACCTTCTTAGTGACACGCAATATGGTTTCCGCTACGCAAATCTACAGCAGATGTGCTAACAGTTATATCTCATAGGATTAGTGAAACTCCTGGCAAAGGCTTCATTTCCAGAGCAATTGCTCTTGACATATCGAAGGCCTTCGATAAGTTATGGCATAAGGGCATACTTCACAAGATTTCATCATCCTCGGCAACACATCAAAGGCCGTAAGTAACAAAGAGCTCTCTAATAGTCTCTCCTCTGATCTTGAGCGCGTGGTTCAGTGCGGGAAGAGGTAGCTGGTCACTTTTAATGCATCCAAAACCAAGCTTCTATCTTTACATCATCAACGCTTTAATCCCCATCTGGTATCAATTGAAATGGATGGCTCTTGTCTAGGGGAGGATCCATGTTTTGACAAGCTTCTGGGTTTGACCTTTACTCCTGATCTGAAATGGGGCGCACACATCAAGTATGTTGCCAAGGTCTCTAGAAAAGTGGTGGGACCCTTCTACTGCTCCAGAAGATATTTTACTACTGATGCAATTCTCTATCTAAATAAAAGCCAATTACTTCCAAGGATAGAGTATTGCTGTCACATCTGGACAGGAGCTGCTAAAATATCAATTCTTCCTTGACAGAGTACAAAATATACTTTGTAGCTTAGTGGGTGATGCCCTTTTCTCTTCGTAGCAGCCTCTCTCCCACAGAAGAGACGTTGCGAGCCTGTCTTTGTTTTATCGTTATTTTCATGGATATGCTCGTCTGAGCTCCAGTCTCTCGTCCCCCCTCACCAATCTTTCACGAGAAAACGCCCGTCTGGCTGAATCTACTGTCATAAACTTTCCCCACTCTTTATCTGTGTTTAAATCCAAACGTAGATTCCATGAGCAGAGCTTCTTTCTAAGAAGTGCACGACTGTGAAACTCTCTTCCGTTTACTTGTTTCCACCTGACTACAACTTGGATGTCTTCAAGTCCAACATAAACACATTCCTAATAATCCGCTCCTTAAAGTAAGACACTCAATCAAATCTCCAATACTAATGATTACGACAATACTATCTCATTGATTACTGTACACGCAACAACCCTTATCCTTGAGTGACCTCCCGGTCTTGATAGGTGGTGATCTCAATGTAAAAAAAAAAGGTTGCCTATGTCTTTTTCGACTTATTTTGTATTTTTTTTAAACGCTTCCTTGCCCTTTTCCATTTGATTGCTTGCTTCCTTATTCGTTTGCGCGTCCTATTTCTTCGTCATTTTTAACGTTCATAGCGGTGCCTTACACGTCAGAGATGTAAGTAAGAAGTGGTTTTCTCCATAACATTGGATGTTGCTCGTGGATTTCTATTTGCTATTACTTTAGCCTTTTATTAAGGGCGTCGTTTCAGTCATCTCGGAAGTAAACCTCGGATCAACAGATAAAACAACTTTACGACCTTTCATTTCCACGACTGAATAGAGATGGTTGTACATGACTTCATCAAATCAGAACATTTTCATAGCTATTCATTGGGGACACCAATCTCAATAACAAATCTCAGAATTAACTTAGTTATAGAAATGAAAGGGGATAGTTGTCTAGTGGTTAACGAAACTGACTGGTTACTTGAGTGTTCCTAGCTCAAATTAAGTTCATTCCACAAAAACTATTAATTTAAGTTAGAATATTGAGAACCTCATTGTAACCCCTGTATTTACTTGATGTCTTCCTAAAAAATTGAAAGAATAATACCAGGGGAACCATTGGCACCAACATGATCTTTAGACCCATACGCGTAATGATGTGTTATGAAGATGCACATTAAAAACCACTAATTATTGTGAAATATTAATTTAAAGGGAATGGTAAGTCACAGTGCATAAAACAAATCACATCACTTTCTCTTTGCACTGTGTCATCGAAAAATCAAATTTAATGCATTCTGTAAAACATAATCCGCAAAGAGAAACCCAGATAAATGAGTAAGGATACAGTAGAAAGCAACGGCAGAAGGGGCACAATGAAAAACAAGTAAAAACCGAAAAAGTTAAACGAATAAGTCAACCATTCTATTGAGAGTACACAAATAGACTCGTGTTATTTGCAGTCTTGTATTATTAGACCATACAAGATTTTACGAGGGTCGGAAGGTTACACCGTATCTAAAATAAGCTGATTTTTATATATAATTGATTGTTGAATAATGTATAATTTTAGCATAAACGTTAATTATTGATTAACCAATCGAACGGCTATCTTGATCACTATTTTTGGCATCGCGATTATCAGATTGGCAAATGTAAAATATAAGAATAAAAACGTGAGAAAAAAGAAGGAAACTTACATTTTCAAAATGATCGCGTAATCTAACATTTTTTTTTAGCAAGTTCCAATATATACGGTGTCGAATTGTTTTTATGTTTACCGCTAATACATTGTTTTTGCAAATATCTAAATCTGAATGAAAACCCATTGCTGTATTATTTTTTCATATACATACTTTACGCATGATTATTAATGCTAAACCTATTAAATTGTGTTTGTGGAAAATTGTATTAATCGCGCTGTTTGACCGGAATTAGGCTCACGTCTCGCACTTTGCTATCCATGTATTTTTCTTGGCCTTTTTCACTCCATTTTGATTCAATTTCATAAAAAGATGTGTTTATATTATGTGTATATACACCACAAAACTCATGTATATTAGATAGCAAAATAATTTGTACTTTTTCTTCAACATGACACGTATCGGTTTTACAAATGTAAAGGGGGTTATTATTTTTAGTTATTCAAATTAACCCTCGCGCGAAAGAGCAGGACACAACATGCTTTAAATAATAATAATAATAGAACAACAATAACAAAGACTTTCGCTAGCGAGGACTACTATTGACCGTAACCAGTTATACAGTCCTTTTGAAATTTTCATCTCTTTTTTTCTACTTATGTACTGAATATTTGTAAGTGAAACCTATATGAAATATGTTCATTATTTAATTTTTAAGATTTTCTATTCTGCAAGAAGTTAAACAAAATTTAATCTAAAAAATTATTTGAAAGTTTTTGTTTTAAAAAAATTAAAATTTTCTCACTATTCTAACCTGTATTACAAAGAGAGGGTTTAAAAAATGAGTTGTGGTGTGAGGAGAAATACAAACTGAAACAGAGGGAATATTTAGACCTGTAATAATACAAAGACGGGGTTGCAAAAATGAGTTGTGGGGTGAGGAGAAATACAAGCTGAAATAGAGAAAAAGGGGGGTTTAAAATATAATCTTTAAAAGATAAGATACAAGTTAGAAAAGGATTTAATCCGAGGCATGAAAATTGTTAAACAAAATGTTTTTACTATAAAAATAAAGGTATAAGATTCAATTTGAAATTTATTTATCTTCAAAGTGCACTTTCATAACTTTTACAAAGTAAGGTATAAAAAAGAAATTTAAATTGAATCAAAAATTACTTTGCATTTATTTTATGTAATGTATATTCTGTTGCAATTTAAAAACATTATATTTCATCTAGTAATTAATTATATAGATATAACATTTTCAATGATTTTTTTTAAAGTGCAACAGAATGTTCATTAAATAAAATAGATCCAACGTAATTTTTTGGTTCAATTAACATTACATTTTTATACCTTACTTTTTAAAATTTATAAAAGTGCACTTTGAAGATAAATAAATTTCAAATTGAATCTTGTACCTTTATTTTTAAAGCCTACTGTAAATAACATTTTCTTTAACAATTTTCATGCCTTGGATTAAATGCTTTTCTAACTTGTAGAATGTTCTTAGTAGATATGTAAAATATAATTGTCTGAATAATTAAAAGTAGAATAGTGATTAGACTTCTAACAAAACAGGCTCCGAATTCGGTTGCCACATTAAAAAAACGGTCAATATATTTATTTTGCAATTTTAGGATATGTTTTAATTTGCTTGAACATGGCTAATACAAAAGACTAACTATTGGAAGCAGTTGCTTGTTGACGATTAATTGAATACAAATTGCTATTTGTAAGATAGCATCTTTAAGTGTAGTGTCAGAATGTGGTCTTATGAGTGTGTTATAATCGATTTTCCTTTTATCCCGGACAACGCTTAGTAGAACAAATATGTCACACAAATACCTATCCCTCCTTAATATAAACATTATTAGGAGGTTTGCAATGTTTTTGAAACCAAAGTTGAGAACGGCAATGAAAAAATAGTCCAGAAATGTTCTTATTTTCCCTCCTTGTATATATAAATGTATTAAACTACTTTATGATGACACGCAATAGTTGGAGGTAAGTATAACCTCAGTTACTAAATGCAATAATACAACTTCAGAAATGACCCTTGTAAATGGATAACGCCCCCGCTCTCTTTTATATAAAAATATTGAGAAGTTACGCACAACTTAACGAAAAGCGATTGGTGTATTTAATTGTTTTTTCGAGAAACATATTGTAGATATAAAAATCTTTATGTCATTTTCTGAAAAGTATCTCTTTCCAGATGGATTTCGGAATGCATTTCAACACTAATATCAAGTAAAATAGTTTTCAAATATTAATTCAAAGAAATTTCATATTTTCTTGATATTTTCCTACGTGCTTGGGTGAACAAATAAAGATAAAATAAATGCATTAAAACAAACAAATACTTTTTTCTAGAAAGTATTCAATATTTGTTGTAGTGGATTACATATGCCGCAACGCTTTTTATTCTTCTAATTACATTATTTTATCATACATCCAGAATCTCTGATCCCTGTTTCTATCGCTGTAGTCGTGCCTGTATTACAAGCAGTTTAAACGAACGTACTTGGACGAACACGTAACACGCCTGCACCTTGATCGTAAATTCCTCCGACCAATTCGATAAACGGAAAAATCTTATCTTTTCACTGAATACTTAAATATATATAACTATTATATTATATTTTTATAGAAAATAGTATACTTTCAAAAATCCTATACTGCTCCCTGTTTGTCTGATTATAAATATGGAACATATTATATATAATTTGAATGTGCATATCGTTGCTTAACTCCCTCCATAGTGTCATGGTACATATGGTACTAAACGGTAGTAGTTTACGTCAAAGTTACAATATGCCTTGCTTGCGGTGATTAAGAGTAAGCACTAAAACTATGTTGGGATGTATTGTTTATACGCAGAAAATAATTAGCTACTCGCGTCATTCAAGCTTGTGTCAATATCTTTTATTGATCCGTAAAAGAAAAAAAAATCTCCTTTTAAAACTGTCGTTCAATCAAGATTGAATTACACACCTTAAAAAAATTTAAAACAGTTTCACTGAAATATAAAAACAATAATTTCAAACATGAATTTTATTAGTTGTTTCTACTTTGATCTTATTTTATGCAACAATAATACAAATATTGACTTTATTAATAGAAAATATGATTAAATGAAACAGAAGCAATTCTTTGGAATTAATATATCACGCATCTATATTCAACATTAGAACATACTATTTCATAACACTATATATTGTGGTCGCAGATGAACGAGGGAGTTTTTTTTTCTTTCGTGTGTTTAATCATCTCATTCCATGTAAATAAAAATTAATCTCGTTTTTAGTTTTTTTTAGAGGAGGGGTAAATTGGTGATATTTTTGTAATAACCTATTTTATTTAATTAAATTATTATAATTACTGTTGATTATTTTGGTGGAACTCACTTCAGACAATGTATGAAGTCACTTGAAGTAAGGAGCTACAAGAAGGAAAAATGATTATATATAAGTCAACAGAGTCTTATTGAACTTAAACTTGAAAACGCCAAGGATTTTGGTAGTAGAAAAATAGTCAACGACACTTTTTCCAGTTCTGGAAAAGCAGCTACTAGAGGTTAGAACCACTGTATTAAAATCGAGATTACTAGACCAACAAATCAGACGAACAAGGACAAAGAAAAAAATAGAATAGATCAGACTGTGAGAAATATACGTGTGGCCCAATCAGCCACGATAGTAAGAGAATGCCCCAGAGGAGTAGTTAATGAGTGGCGAATTATTGATATGGTTAAAAATTGCATCTAGCATCATATCAACCCTGTCTTCGTGAAAGCGACTGAGATTGCGTCGCACGGCTATTATTGATGTTCGAGGCAAACAACTTAGAACTACACTTGTAACTGTGTTGACATTATTGACTTCTTCGTGTTCTATTTTAACTGAGGAAACTCGGGTTCTTGCACGACGTCATGCATGCCGTATTAGCACTTAAAGCATATACTGAGACCAGCAACATTACGTCCGTGGGAAAGAAGTTTATGGACTATATGAAGAAATTATAAATTGGACAGATCACCAGCCTTAATATGAGAATAATACTTGATATGTAGTCGGATAGTATATTTGTAAAGATTTAGATTAGCCGCAGGTTTGAGAACGTATATGGAACGATAAAGAGAACAGTATTTTCCAGAAGCATAAAAAGAACTAGACTTTACATATAAATAAAACATATGTCAAAATCTGGTTGCATTAATAAAAAACAATTCAAACTTTTGTAGTTGCGGATGTCGCAACAACATTTTTATATGTAAAATATATTGGCATTGCTGCTCGATTTATAAAATAAAAGGAAACTATCACGACCATATTTTCAGCTGTTACTACTTTATGCAATTCAATTTATTTACGTTATTCATTTTGTTGTATTCGATAAAAAATATAATTTAACTGTTTATATATTAGCTTCAAATTTCCAATTTCGCATAAATAAACCATTGTAATCTTAAATAACTGAGTTAATTATCATAAAACATCAAGAAAATTTTCGAAGAATCACTAATGAACCAATTTTCAGCAGATAAAAAAGTGAAAAACAATCAGACAACGAGTAAAACATAATTATTGTGTTGATTAAAATCAATGATAATAAAGGAAAAAAAGTTCTTATTTCAAAATTAAGTTTTATACTTGTACTAATAACATATTTGGATGATTTTAAAGACAACCTTTTTCTCTTTTTTTTACTTATATTTTAAATAATAAAGTTTCGGACAATTTTTCAGAACAAACCATCCAATAGATCATAACAATATTTACCTGTTCGTTTTGGGGTAGAACATGGTTCTTAAAGCATAAGTAATGCTATAAAATAACATTTTCAACAGGTGTTATAATGTGCACACAAACTTAGTATATATTTCAATTATTTTTGTATGTGCATAGCATAAATGAAAACTTGGAAAAAAACGATTATAACTGAAGTAGTACAGATTTTAGCATCTTCCGAATATTTATAAACAGACGAACAATGCGAATCCATAATGTATTATAAGCCCCATAGAACAAGTTTATTATAAACCTCATAGGACAAACTGTAAATTGATTAAATCATAAAAATATGCGGCAAGCAGACAATGATTAAAAATGATTAAACCAACAGTGAATATAGATTCAGCTTCTCGAGGTCCATGATATGATCTTAAACTATATTTGATGGTGAGGCCTCAGCTTGCGGGCTTTGGGGAGTGTGAACGCACCTTTTCATTGCCATTGCTCACAGATCAACTCTGACCCGGAGTGGTAGTACCTGTTAGGGACCAAACTATGGGTTAAATAGAAACCGACTTAAAAAAAAATACCCTATTATAAAACTGTTCTTCAAAATCACTGGATTCGGCATTAAATAAAAGGGTTGATATGCCGTAAAACAAAATCAGAGCAACGAACCAATCAGCTTGCTGAGCCATTGATTCAGTTTTGTCAGAAACGGAAAATGATGGCAAAAAATGCAAATATATATGAACGTTGTCTGGGACAAAAATGTGTTTTTCTTAAACTATGAACTTTATTCAAACTAAAATGCTTAAACTATGCTTACGGAATTCGGAAATGTATAGTTGCGGGTACATTGATTATGCTAAAAGACAAACAGAAATATAAACACAATTTCGCGAAAATAAAGAAACAAGTGAAAACCATATATTAATAGTTTCATTTAAAAAATAAATATATATATTTTTTACACGGTGTCACCATTTATTAAGGCCCGGAAGCCACTCAGGGATAAGGATTATTTCAAGTACAGTACGTTAGTGTGGAGATTTAATAAAGTGTATAGTGAAGGGGGAGGTTCATCAGGAATTTGTTAACGTTGGACTTTAATACATCCAGGTTGTAGTCAGGTAAGAAGCAGACAGACGGAACAGAGTTCCACAGGCGTGCAATTCTAAGAAAGAAGCTTTTTTCATGAAAACTACGTTTTGATTTAGGCACAGAAAAGTGGGGAAAATTTTTGACAGTGGATTCAGCTAGACGGGTGTTTTTGGTGAAAGATTGGCGAGGGGGGACCAGAGATTAGAGTTCAGACGAGCACCTGGCATGGAAATAACGATAAAACAAGGATAGGCTCGCAACGTCTCTTCTGTGGGAGAGAGGTTGAAGGGAAGAGGAAAGGCCATCCCCCACTAAACCACGCAGTATATTTTGTACTCTGTCAATGCAGGATAGGTTGTTTTTAGCCGCTTCTGTCCAAATATGGCAGCAGTATTCGATCCTTGGACGTACTTGGCTTTTATATAGATAGAGAATTGCATCAGCAGTGGGATATCTTCTGGAGCCGTAGAAGGACCTCACCATCTTTCCAGCGACCTTGGCAACGGACTTGATGTACGTGTTCCATTTCAGATCAGGAGTAAAGGACAGACCCAGAAGCTTGTCAAATTATGGGGTTTCTCCTAGATGAAAGCCATCCATTTCAATTGATGCCAGATGGGGATCAGAGCGTTGATGATCTAAAGATAGGAGTTTGGTTTAAGATGCATTAAAGGTAACCAGCCACGTCTTCCCCCACTGAACCATGCGCTCGAGATCAGAGAAGAGAGAATCAGAGAGAACTTTGTCATTTACAGACTTTGATGTGTTGTTGTAGATGGTCGTCTCATCAGCATAGATGTCAACAACTGATTTAAGTATGTATTCAGGAAGATCATTGATGTAGATCAGGAAGAGATTGTCATAAAAACACCCAGTGAGTGTTTATCTCTCACTAGTTCTTTTTCTTATTTTTAATGCAACCTGTTTAAATTTTGATTTCATTTTGTTTATTTCGTATGTGTCTGTATCTCTGCATCAGGAAAAAGTCACTGTCATTTAAGTAGTAGCAGTATCAATATTTTAAGCATAATTTCAAATCAGCATTGTTGAATGTGAATCTTGTAAATGAAGTATTATAATAATGTAAATGGACTTTTTTCCTGTTAGGGATTATCTTTAATATGGATACACATATTTATTAACATATTAACTGGTGTACAACTTGGTTGCAGACAATTTGCAAACACAGTAGATTACAAAGGGAAATGGCTTACTAGAGTTAAAAAGGAGTCTTCCAGCTATACAATAAAATAAACAAAATTGAGTAATGCCACAATACAATTGAAGAAGAATTGGATAAGGATCTGGTATATAGATAACCTTTACAGTGATAATAATAACCATATTTTTACACTTCCCTCTTATCAGTTTTATTAATGCTATCTATCTATCTATCCATCTCTCTCTGTCTCTCTCTGCCTCTCTCTCTCTCTCTCTATATATATATATATATATATATATACATATACATATATAGATATATATATATATAGAGAGAGACAGACAGACAGGGAGACAGATATCTATCTACCTATGCATCCCCCCTCTCTCTCTCTCTATATATATATATATATATATACATATATATACATATATATATATATATGATTAGTTTTTTTGGAAAAAGAATTCCAGCAGAGTGCTCAATTAAAAGGAAAATCCAAATTTTAAGAGCGTACTTATATTTTGTGTACAGAAAGTTGTTAGTTGAGACAGGTCATTGGTACCGTCGGTTTCAAGCCCGATAATAAGGCCCGTTTAAGGTATCCTTATCGAGCTCTCTTCAGCCAATATTCGTCTATCTTATAACCGGAAGTGTGAAGTATATATACCTCGCGAGTCCACGTTCAAATCTCGTTTTGTTTAATCCCCCCCTTTTTTTTTTTTTAAATCTATCTATCTATCTATATATATATATATATATATATATATATATATATCGGGTAATGTAATACCTAATTTTCAACTTTGAATTATTTAAATTTAAGATCTAATTTCGAAAAAATGTTTTTTTTAATATATGAATCGATTTTAATTTGAACCCCATTTAATTTTAAAATCTCTTTCCTTATGTGTAAAAACTTTAAAATCTGTATTGGTATCGGTTAAAAACTTAAAAATTCGTTTAATTATATCGAACATTTAAAAATTTCCAAAAATACGTTTAAAGTTTTAAAAAATATATTTTTAATTATATCGAATCACGTTTAAAAATTTCGAAATACGTTTAAAAATTATTTTTTAAAAACCCAAATCTTTCAAGGTTTGGGGAAGTGAGTATTTATCTATCCTGAGTTATTTCCCTAGTTTATTAACATTATTATATTTTTCTTAACATTATTATTTTTAATCGCAATTATATTATAGATTTTTAATTAATGTCATATATATATATATATATTATATTTTATAAATGTAATTTATAATCTATTTCGAATTTAAAACTATAGAAAAATATAATAATGTTAATAAACTAGGGAAATCACTTAGGATAGATAAATACTCACTTCCCCAAACCTTGAAAGATTTGGGTTTTTAAAAAATAATTTTTAAACGTATTTCGAAATTTTTAAACGTGAT
Organism: Euprymna scolopes; assembly: GCF_053919585.1. NCBI lineage: Eukaryota > Metazoa > Mollusca > Cephalopoda > Sepiida > Sepiolidae > Euprymna > Euprymna scolopes. Next base: position 171,198,832 of record NC_136487.1, on the reverse strand, counting down.
TCGATATAATTAAAAATATATTTTTTAAAACTTTAAACGTATTTTTGGAAATTTTTAAATGTTCGATATAATTAAACGAATTTTTAAGTTTTTAACCGATACCAATACAGATTTTACAGTTTTTATACATAAGGAAAGAGATTTTAAAATTAAATGGGGTTCAAATTAAAATCGATTCATATATTAAAAAAAACATTTTTTCGAAATTAGATCTTAAATTTAAATAATTCAAAGTTGAAAATTAGGTATTACATTACCCGATATATATATATATATATATATATATATATATATATATATATAGATAGATAGATAAAAAAAAAAAAAAAAGGGGGGGGGATTAAACAAAACGAGATTTGAACGTGGACTCGCGAGGTATATATACTTCACACTTCCGGTTATAAGATAGACGAATATTGGCTGAAGAGAGCTCGATAAGGATACCTTAAACGGGCCTTATTATCGGGCTTGAAACCGACGGTACCAATGACCTGTCTCAACTAACAACTTTCTGTACACAAAATATATATATATATATATAGAGAGAGAGAGAGGGGGATACATAGGCATATATATATATATATATATATATATATATATAGATGGATAGATAGATAGGCATGTATGTGCTACTCACTGCTCTCTCTCTCTCTCTCTCTCTCTCTCTCTCTCTCTCAAGGCAGACATCTTTTATATTCCCTGACTTGAAAAACAATAATTACCGACTATTCTCTAAGCATATCTGGAATTGATGTTCACATTATATTTCATATATTAGTAATGTCGTACAGAAGGTTGCTATTTAATATAGAGTAAATTGGGTTCATCACAAGAAACCATCTGCATTTAAACAATAACAAAAAAAATCGCGTCAGACTAGACCTATTTATTTTTTAGTATCTGAAGACAGGATATACTAAAGTCATACCAGAACAAATATCGAAGCTCTTTCATAGGAATACTCTCATAGCTGTGTTACACATATCGGAATTGTCAAAGAAAACAAGCTAGCTATTATAATTATAAATGAACATTATAAGGAAATAGCGACATGGGTATCGCAGAAGAAAGAGGAGAATTGCGTATGAAACACGGACACCAAATCTTCAATATAATATAGTAAAATCTTGCAAAGCGTACGCACATGAATTTCTATATGGTTAAAAAGATTCGACAAACATAAACTGTTGTTTGAAAGGGTCGCAGAGAGCAATATTAATAGAAAATATTTTAAAGAAAACATATTATAAATCGTTTTTATGAAAGATTTATAATGAATTCAAGGAAACAGGATGTTATAAAGTTTTGATTTTTATCTTCTTTCGCGCGATGATTAATCAAATATTCACTTTATTTATCGAATATTTTCTTATATAAATAGAAGATGTATTCATGTCGAAGACACAAGCCATGCACAAAAACACGGACACATACATAAAGTACATTTTCATACCAATGATCGATTGGGGCATTTTGACTGGATGCGAGCAATGTAATAACCTAGGCTATAATATTTATTAAAACTAAATTTAATGAGCTACGTCGAAACATGTATCTTTAGAACTGATTGACTTCATACGTTGTTCGGATGTTGCTAGGAGGTAAAACACCAAACGAGGATAAACAGGGAAGTGACTGAGGCGTGTGCCGCATAGAATTGAATATACAATCTTGTACGAAAAAACTCATTTTATAAATTGAGAATATAATGAATTAGTTGAGGATTAATTTGGAGTATATAATTTGCCAATTAGTATGTAACGTTCTGATATGAATATGATAGTATAGTGATATCGACACTCTATAAAAGAGTATTTATATATAAAACTTGAATTAGTAATTTTAAAGTATTTAAACTATTAAATTCAAATTTACTTCTGACATTATCTTCGCAAACGGTTTTGATGCTGTTATCGAGTGGCCTTTATAGTGGACTAGCAGAAGTACCCGGTATTTCCCGGGTGTTATATTTCAAATGTATTATTTGTCTTATATAGAATAATACAAATCTTTTGATTTGAAATTTAAACATTTCACGCCGGAATTTTTTTTTTTATTTACATAAGCATCACAACTTATCAAAGCCTAGACGCCACTCAGGAATAAGGGTTAACGAGTGAACAGTAGAAATTGGACAATATAGTAATCGTTAATAATGGAATTTCGGTAAATTTTTTAACAAGTGGGACGACTCATAAAGAACTTATTTACGTTAGGCTTGAAGAAAACCATATTGTAGTCAGCTGGAAAGCAGGAACACGGAAGACAATTTCACAGGCGTGCACTTCTAAGAAATAATCTGTGTTCATGGAATCTCCCTTTAGGTTAAGGCACAGAAAAAGAGTGGGGGGAATTATTAATAGTGTTCTCAGCTAAACGAGTGTTTCTTGGGAAAATTTGGCGAGGAGGGACCATTGACTTAAACTCAGTCGAACATTTTCCATGTAAATAACGATAGAGCAGAGACAAACTCGCAACATCTCTTCTATGAGATAGAGGTTACAGGGGAGAGAAAATGATATCTCCTGCGAGACTACGAAGTCTATTTTGAATTTATATATATATATATATATATACTGGATCGATAGAAGGACCCCACCGTTTTTCCAGTGGCCTTAGCAACAGATTTTATGTACCTGTTCCATATAAGATAAGGAGTAAAGGTCAAGCTCAGAAGCTTGTCAAAACTTGAGGCATCCTCAATGCGAGAGCCATTCATTTCAATTGATGCCAGATAGGGATCAGAACGTTGATGAGGTAAAGAGAGAAGGTTGGTTTTAGATGCATTAAAAGTAACGATCCACTCCTTTTCCCATTGTACCACGTGCTCAAGATAAGAGGAGAGAGAATCGGAGAGAACTTGGTTGTTTACTGAACTAGAGATAAGAGAACGTGGTCGTTCTACCATATATAGTAGTGTCATCAGCATAAATGTCTACAAATGATGTAAGGATGTGATTTTGAAGATCATTAACGTAGATCAGGAAAAGAGTTGGGTCAGGGATGGACCCCTGAGGGACTCATCATTAATACTGTGAGATTCTGATCTTTTACCATCAACTACTACTCCTATGAACCTGCCAAGAAAGAAATTTAATAATTGAGAAGACATTTCCAGTTATACAATAGCGAGAGATCCGAGTGTCAAGTGATGAATCCTTTACGAATATTACTACCTTGTCTCCTTCAAACCAAAGCCCTAGGAGACCTTCCACATCAGAGCACTGATGGGAGTATAAGACGAATGGATTCACCAATCATTTTTATAATTACCGCTGTGCTAAACCACCAATGAAAACGTTTCAAAATTATTATAAAAATTGTCGAATTTCGGATTCAATCAGTTCGCCGTTAACTACGCCATGGCCCGCATTTGATTCTTGGCCGTTACTGATCTGAACTACGATCTGAACTACGATCTGAACTACGACGCAACCTTTATTCAATACAATGTCTCAAAACTTAAGACTTATTGGCCTGTACTGAAAGGGGGATGAGCGATCACCCGAATTATTTAATACAGGACATACTGATGAGATTTCCCAGGGTGGTGGGAAGAAATTCTCCTTAAGACAACGTTCAAACAGTTTTGTAAGTTCTGGTTGAAGTTTTTTTCGTAATATAATTGAAATAGCGTCAGGGTCGGTTGCTTTACTGGAATCAAGGTTTTTGATTAGCTTGGCAGCATCACGTACATATATATGTATATCACATAGCGTGTTTTCTGATACAGGAATAAATATTGGGGGTTTACGCCCTTAGTCGTAAAGAGTAGAATTAGCTGCAAAGTTCTTAGCAGAGAGTTTGGCTTTGTTTAGTGCAGATGAGATGATCTCAGATCCATTGATGCTAGTTGAGATAGAGCACTCGCTTCTGTTCAGGATTCTCTTTGCTATTTGCTAAAACTGGTGGAAACCAATCCGCTACTCAGCTACTTTCGTCCTTTATTACTTTCTTACAATTGTTGGTGGCAGTCCTGAAAGCGGCTTTAGTTTCCATTCATCTATTACGTTGGATGCGGTAGAAAAAGTGATTTCTGTGCGCGATGGCTGCAGCACATTCTGGAGAGAACCAGGGTTGGCTGTTAGGTTTTTGCTGGAACTTTTTCGAGGGCATGAAACGGTCTATACCTACAATTAACCATTCCGTAAGGTCTGATACTATAGAGCACACATCCTTTTTAAACATGGAACACATAGGTAAATCCGATATAAATGTACGGAAGCTCTCCCAGTCAGCCATGGTGTATTGATATACGATGGAGAGGTACCTGTGGGGAGTTATTATATTTCATTTTCATCCTTAGACTTCTGAAAAATCTACAATAGTGTAGTAAATAATGGGCAATCCCCCCACTAACAAACAATCACGAGGTTGTTTGCTCAGCAACCGAGAAGGCTAACATGCTTGCCAGTCAGTTTGCCTTAAACTCCACACTCGACCCTCCAACGACCCCTACCTGACTTTTCTTTGCGAACAGATGCCACACTAGACGATCTGAAAATCACCCCTGCTCAGGTGCATGCCATCATAAAAAAACCTTGACACTTCAAAAGCAGGTGGAGCGGACCACATCCAAGCTGTGCTATTAAAAAAGTGCTCAGTCGAAGTAGCTCTAGTTCGCTCCAAACTCTACAACAAATGCTTAATTAATATTTCTTTACAGGCTGTTGGAAAACTGCTTCTGTGGTAACAGTATTCAAGAATTCTGACGAAAGAACTGACTCATCAAATTATCGCCCCATTAGCCTCCTCCCACTTTTCGCCAAAATATTTGAGCCCATAATTAACCATGCTCTAGCCCATCACCTTACACATGCTAAACTTCTGACTAATAAACAATATGGATTTAGACAAGCCCTTACCACAGCAAACATCCTCACTGTAATCTCTGAACGTATATACCATTCACAGGACAAAGCGGGAGAGGGCACAGCCGTAGCCCATGATATATCTAAGGCTTTTGACATAGTATGGCATGAGGGTCTCCTACAGAATATTAGATTATACGGTATCACTGGTAGAATACTTAACATAATTACATCTTTCTTAGATAAGAGAAAAATCCAGTTTGTCCTCGACGGCCATACATCTGAAAAATATGATACAAATGCGGGAGTGCCTCAAGGTCTATCCTTGGGCCTCTATTATTCCTAATATCCATAAATGACCTCCCCGACAAAGTTATCTCTGGGATGGTTATATATGCTGATGACACCACACCCTACAACAGGCACGACAGGAAACTAATAAACACATATCTAGAAATTGGCAAATACACTAAAGAATGACATCCAATCTATATTGGAATGGGGACAAAAATGGATGGTCACATTCAATGCTGCCAAGACAAAACTGGTTTCATTCAACATTACAAAAACTCATCTCTGGCACTAATAGCAATGCCCAGTAACTCTTTATCTTAGAGCACATCTTTCAAACTCCTCGCCCTAAAGTTCACAGGAAACATGAGTTTGAACAATTTCATTGAAACCATTTCCAGGGCCGCTGCCAAGAAGGTAGGCTCTCTCTACCGTGCTAGAAAACTACTAACACCCGAAAGTATTCTGTACCTCTATAAGGCCACCATTCGCCCATGTATGGAGTATTGTTGTCATTTTGTGGCTGGGGCATCTGCTACTAGTCTCTGTCTCTTAGACAAGGTTCAAAAGAAAGTCGCCAATCTGATAGGTCTTGAACTGGCATCTATGCTTCAGCCTCTGTCCCATCGACAAAATGTTGCATCCCTCTGCCTGTTCTAAAAGTATTTTAATTGTGAATGCTCTGGCGAACTGCAGACACTTGTGCCCTCACGACGTAGACACCTTCGACAAACTCGACAGGCAGCTAAATCCCCTCCACATAGTAGAAATCCCTAGATATAAAAGATCTTTCTACTCAAATAGTTTCTTCCCCAGAACCGCTAGACTCTAGAATTCCATTCCAGTTCCGTACTTTCCAAACTGTACTGACATATAGAAGTTCAAGTGTAACGTTAACCGTCATCTTGCTGCCCAAATCCCTTCATAGTACTCCAGAAATTGTTGCTCCTGATAGTAGCCCCCTATACCAAAGTGGCAATTTGCTTTGTTTGGGCTGAAAATGTAATAAAAAAACACCAAAAACAACAGAGTGGTCGGAAGATCCAAGAGGAGACAGAACAGAAACTGAACATTCATCGAATGACTAAAATTATATATATATATATATATATATATATATATATATATATATATATATAAATATATATATATATATATATATATATATACTATCAGATTTATTGCTGCTGTGCGATATGATTTCCCTCATTCCTGACTTCTTTGTATGTAGCCAGCGCACGGGGCTAAATATTGTACCTATTTACAATGCCTACCCACGGGACAGAGTGAGACACCAGGAGCATTTTGTAAGTTGAGAAAAGGTACAAACATAAAAAAATTGTCTCAGTCGTGAGGGATTGTTCCTTCAACGAAAGCGAACGAGAAATCGAAGTGCAGCATCTAAAGAACAGATGCTACACTTTGACCTTGGCCAGAAAGCAAAGAATTTCATTTTGATTATACATGTATTATTTTATACATTTGAAGTAAAGATGCAGCTTATTATCGTAAAGAATGAAACCATTTTCAGTCAAATAATTAAACATACGATGTCCGCGTTTTTTATAATACGTTTTGTTACAAGAAAAACGATATCTTATCGCTAAGGTAACTGTTTCATAAACTGTCACAAGAAGTATTGTATATATACAAAAAACGCAGAGAAAATATGTTTAAATTTGCGCTGAGCTTTTGACAAGCTGCAACGTAAAATACAGAGTGGAATGCTAAAAGTTTTTTAAACATTTTTAATAACAGTTTTGATAAAAAACAGACCACTGAAATAACTTGATTATGTAGTAGAACTACAATCTATTCAATGTAGCGGCTTTCAATCTGAATCATAGCCCCGATAGATTTCGGAAGTAAGAGCAAGCACCGGCGGGAGTTCAATGAATACTCAGCAGATGTCAAGGATCAGGCTGGCTTTGATTTTGTCGGAGGTCATGTGTCTGTTGCTCTCGACGTATGACCGAACGAAATAGTTGAGTGGGTTCAAGTTGGGGGGGGGGAGTGGACCAATAATAGAATCGTATAAAGTCATAGAACGCCTTCTTGAAGCCAAGCCTCTATATATTTAACTTTGTAGGCCGGCGCTGCCACACCTAGGGTGGTATAGTGACCAGCTGATTTCACCAGGGGATCGCCACACTTTTCAGCACATTAAGGTACACTTGGGAGTTGACTTTCAAGCCGACATCGAAGATGTGATTGCAGGATGTGGACCTCACGAAACCACATGAAGAACCATAACCGTGGCAGAAAACTTTGTTATCATAACCCTTGGCTCCTATCTGTAATTCGGGCAATACAGCGATGCATTTTATTTGTTGTAGCAATGGTGCTGTTGTCATAAATTGTATCGATAGATATCATGAGTTGTACAGCTGCGAATCTTCGATCTCGCTCGTTAAACCTTGTGTCACTATCGGACATGATAGAAGGTTCATATCGCTCGTTGGATTTGCGTATACAACTGGCGAACTAGCAGATGTCTGTAACGCAATCAAAACCGGTTTTTATCAAACGGAAATTAAATCGTGTTGTCTTTTTCATGGCGACAATTTTATTGTTCCACACTGTATCTGTTATGATACTATACTTTATCTTTGCGTTCTGTGGTTTTTAGCTAATCTGCATTTTTGTAATAATATGGAGTATCTCTTCCATGAGTTTGAATGTTTTATTATATTTGCCAACACGAAAGATATATAATTTTATATATTTAATTTAAACATAAATTGCATAATTGTAGTCAGCGACCTATTTTCAATGTAATAGTTTCATAAGAATATGTTTTGTATGAAAACAAAAAGAGCACTGCACTTTACAAATCAATATTGTATATTTTTCTTACATAGTTATTAGAAAAAGAAATGTACTAGTTCTAGAGAATTAACTAATTTTAAAATGAAACCTTAATTAATAAGCCATACTTTCTGCCATATTTATTAAAATGTCTTGTTTTAAAATCTCACACAAGCAAATGCATTCGACATTTTATAAAATTACATAAGATATAAATCACATAATCGTAAACAATAAAATCATGCATCAACAGTTGTTAAAGAAGACAGACACACAAGATATGTGTTAATTTATCTATATGTTTTGTAAAAGAAAATAACCGCAACGTACATTAAAAATAAAAGATTAACTATTGTTTTAAATGTCATAAAGAAAAAAATACATAGAAAAACTAATTATATAACGGCTTCTTACTAAATAGAACCTATCTCTGCGTCTATTAACTAAACAATTGTGTTTATAAATAACCCACCCAAGAAAAAATGCCATTCATTACAAGTTAACGTCTTTCATTTTTAATTACATAGAATAGTTTCTCATATAAAGAATCAATGAATAAAATTAACAACTTGGTTTTTCCTGAGTGCCCGCTAGTGCACACAAATCTATATCCGCGCCAAAATTGCAATAACAAACTCTCAACAGCAGTAATAGTAATTATCCCGGAATTGCAGTGCCCTCTACTGATTGGTACTGCCTGTCACTGTTTGCTATTGTGTACCACTAGCATCCACTGACATTCACTGGCATTCACTGCCCGCCAAAGGAAGGCAGTGAATGCCAGTGAATGTCAGTGGATTCTCGTTGCCAGGCAATACCCCAAAGTTTACGAGAGCTAGTGCTAATTTAAAAAAGCCAGTGTCTAACAGTATATGCCACACGACACCAATATCCGCAAACAATCTCCCCAAACCAACATACTTCGCTTATGACTCCCATTGTTGGCAATGGCAGAAATTGACTTCTTATGGTTGGCGGTGCCAGACTATGCCTGGCGCTGGAAACAAAATAATTTCATTTGCGTTTCGACGGCAATGCCCATATTTTCCAGGACTAGAACCCGTAGTTTACAAAAATCAAACATTCACTATTACAACTTTCTATTAATATCTATTTCTAGTGGATGTTCATGCATTTTAAACGCGAACAGAATGATACTGGGGAAAGCTCTTAAACGTTTTAAATCAACGTGAGATCAAGATAGTTGGTCTACTTTGAGGAGTCAGGGTTAATCTGAACTTCGCACCATACAATTTGTGCGGCTGCACTGAAGCAGTAATTAAATAAAGAATGGGCCTAAATCGCACAGAAATTTATTAATAACACGTGTAGTTCATTAACCGAGCATATATATCGGTTATTTCTGCAGGAAGCAGTTACATTAAATGAAGCTTTGATCTATTGAATCTAGTGATACTATTGTATATATTTACGTTTAGGGTTATCTGTATTGTGTAATCTATTTAATAAAGATGGGCAAAAATTGCAACGTTAATTATTACACAATTATACATACATATATATATATAAATATATATATATATATATATATATATATACATAGATATACATACACACACACATATATATACATATATATATATATATATATATGTATATGGGTGTGTTTGTGTGTATAAAAAAGATTTCCTCATTGATTTACATGAGGATTATGGAGAAATAAAACAATAAGCACAACAGAAACATCTCTGTTTCCGTTTTCGCATTAGCAATAAACATTTTCATTTGTTTAAAGTGTTTGAGACGACTTAAATATGTTCTGCGTTATCTCATATTCTTATATTGTCAACTTGTAAGGCATGTGGAAATTCAATGGAATGAAAAATATATTGAATCAACAAACACGTTTGTATACAATTGATATATTTCTGTATAGCGCAACCAATTAGTTTCGACCAAAATGAAAAAAAATAAAAGAACGCTTCAAATATGACTTATTTTTATTTTTTAAATAAGTTAAATTATAAAACACTAATAAATACTAAGCAATAAATATTGTGGTACATTTTTTTATTCAATTTTCACCCCAAACAAGGCACAGTGCCACTTTGAAGCAGGGGGCTACTATCAGATACTTAATTAGCGGGGTCATTATGAAGGGAGTTGAGTAGAAAGATGTTTGTTAACATTGCAGTTGAACTTCTGCATATCATTGCAGTTGGGAAAGCAGAATCCCGGAAGGGAGTTCCAAAGACCCGCAGTTCTGGGGAAGAAACTATTGGAGGCTTTCTTGCACCAAGGGATCTCTACTGTAAAGGGATGTGACTTAGTAGCTTGTCGGGCTTGTCGGGGGTAGTTACGTCGGGGAGGTACAAGTGTTTGCAGTTCGTCAGAGCATTCACCATTGAAGTATTTGTAGAACAGGCAGAGGGATGCAACATGTCGTCGATGGGACAGAAGCTGAAGCCTAGATGACAGTTCAGGACCTATAAGGTTGGCGACTCTCTTTTGAACCCTGTCCAGGAGCGAGAGACAAGAAGCAGATGCACCAGCCAAGATGTGACAACAGTACTCCATACATGGGCGAATGGTTGCCTTATAGAGGTATAGGATACTGTCAGGCGTAAGTATTTTCTAGCACGGTAGAGGGAACCAACCTTCCTTTCAGCAGCCTTGGCAATGCTCTCAATGTATCTATTCCAGTTCATATTCCCTGTAAACGTTAGGCTGAAGAGTTTAAAAGAAGTACTTTCAGGCAATGTGTTCTTGGCCATTGCTATTGGTGGTAGAGAAGGTTTCTTGTAGTTATTGAAGGAAACAAGCTTAGCCTTAGCAGTATTGAATGTGACCAACCATTTTTTCCCCAGTCCAGTACGGATTGGAGGTTATCCTCTAGTGTTTCTGCCATTTCCTTGGATATGTGTTCATTTGTCTTCCCCTCATATCTGTTATAGAGAGTTGTGTCATCGGCAAATATACCCATCTCCGAAACAATTTTATCAGGGAGGTCGTTTATGAATATCAGGAATAATAGAGGTCCAAGGATAGCCCCCTGACGTACTCCCGCATTTATGTCATATTGTTTGGATGTACGACCGTCGAGGACAACTTTGATGTTTCTATTACTTAAGAAGGATTTAATTACATTATGAATTCTTCCAGTGATTCCATATGATCTAATTTTCCTTAGAAGACCATCGTGCCATACCCTGTCAAAAGCCTTAGATATATCGAGGGCCACCGCTCTACCCTCCCTTGTTTTATCCAATGAACGGTATATACGTTCAGAAACTACAGTTAAGCTATCTGCTGTTGAACGGGCTTGCCTGAATCCATATTGTTTGTCAGTCAGGAGTTTAGCAGCTGTTAGGTGCTGGACTAGGGCTTGATTAACTAAGGACTCAAATATTTTGGCGAAAAGCGGGAGGAGGCTAATGGGGCGATAATTTAGTGGGTCAGTTCTTTCACCAGAATTCTTGAAGACTGGTACCACAGAGGCGGTATTCCAGAAGTCAGGAAAACAAGATTCGTTAAGGCATTTATTGTAAAGTTTGGACAGGAGCAACCTCGGCAGAGCATTTTTTTAATAGCACAGCCGGGATGAGATCTGGTCCACATGCTTTTTGAGGTGTCTAGGTTTTTTTTATAATAGCATGTACCTGAGAAGGGATAATTTTCAAATCGTCTAGTGAGGCGTCTGTTCGCAGAGGAAAATCAGGGAGTGAGTGGTGTACCGAGTTCAGTGTGGAGTTTGAGGCAAACCGACTGGCAAGCAGATTAGCCTTGTCAGTTACCGTGCAAGCAATCTCATGATCGTTTGATAGTGGGGGAATAGTTGACTGTCCATTATTTACTACGCTGTTTTAGATTTTCCAAAAATCCCGGGTTCCTAATTTCTGTGCTTCGATGCGTTTTCTGGTGGTTTCAGAGTAATCTGTCTTAGCTGTCTCTACCACTCTCTTACAATTATTTCTAGCTTCTATAAAGTTCTGTTTATTTGAGCTGGACTTATGTCGGTTGAATCTGCGGAACGCATGCTGCCTTTGACAAATGGCAGCTGCACAAGCAGAAGTAAACCATTGGGAGGAGTGGGGCTTGTTATAGAATTTCCGTGCGGGAACATGTGCTTCAATAGCAGTTTTGAACCATTCAGTGGTCTCATTTGCACACTGTTCCGCTGAAAGAGTAAAGATATTTTGCCATGGGGCTTCTCTGATTAGCTCCCTGGTGGCTTCCCAGTCAGCCTTTTTGTAATACCTCGTTTTTTTGAGTAGTGGGTCTTCAGTTTTAGGGCAAGAATTTAGGCTGATTTCTACCATTATCACAGCGTGATCAGCATTCCCGAGTAGGCTGTGGGCATTTGTTGTACAGTCATTGGGAACCGTTGTCAGAAAGAGATCTAGAAGTGAGGCATGTTGATCTTGCTGGTCTGGGAAACGTGTCGGAAATTTAACCAACTGAGATAGGGAATGGGATATACAGAAGCTATGTGTTGCGCTACCAGCTACGTATGTGTGATTAGAGAATCCTAGCCAGTTACTGTGGTGGACATTGAAGTCACCAAATACATGTATTTGTGCGCTAGTATCGAGGGAGAGTGCTATATCTATGCTGTCTGAGACTTTGTTTATTAGGGTACTGTCTTGGTTTGAGGGAGAGCGGTAGAGAAAATACAAGTAGCTATTATTGTGTTGCATATTTAGTCTGAAGCACGTAAAGGCCTGGTCTTCTGATTCTAGTTTTATTTCTCTAGTCAGGGGGAGGGTGTTACGAATATAGACTCCAAGTCCATGCATATGTCTGTCCGAGTCCTTACGGTAGAGTGGAAGATAACCAGGCATGTTAAAGTGGTTAGAGGGAATGAAGGAGTAAAGGTTAGTTTCACTTAATGCTAAGATATCTGGAGTGTTTACAAGGAGAAATGACTCGACAGCATCTGTTAGTTCTAAGCCCGCGGATATTAGTAAATGCAAGCCTCAAGGGAGGAGGCAGATTGGTTTTCTTTGAGTTTGGTCCTGGTTTAAACGTAACTTTTGCTTGAATTGTCATTTCATTTTATTTTATTTAAAAGTTTCAGTTAGGGTGAGTGAGTGAGGGGGTGGTGGACAAGTAGTTGTGCAGAATACCAGACATGCAATACAAGTAGACCATCAGCTGTCCTCACCCACAGGATTGTCGCCTCAGGAAAGCCCACCGGGAATGAGTGCAGGGTCCCTTTCCATTCGCGACATGGCACTACAAAAATCCCGATATTTTACAACTGCTGATGGAGCTACCGCTCTAAGCGCTACCAAAGAGTTAGGGCTCCTATACTATCAGTCGGAAACAGCAGGCAGGAACTGTCAATCCGGTACCCTCAATCCGTTAGGCAAAGCCAGCCCAGTCCAACTGCACCGACATATATGGTACTGAAGCACCCCACTGTGTCCAGTTTAGGGGGATGGGATGTGGCGGGAGTGGGGAGAAGCGGCATTCATTGCCCTAGTCAGGAAACAAGGTCTACCACTGGGTGATTCAGCCGAGTCCCTGTGATAGTACCAATACGCCTGGCCAATAGGCAAAGAAGGAGTATGAAAGCCGGGCGATAGACAGAGCCTATCTCCTCCTTAAGCAGTTTAGGTTTGCCAACCGGTGATTTGTTTGAGTCACCAGCTCTAGGAAGGTTGTCGTCCAGGACTGAAGAGGCCTCTCTCCCCTAGGTTTAGTTTCAGAGTTTTCCTTCTCCTAGACGGATGACCTGGGAAGACCTAGGGGTCCATCAGCTCCGAGGGGGTTCGCCCCGCGCCTGGGTTCTAATCCAGGTATTTCTGCGACCCCGCATGTGTAGTTAATATTTATTGGTTATTTAGGTTAATATCTCCTGAAAAAATCGGGCATGTAGGTTAACTTCTACAGAAAATTTTCACTCCTCAAACCTGGTTAAAAAAGGGCATTACTATGCTTCCATTTTCATTTTTACTGGGAGAGGGTATAGGTAAAAATTCGTGCAGTGGAAGCACCTAAATTTGCTACAGTATTGGATTGAGAGAGACGAGTTAATGTATGGTTAGGTGAAGTTTTGTAAGTTTAGGAATGGATGATTATATATGGTTTAGTAGGTTTAGGATTAGGATAAAGTGTTAGGGTATGATTTACTTGCTATTAGAAATTCTGATTTGATGCCCAAACCGAATATTTAGTAAGACTGAAAGATAAGATATGCTCAGTATAGATACAAGAGAACATTTGATATGGAGTACAGTTATACCTGATAGATATATGTTATTGCATATTCTGTAAATATAGTTAAAGTATAGATGGATGGATAAGTAGTATTGTATACGAATGCATGGAATTTTAGACAATTTGAGTAAGTTATCTTTCGACTACAACGAAGGAGAATGACTTCGCCTTTCTCTTAATATCCTGAAGTTTGTTATTTCAATGAGTACCGGTTTTGTTTGTGTAATGATCATTGCAATACTATCTCTTATCAAAGAGATATTAATGGTTGCTGTTCATTATAGATTACTTTAAGTCTGTGTATAGGACTATGGCTAGTAAGTATTTACTAAGAACCTTGGTTATGGGTTAGGAGTTATAATCAGGAACATGCCTAGGGAATTTCGGTTGTTAATGGGTATCGATTTACGAGTCTGTTAGGGTCAAGGGCGGAGAGCAAGGACCCCTGTAAGTTACGTGAAACGGACTAGGTTTAGTGGCAACTTGAGAAATAGAGCAGTTTGATTTGTTAGTGATCAGGAGAAAGAAAATTTAAGTAAAAAAAAAAAAAAAAAAACAGACAAGGCAGTCATCTTGGAGGTAAAGTATCTATAGGAGGTACTTAGTATACAACCAGCAGTATTTTGCAGTTTTGAGAGGAATTTTAGGTACAATAGTTCCATGGTTTGTTGTACAAGTCCGTAGTCTAGTTCAGGGACGAAGCACTTCTAATATTGCAACTGGGTGTATCTAATTTTAAAAGTAGTTGAATAGAGTATTATGAGGTGTTCTACTTAGCTTAGGGATAGAAAGAAAATTTAAGGTAATATTCAGAGTGATATAAGCAATTTCATGAGGATTAGATATATGATCACTGGATGTTGAGCTGCTCAGGAGAATTCTTGTATCTATTCAGAAGGATGTCTTGGTGATATAAGATTTGAGAAATTAAGAGTCTGGGGATACAGAAAGTTGTGAGCTGATGAGGATTCAGTATAGGCGATTATATAGAGTTAGCAAAGGTGGTTTAGTTTAGTACGCACGTATTGTACATATTAAGTATACTGCTTCAGTTCTATCCTCTATTGTAAAGGAAAATCCGTTTGCATTTCGATTGGCAATTTTGTCAAAAGAGGAAATTTAAAACAGCTTATCTAATTGTTGATGATATCAGTTTATAGACAATTGTACAGACTGATAAATTGTTGTGTAAGACATAGGAGCCCATCGTCTTCGTATTTTGATGAAATGATGGATCAAGAGCATAGGTTCGGAACAGGTGTCCGGAAAGGAAATGGAAGAGGGGCCACTGATATCTTATTAACGTTATTTTAATTTTTTCTTTCTTACAAAAAAAAATTGCCTTTCGATGGCTAATTATATAAAGTATCGTACTTAAATAAAGTTTTCATATCCTCTAAATAAATTAGCATAATTTCTTTTCTTTTTTTTTTACCGAATTTGCCTTTACTATAGCATTGACTTATTTAAGTGAGATGGGATTGTAAACTGCGAAATGGTCTATTTAAGTGGGGAAAAATATCAGTTACAATATGCCTGGAAATGTAAATAATATTTGTTTTAATTTCATGCGAAACAGTTAAGGATTTTACTTAGCTTTGGTTTTTTTTCTTGAACACTCTAAACTAAAATCAGGGTGGTCGTTTCA
Source organism: Euprymna scolopes (assembly GCF_053919585.1). Classification (NCBI taxonomy): domain Eukaryota; kingdom Metazoa; phylum Mollusca; class Cephalopoda; order Sepiida; family Sepiolidae; genus Euprymna; species Euprymna scolopes. Next base: position 171,183,091 of record NC_136487.1, on the reverse strand, counting down.
CATTGGCCCCGCACGGTCAAATGGCATTTGTGGTACCAATATGCTATCTATTCATTAGGGAGTGGGTGGGCTAATTTAGGGGGAGGGGGTCACTTGGTGAAAAGTTTTCCATTTGGCGGCGCGACAATATTTGTTTGCTTGTGTATCGTTTTCAGAGATATTAATGTTAACAATTGAATACGCGTTTCAAAAAAACAAATATGATGGAAATAAAATAATAGCATATATAACGTAAAATAATAGCATATATAACGTACAAGGTGAAAAGCGGAAAAACTGAAAAGGAAATGTGCAGTTTGGAGTACAGCTTTGGAAAAGAACTTAAGTCATATTCACCGTAAGGATTTGTTTAAATAAGTTTAACCGCCGTGAAGGAAAAACCATCAATAAATTAACGAATGGTAGAGTTTCAGGTTTAACTCAATAAAACTAATTATTTATATGTTTTTTTGTTTAAATAATACTAGTAATAATATTAGCAATTGCATCATATTGAACAAAAAAGCTTTAATTTACTCTTTCAGTCCAGTTACTCTTTTTTACTTGTACATATTTTTTTATTGCACAGTTCTACTTTGATGTTGGAGTCGACTATTTAGTCTGCAATTATGCATGTAAGTGCAGTCAAGGAAGCCGTAGTTCGTAAGGGAAATCTAATGTCTAGCAGTCCGAGGGAAGAAACTATTACAGTAGAAAGTTTTCTGGACGCTAGATATCGCTACTGTGTAGGTGTTTTATTTTGCTGTTTGTTGGGTTTATTGGGAGTATATGTGCCGAGGGGTTACAAGGGCTTGTAGTTCGTCAGAGCATCAGCCATTAAAATATTTTTAAAACAGGCAGAAAGTTTGCAATACGTAAGGGTTTGCTGATATTTTACCTTGGTAAAGAATAGTTGCACGGTTTAGAAGGGCAAGAATTGTTATCATTTAGAATGATAAAGACAATCGTTACATAACATTTTTCTTTCAAATCAATAAGACATAGGGAAATATTAGTAGCAGTAGAGAACTCGGTTTTTAACAATATGCTTATCCTAAGCAGAGATGAAATTCTCTATCTATATAAGAGCCAGGTACGTCCAAGGATTGAATACTGCTGCCACATCTGGGCAAAAGCTGTTAGAAAGGACTTGTCCTGCCTTGATAGAATTCAACATTGACTTCGTAGCCTCATGGGAGATGTCCTTTTCTCTTCTCTGCAACATTTATCTCACAGAAGAGATGTTGCGAGTTTGTCTCTGCTGTATCGTTATTTTCAGGGAATGTGTTCGACTGGGCTTCAATCTATGGTCCCCCCTAGCCAAACTTTCACAAGAAACTCTGGCCTAGCTGAAAACACGATACATAATTCCCCCACTCTTATTCTGTGCCTAAACCTAAACGTAGATTCCATGAACAAAACTTCTTTCTCAGTACTGCACGCCTGTCAAATTGTCTTCCGTTTTTCTTCTTTCCAGCTGACTACGATATGGTTGCCTTCAAGTCTAACGTAAACAAGATCTTGATGAGCCGTTCCATATAAGTTAAAAAAATTACCGAATTTCCATTACTAATTATTACTTTGTTGCCCAATTTATATATATATATATATATATATATATATATATATATATATATATATATATACTAGCACGTGGCCCTGTGTTGTCCTGTCGTAAAACACAATTATATGCAACATAATCATCGAGGATATAGGCATATGTAAGGATGCCAGCATGATGATTGTTAAAAACATGCTTAAAGTATAACATGTGACGAACATTGTGAAGAACAATACTAATGATTATGAAGAAGTTGGGTCTTAAAATAGAAATTACTAGCAATATTAAACAAGTAAATATTCTGGACGTTCCCTTTGATTTAGTTAGCAATACATATAAGCCATACAGTAAGAAAAACTAAATCTTCGCATATATCGACCATCCTCAAAGGATTCTATCTCTATCAATGAGTACATATTACGATCAATCGAACGTATAATAAACAATGAATCCTCCAATAAGGGAATATTCACTAGATACAAAAATATGTTTAACAAAACACTAAAATAGTGGATATAAAATGCCTAGATTAAATACAATAGAAATACTATTAACACCACTGGATCTAATAACGGTTTAATCCCCTTATCAACCTAAAGGCAAAACAAAACTTGAGAATACATTCCTGCATCCTATAGAAAAAACTGTTCTCACCTAGCAGTGCAGTAGATAAAATATATAATAAAAATATATAATAAAAATACTCTTAAACTTAGATACAGCAATACTAAAAACCTAGAGAGAATAATAAAAAAGGACAATAATACAATTTATGGAAAACTCAAAACCCTAAAGTATAATGATAAAATTAACAAAAAACTGCAACTGTTAAACAGATACCAAATGTCCACTAAGCAATAATGGCCTTACACCCTCAGTGATATTGCCGGCTAGAATATATATCGTTGAAAATCTGTAAGAAGAAAAGTCCTACAAAGGTAGTGTTCAATTACCTTTAAAAATAGATTTTCTGATATACACTATAAATAAATAATAGAGCATAGGCTAGCGACACCTAACTCTCGGAACACTACTGGAAGCTTATCGAAGCGAACAAAACACATTTAATCGAATCGAAAATTCTTAGGAAAACTAAAACATGTAGCTGACTAACTTCACTTTGTCACCTTTGTCTAGCGGAGAAATAGAAGATCCTTAATCAACGACACATTAGTATATCATTCCCGTAATTAACCTTCAAAAAGTAAAAGTAACACTTAAAGGCAACTAAATAAAATAATTATAAGCTATTTATGCACCCATTTACATGTAAATACTCCAAAATTCAAACCGTTTGAACTAAACATATTAACCTATCAAGTATACATATATTATAGCATTAGGAAAAAATAAACTACCAGAATTAGAATAATAAAGTCAACCATCGAAAATAAGTTATAATATATGCATATAAAAACTTGCGCCACAATAATTTTCTCAATAATCACTCATAGGGACAACTTTTTTTTTAAATTTTATTAATAAGTCCACATATCTATTTCAAAGAAACACCAATCCGAACATGAGGATATGCATAAATAGGTAAATAAATAAGCAATCCGAAAAACTAAAAACAAATTATATAATTAAACTAGCGAAATAAAAACGAAATTAATATAATATAATAAAATAAAAAAGTAAAAACACTTATAAATAGGGAGTCACCATAAGTAAAATAAGGACAACCATTAAACAACATAGCACATAAGTTGTACAGACGAAAAATATAGAAGTACTTTAGATTAAAGCAAGATAAGTATAGTCAGATTAATAGAACCTACAAACTATGCACATACGTAATAAATAATGTTTTATAAAAATAGACATATCCTAGCTCTGCCCTGTATTATTCACTCGTTAAATACCACACGAGTTTCCTTGGATTTACATCTAGGAATCCAATCAATACAACCAGTATATATATACATATATATATATATATATATATATATATATATATATATATATATATATTCAACCAGTATATATATATATATATATATATATATATATATATATATATATATATATATATATATATATATATATATATATATATATATTCCAACCGTGGAAGCTATTTATTTAATCGCTTACTATTGCGGATAAAATTGGAATAAAGCCAGAAATGAAAGGGGGCTAATTTGTGAATTACCACACTTGCTGAATGCAACGACTTTCTTTAATGTAAACCCTCAGGCGATTGGTAATGTTGAAGAAAGTGATTAATTGGCCTGAGGTGATTACTTCAGCATCTAACAAACTAAATCTTTTCACAAAGAAACTCAACTCTATGCTACATTCCACCTATCTTCCGAAATTCCCATCAATACTGAACATAATATGAGCAATATTTACACAACTGTTCGTAATATTATAGTACTTAAAATGCTGAAACTGAAACTAGCAGCCTTTCTAACAAAACAATTCAATCGGTGCCTAAAATAATCTCTTCTCCAACATTTGTAAGCCACCGTTAGTTTTTTGAATATGTAAAAGACTGGATATAGGTCCACTGCATTTCAGTACAGATCAATTACTCTGCTGTGTGTCATGGTAACCTTGCTTGAATCAATGTTAAACATTGAAATTTTCAACCCTCTCAGAAAAACAACCTACTCAATGACACGCAATGTGTTTTCAGTGTTACGAAATCTACAGTTGGTGCATGAATGTACATGGAGTTGTTTATCTACTGGGATAAAATGTCAAGGACATTTTATAAAGGTTTCGAATAAAGTGCTGCCTACACGATTTCTAGCTATAAAATATGATAAAATATCCTCCTACTCCTCGATTAATTTTCCTCAATATATTCAGATCAAAATCCGAAGCTCCTCGTGTCTATGATGGTGTGCCTCTAAGAACCATCTCGGACCAATATCCCTTTCCTGGGTTTATCATTTATCTCCCAAACCTTTGTTTCACTTTATTCGTCGATAGAGACTCAAACGGCACTACTATTTTTAGAAACACCCTAAAGACAAACAAAGATCGTCCTCTTTTCTACTATCTTGAGCACGTGTGAAATGATGCAAAGTTGGCTGATTGATTTTAACGCATCGAAAACGCAGCATCTATATTTTAATTATAAAAATTTAATGTTTACTTGAGCGCGATTGAATGTTTATTGTCTCTAAACAATCGTCTGCTTTAACCAGCTTCTGTTCCTTATCTAAACTCCTTACCTTCAGTCCTGACGAGAAATTCAAGATATATTCCCTTGCCAAAACACTTATTCGAAAAAATGGTTTCGTCATTCTTACGTCTGAGAACGTGTCACACTGCTGAGGCGATCTTATACCTTGATAAGACCAAGATACAGCTAAAAATAAAGGACTCTGTAACAATTAAAAAGAATTTGTGCAGAGCTCAAAATCGGCTTCGACACTAAATGGTGCCCTTTTCTCCACTCTCTCCGACCTATTTCACACAAAAGGAAAGTTGCGAGCCTGTTTCTATTTATTGTATTTTTTATGTATAATGCGCGCCGAGCGTCACTCTATTGTAGCCTTTGCGAACCTATAAAATTGTTCGTTTAGATTCAACCGCGGTCGACAATGCGCCTTATTCTCTATATACACTGAAATCTAGAAGATAATTACTTGAGCAATACTTCTATTGAGTACTACTGAGTACTTTGTACCACTGTTCCACTGTCTGTTTCCCGGCTGACTACATTATAGTTGTCTTAAGGTGTAATGTACACTAGTGTTTGTATAGCTTTCCCCTTGGATAATTACATTCTACAAAATTCCCACCACTAACAATAATAACGCTTTTGTCTTGCTGACCACTATTGTCTAATCAATCCTTTTCGGAGAGTGATATTCTAGTTTGGATTATTAGTGGTTCCCTTGTAAAAAACGAAGGTTCAATACAATTCCCACTCAAAAATAAAACGCGACGATAAGTTGAACCTCGACTGGAATAATGCTATAGTCAGTATATATGTGAACAAGTTCCTAGTTCAGAGGAAGTTCTTTTTGGTTGTGAAGCTAAACAGTTATTTGATATTTGTGATATAGAATCCTTAAGCATATAGCTGCAAGGTAACTTTAGAAAAAAACAAGACCATTTGAATATGCGGTTAATCAATGCACATTATTAATGTGTAAGTTTCCAGCACATTCTTTTCTTTTCGGACAGCAAGCAGCTCTGGGTAAACATATTATCGTGTATTCCAATGCTTTGCTCCAAGCAAAAAGAGACTATCAAGTAATCATAAGTGTTTTTCGCCTTATTCATTCCATCGCCAAAACCCCCGAAACCGTCAAGTAATACAAAATGTTATAAGAACTTATGAATAAGCCTTGTATTATCAATGGCAAACTGCCATAATGGCATTCGACCAATATATACCCAATGGGTTACATTTAAATCGTTAATGCACAAACGGATTTCTCTGCTTTATTATAAGTTTTTTTCTAGTAATTCTCATGATCGCAGCAGTCGATCTTCTAAGCGGAGTGATCACAGCCTTAACTGAAAATTGAAATACATTACATAATGGGTTAAACCTCTTAAAATTAATTCGAAACTTTTCACTAATAGAGAAAACTATGTGTGCTAATTCTGTTACTGATTAATCAAATTAAAAGATAGAAAATATTAGATTAATGTAATAAAATTGTTAGGTTGTCCATAAACAAACGGTCGGACAAAATGTTCGGCCGAACACTTGTTTAAATTTGTCGATAAAATACGATTACCCTTAATTTACAAGAAATAAACATGTGATTGCTGTATAACGTCAAACAAACAGGCAAAAGTCAAGGTATCTGCAAATATTTTATGGACATTCTCAGTAATCCGAGTATACACGGAACATATGTTATGCGTCTTTTTAATTAAGTTTCAATTTTAGCATCTGGTAAACCAATTGGTATACTTTTTTACTGAAAATACTTATTCTACTATTAAAATATCTAACGATATTCTTTTTTTTTATTTTAAAGCAACCACATACCAAGACCGGAAGCCACTTTAGGATAAGAGTTTTAAGTGAGATGTAAGTGGTCAGACAAATCAATTGATGATCAATGATCGGTGCAGTTTTTCTTGGAACTTTGTCAAAGCATGTTACGTTATATGTCTGCCAATATCATCTAACAGATATCTCTTCAGTAATAAGTAAAAATTCAGGGGTAGGCGACTCTGATAACAAAGTTAATGTTTAATATGTTTTATTTTTTTCCGAAGACTTTTGTTTTGTCGGATACTCACGGAATACGTTCAACGCCGTTTATTTTGTTTGAGATGAAAGATAAGCATCTGTTCAGAAACTGGTTTGCTATGCGCCAACTTCTGTATGAAGCAAGCCTAGACTTATACTTGGGGGAAAAGCTATCTTGTTTTCAACAAACATTTTGCAGTGGTTTCGAGCATTTCTGAAGACAGGCTTAGTTTCTGAACATCTATTACGCGCTAAACCATGAAAATATTTAACACGATTTATATGTTTAAGGCGTTTTTTCCTGGCTTTGAACTTGTCTTTGTCTGAATGCAGGCAACTCTGGAAATAGAATTACAAATTAGTTAAAACGTTTAATCCATTAATGACTGACGGGAGAGAGCACTCCACATCCGTCGATTAAATAAACGGCGCCGTTCAGAATTCTGTGCAGATTTCTTCATTCGAAAAAAAACTAGTTTAAAAAAAAGTTGTAGTTTACATTGACAGAAATGTTCTGAAAATAATACTCATGAATAGTAACCGGAAGGATCCAAATAATACAATTTTGTTGTTTTTTTTTTTGCTAAGCGTACAATCGGATTTCCTCCAGGACATAGGAACCTCTGCAAATTGTGCTTTTAATAATGTATAAAGGCTGCAAAGCATCAGCAAGTATGAAAAGCTAAAGTCACCTTGTATTTCTTTAGATGAACACAATTTTATTTTAAAATCACGCAATCCAATCAGCTGATCTTAATTTCCGGTCCATGTGTCTACACTATAACTCACCTCTTCCTCTATCTCTCTCTCTCTCTCTCTCTCTCCATCTCTCTATTCCTTAACAAAAATATATTGAGCAATAAATAACTATACTAGAAAGCAGCTAAATAAATCCTTAGAAAATGTTACCAATATCAATTCGAATCATGTAAAACACCCCTAATTCTACGGATTTTTTTTTATTGCTGGGTAAATTAGTGCTGTGAGCAATTTGTCCATACACTTCCGTCTCTGATCAGTGTAAGAGATTAAGGTTAAGAATCTCTGTTTTCGAGACGTTCTTACACGACAGAGAGTTTATCCAAGTTAATACAGCTAATCGCAGTGCACATTACCACTTGTTCAAAAATTGAAACATATTAGCGAACGGTGAAGTTAATTCTTGGTTTATTTTTTGTAATTTCAAGTATAATTCGAAACACACAAAGAGTTACACAGTAATAACATATTGCATCACTACTACTGTTATTAAAATAGAGGCACCATTATCTGTCGTGTATATTACAAGGTAAACGATTTACACGGCTATTTTATCAACGGGAATTTAGCAATGTAGGAAAGCGATATCTCTCCATGCAATATGGCACGCTTTTAATATATTTCGTTAGTGGCTTCGAAGCCTAGTGGAAAAAAAAGGCTCTTTACGTATGTTCATTGGCGAATTCTGCTGCGGAATATGTGTTATATTTTTGGTGAATATTCTTGTAATGAATTTATCATTGAAAAAGAGCAGTCAATTCTGATATATTAAATATTTGGTGCAGTTCGAACAAAAAACACGTCAAAATAATATTAAAAGGAAAGATATCTAACATCAAATATATACATTAAGAAAAAGTTTTTTTACATTAACGAAAAGTAAGCATACAATTTCTCCGGCAGTAATGACGATACTGGAACAGAATATTACGATACACAACAAAATAATACATCTCGTACATTGATCGGTAATTTACAATAATGTGCATTTAGTATTTATTATCTTATTTCATTGATCCAAACATTTTTTGTCTCATTAATCACTTTACTGCCTGATATTTCCAGTGTTTGTTTGTTATATCCCGGCAATGTTTGTCTGCTATATAGCGTGTCACACAGGAGTAAATTCATTCAAAATGTTTTTAATATCTCTATTAAAATACATAGGAACATAAACATTGTATATATCGAAACTATTTGGATAGGTAATTTATTAATCCATGATATTAATCATATTTCGCGCTACAATTTCTTAAAATAAAAATATGCTGATCATTTGAAATATATAACAAGTATTATATGTGTGTTGAAATACAGAACTAGCGGAGATATGTATTGCAATAACGTCATATCTGGAAGACTGTTTATGATAAGAATGTCACGTTACGCTTTTTATGATAAACTTATTAACGAAATTATATTTGGATTTAGCATAAAAAATGCCTTTAAAACCAGCTTTATGATACTAATATTTTATAATGAATTATTAGTTTTAATTTTAAATTTTACGTGGTAATCTAATGATGATTCATAAAAATATTTGCCTAGGCATATGTGGTAACTTACTTGAATAACCTGGACGCGAAATAATAAATATATCTTGACCAGATCATCAGACGAAGCGGCAACTTTATGGCAACTAACCCGAAACATCTACTACCATTATAGAGCAACGTTACGATTTGCCAATCACTGCCAGTGTTGCAAGTAAGACCCGATGAGAAATATATTGCTGTGTCCTCCACGGCACAACTGCACGAACATAGAACGAGTTAGATTGACATACATCCATCAAATTGCATATGACGCCAAATGTGAGGCCGTAGATTTGAGGCAGCTGATGAAAAACGAGATTCTGAAGAGATAGTCACATTTACCCGGGAATGGAGCTGGACCAGATATATATATATATACATACATACATATATATATATATATATATATATATATATATATATATATATATATATATATATATATATAAATATAAATATATATATATATATATATATATATATATATATATATATGTATATATATAAAAGTGGGATGGTTTGTATTTACTGTATTTATTCTATATTCTTATTTTAATTTTCTTACGGGTGGATCTCAGAGCTGTTGTGCTACAACTAAAAAAAAGTGTAACGATCTATATAATACATGGGTAATATAGGGTTAGGTGTATCAGCATTTTGTAGGAATTTTTGACACCCTAACACGAAACTGCAAATAAAATATATAAAAAAAAAACTCGTAATTTCTCTTTTAAAAGTTGGTTGTTTATTTTCTTTATGGATTATAACTTTCAAAATAAACTATTAAAGTTGTAATAAACCGTAATAAAAATATTACTTTTTATTTAAAAAAAAAACAGTAATGAAATTAATTGAATTTTACGAGTTCAGTATTTTTCAATTTTTTAAAATTTTAAAATCTATCAAGATTTTTTCTATTGAGACTATTTTTACGATATTTTCAGGGTCAAAGTAAAATTTTATGCTCTTTAGAATAAACCGAATATAATATTTTGGACAAACGTTTTTTCTTTAAATTCACCCCCCCCCATTTTTAAATGTCTATTGAAAAGTAAGTAATTAATTTACTCACCAAAGTTTTATATATCACAAATTGAATACAAAAGATCAATACATAATATATTCAATTTTTTTTTAGAAATTTACCTATAAAGTCCGAAGTTTTAAACCTTTTTTTAAAACCACGTTGTTTGTTGTTGTTTTTTGTTTCTTTTAAATGAAACCTTGTCCCTTGCTCCTTTAATTGAAAGAAAATAGGGATTGACTTACATTTTTCGAGTAGTTATAAGCTTGAAAAGACAGGGGGTCGAATTATTCAATATGGTCACGCAGTTTCTGACACACCTAATACAGCGTATAATAGCTAGTAAATAATGAGACAATATCGATAATATGTTAGCTAATATATTCTATGCTTGAGAACATGTTCCATTCTAAGACCTAAACTAATTAAGTGTGTATAAAGGAAAAATGAAGAGTCTTCTGAAATAATTCTATTTAATTTTCTACAACTCGGAAGAAGTATTCTATTTAATTGGATTAATCCTATGTCACGTGATACAACAGATAATAATAATGCGAAGTGGACGACTTTGAACGTAGATTAACTGATAAGAAAAATGTCTTGAAAATCGCAATTCAGCCGTTTACGAGCCAAATGAAGTCTAACAAATGACAACCCTTTTTCATCTGCCTGCTTTTCCTCCTTTATTCATTCAATTTTTTCTTATCACCACCTTCAGGATAGCATCTCATTCTTGTTTGAATGTGTTCTTATTTCCCTTTTACATTTTTTTCTTTTCTCTGATTTCTTTTTTCTTCAAATTATTATTGTCTTCTACATACAGATTTCTTTGCTTCTTTATTCCCTGCTTGCTGATCCTTTTATTAAAATTTTGCTTACGTTTGTCAAATGCTATTTTCGTAGAGACAACCTCTCTTGCTTGTTCAAATCGTCCATGTTTATTCTACATACCCATTCTTTTTATTTTAGATTTTTCTTCTTATATTATACGCGTTTCTTTTCATCTGCTCCGTTTGATTATCTTTTATTATATTTGATTCATGCTTGGTTTTATTCTCATCATAATTCGTTTGATTTTCTTTATTCTGGGTTTCTTTCTTCTAATCATTCGTTTTAATTTCTTCATTCTTGTTTTCCTTTTCGCACTCAACTACTCCTGCTATTTTCCCCTAATTCACACTAATCAATGCGCAGTGCAAGGTGAACGTAATCAGTGGCGATTTCGGACCAAATATACGGGAATATTATATAGAAAGTTAAGTAACGAGACGTGGGGTCACATTACCCTTAATCGCTACATGTCAGAGCATTCAAAGAAGAATAGTCGTTAGTTAGAAATCCAAAGTCCACTTCTTCATTTTCACGCTGAACGCGCCCCTGTTTCCTTTTTTATTCGTTTATTTCTTCACTTTCACGTCATCTTCTATTTCTTCTTGAATGATTCTGAATATATACTCTTGAACTTATTAAATTATTAATGAAATTATTAAATATGATTCTGAATATATCCTCTCGAGTGTCATCTCCAGCCGTACATTTGGCTTCTCTATGTTTTGTTTTATGTTCTATTCTAATTCTTATTCCTCTTTTTCTTCTCTTATTTCTTTTTTTCTTTTTTGTCCTGTCTTTTTTCTTCTTTTTTTCTTACTTGCATTTTATTATTCTCCTTCCTTCTTATTTATTTTGGATACTTTTTCTTCCTTTTTCTTCTTCGCTTTCATTTTCAATTTGTTTATATTCGTTTTTCACCATCTCCCAACATCACCATCTTATCCTACTTCGTCTTCATTTTCTTATCTTCCACATTTCCCACTTCCTGTAGATTCACCATCTTTCTTCTTCATTTTTTTAATTCTGTTATCTTTTTTTTTGTCTTCATTTATTTACATGGCGATGTTTTCGGTCCTTCCATCTTGCTTCCATTTCTGCATTTTCTAGTCCCGTTTCCTTATTTTCTCCTCTTATTTATAATTCCGTTCTTATATCCGTCTTGTACAGATTTGTATTTATCCATATTTAATCATCATTATCTACTTCTTTTTTCTCTTTCTTATCCCCATTCTTATTCTTCTTCTTCTTCTTCTTCTTCTTATTCTTCTTCTTATTCTTCTTCTTATTCTTCTTCTTCTTCTTCTTCTTCTTCTTCTTTCCGTCTTGTTTAACCTCCCGCATTTTCAAACAGAAACTCTTTTTTTTTTTCAAAACAAGCAATTACCGCCACTCTGTTTGATACAGCTGCAACACTCGATCGCACATTCAACACTCAACAAAAATCGATTCATCTCATCGTCGGTCGCCTTTGATTTTTCTCTCGCCGCCAAATTCAACATAGGCTTTCACTCCAACTAATAAACCAACGGAAAAAAGTAATAATAAATGTGCCGCCTCAACCAGTAATTCACAATTGCCCCCCCCCATCATGTACACGCCGTTGAAATAGCGTCATACGAAAGCCCTGATGCTAATAACATCAACCGCATAATTTTTCTCATGTTTCTGCTAAATTGAATCGAGCTTAATATGGCGCTTGTCATCTTTACTCCAAACATTTAAAACCAACACGGACCTACATCTTTATATTAAAACGCATAATCGCTACGATGTGTGTATCAATAATTGCTTAGTGCCCAGGTTATTTTACGTAAACAAAGTAATTTGTACGTTCGGCATGCAAAAGCATTGTAACAGTTCGGGACCACACATGACATTGACCTGCATGTAACTAATATGTATAAAGTATGGCAGGCTAAAATGACAGCGGCTTACAAAGGAAAAGGAGCAACAAATTAATGTACATATTAGATTTATATATATTAGATATATATATATATATATATATATATATATTCCTACACTCAGGCTAAAACGGTTGCAATACTCTTAGTTCGCTGCTCATTATGATAACAAAATCTCATAGAAAATATCAGCCAGATTTACCTAGTTGTTTTCTGAGAAATCAATGTATATATGTATATATATACATATATATATATATATGTGTGTGTGTGTGTGTGGGTGTGTATACATGACCCATAAGTATATATATATATATATATATATATATATATATATATATATATATATATATATATATATATATATACATATGATGATTGCAACGTCTTGTAAGACGAGTGCAATTCCCTAAGATACTCAATGTCCATGAGCCCCAAAATGACTTCTCTCGCCACAGGACCATTTTTATAGACAAATCCTTGAGGGAGTATCTATACACAGATGATGTTACAGTCTTAGTTTTGTACGACAGCTAAGTCTCTCTCTCTTTCTCGGTTGAAAATGTTGAGATCCAGCAAAAAGCAAGAGCAAGATAGCCAGCAACAAGTTAAACTGCAGACCAGCTGTATGTATATATATATACATATATATATATATATATATATATATATATATATAACAATACTTGCAAGTGGAATATTTTAATCTAAGCAAACTTATAACGAAATAGAATTTTTTCAATTATTTAAGGGAATAATTAAAATATATTAAGTAAAAAACGAATAATAGAAGTAAAATAAATTCATTAAACAATCAGATAAAAAAGGAAGAGATAGTGGGGAAAATCTTCAGCAGAAAAAGGGAATATCAGTATTATACAAAATATAAAGCATAGATTAAAGGTAGCTTGAAAAGATTTGGATTGGAAAACATAAAATTCGTGAAAAAACGTATTAAAATGTAATTAGAAATAGGGATTCAGCATACATGCATATTAAGGCCACACACACACACACACAAACACAAACACACCCATACAAAAGAACACATACATATACATAAGGAATATACGGCGATAATAATATCAAAATTCAATAGGGATTACTTCAGACGAAGGGGATCATTAAAAATTTGAGAAAAACAAATAAAAGAATGTTCGCGACTGGAGAGGAAATTGTAAAGAGACTAAACATGAAAATTGAAAAAATAGATAAGGAATACAGATATGCATGTGTAAGCATAGCAAACCTACAGATTCTTACAATTGTCTACGCCTTAAGTCATTTGCGGAAACCTGTTTCTGCTATCGAGTAGTCTAGTGCGGACCCTCAGCGAGAATGTGTCGTAACCTTACTTTGCCCTCTTAGTGTAGTATCTGTATTTCTTCTTAGTACATATATATATATATATATATATATATATATATATATATATATATATATATATATATATATATATATGCGCCATTTCATTGTCTTCAAGGCTTCACGGTCTTCTTCAACATTTAACGCGCAACAAACTGGCGACGAACTTTTGGGAACATATAGGGAAAACCGAATTTTAAAATGCTCGGATGGTCCAACAACAAACTGCCTACAGAAGAATTCGAAATACTAGTTGAGCGTAACTTGAAAAGAATTTAACGGTAGAAATTCACAAGCAAAATCCGTTTGTTGGCAGTTTGTAAGAAAAAGAAAAAAAACATTTTCTCGAAGGTCACACAAATAAGACATGAAAAGAGACGTACGCATGAGTACGGAAAGGAAGACTGAAACAAGTAAGAATAAAAGCTTCATTCGGAAGTTATATTCTGAATAACTAAACCCACTTCTGCAGTTGAACTTTTCAGTGGTTGTAAAAAATAAGAAATATAACTCTACTACTACCGAGGAAGACGATCGAACTTGAATGCTCCGCAGTCAAACTCTTCTCCCCACAGTTCGGTTTGAATAAGATTCTTTCTCACAAGAAATTGAAGTGCACTTCTGCCCAAAGCGTTTTAAAAAATTTCTGTAAATGTACAATTAACCCCAACCCACCATTAATACCTCTCTGGATAAATATGTCGTTAAACAACGTGGTTATTAGAAATTTTGTTTAGTATGCCAATAGTATTTGTTTGGAAAGTAAGCCGTTTAATTCATAGAATATTGACAGTAATTTCCTTTCTAGGACAATATCGATTTTTATGTGTTTACTAAGAAAACATTTGTATACTTGTCGAATAATGTTTATGCAACTCTGCAGATTGCAGACGAATTAAAGCAAGCGGATTTTCAATCGATATCATTATTTAATTTGATGGAAAAGATTTGAGGTACTAATAACATTAGAATAAAATTATACATTTGTATAATGACTGTACAGAGGGGAAATTTAAGACTATTTATACAAAATTTGACAACAAATGATAATCGTTTCGAAACAAATGCCCTTTATTTTTTATTCTACCGGAAGAATAAATACAGTCTTAAAAATACATGGTTATGGTGATTGAAACGATGCATTGATGGCGCAAAGTTTCATCATTCTGTTGTGAATATTGACTCTATGAGACCCCAAGTAGTCAACCACAGAAAAGTGCATACTTTAGAAAACGATACAGCAGCGAATTCCTGACAAAAGAGCATTAACAACGGTAGGAAAAATGCACAAAAATGTATTATCGAAAAAATGTGGCCTATTCTCATAATATCAATTATGTGCTCGTAAGTCTTGTAATATTTTGGAACAACTATCGCATTTTCTTCAAATTTTCATTGCAAAACGTAGACAGTTGCATCTTCATTATAACAAGATTTTAGTAAAAAAAAGAAAAAAAAGGTTATTTTGTATATATGTTAACATAAATAGATAGTGTAGGTCTTATTCATCTTTAATAGATCAAAAAATATTTAAAGTTGTTTTATATTTTGAAAATGTTTACCTGTTTAGGTAAAAAAATGTTTACCTAAATTGTTAACATGCACGTTCAATGTATAATACTAATGAATGTAAAAGGAATTCTACCTCATGTTCTCAGTTGGGAAAACTTAATTCTAACATTGTAGTATTTAGATTAATAAAAATACTACAACTACTAATATACCTGATAATAATAATAATAATAATAATAATAATAATAATAATAATAATAATAATAATAATAATAAATGTTTGGTAGAGCTTAGAGAGGCTGCTCTATCATCAATTGTATAATATCAGAATATTTTAGTGCCATGTCCCGCCTGAATAGAGAATTTCTGCTATCTATGGTGAGATTTAATGAAGCAACACGTTCCTGGCCACGATCCGGCTACTGGATCTATTGTATATGTATATTTGGCGTCAAAACTGACCAACGATTATGTCTCTCATATAGATGCATCACTCTCCTCAGATAGTAACGCCTAAATACATGTTTTTGGTGACTTTACTGTCCATCACAAAAACTGGTTTGGTTTATCAGGTTACACAGATACAGCTGGACGCTCAACTTATAGCTTCTCTATAGCTCATTCCAACACACTGAGTCATGTTCCCAACCGCCTCCCAGATAGAGACTACCAGCAAGTTCTACTTGTACACAAATTCTTTATCACAGTACTTGAGAATCGTGTAATTAATGCCCACAATCTATTCGAAAACGCATGCCACCTAGTGGTATCAGTAAACATCGCGCCCAAATCCAAAATCCAAGGTTAAGAGCTATTGCTTTAAACAAGGTACTAAAAAAGGGCTTACTGGGAAGCCAGCTGAGAACATATCACAGATGCCCCATGGACCAATATCTTCTCTCTCCCTGCTGAACAGTGTGCCATTAATTCAAGTAAATTGGGCAAAGCGAATATTGAAGCATATCTCCATGCACGGAAGTAATACGGCAAGCCCACTCACCCCCCATTGTTCACTACAGATTGGGCAACTGCCATTAGACAAAAGAGTATGCATTCCGCGGTTCGTACGTCATAAGTCAAACTGCAAATAAGAAAAAATATAGATGCGAGAAATTATCATAAGCGACTACGATAGCCAACGGAAAGCATGCTGAAAAAAATCATTAAACGCACAGAATCACAGAAGATATGAACTCGATATTTCTTGAAAATTTATAATAGTGTAGTTAATAAAAGGCAAGCGGTAATTCCCTCACTATCCAACAAGCAGAAGTCGAATGCACGAAACTGAAAAGGTGGAACTGTTTGCTTGGCGATTCGTCGCGTACTCCTTTCTAGATACAACAGTGCTTCATGAGAGGCTTTCGTCTGGCTGAGGCCACTGTCGATGGTTTTCCCCACTCGTTATCTGTCCTTAAATAAAAACGTTGATTCCATGAACAAAACTTCTTTCTTAGAAGTGCACGCCTGCGGAACTCTCTTTCGTTCATCTGCTTCCCACTTGACTACAACTTGGATGTCTTCAAGTCCAACCTAAACAAATTTTTGATGGGCGTCCCCCTTGGGTAAGACACTTTATCAGATCTCCATTACTAACGATTACTACTATATTATCTCAATGAATACTGTACACGCAATAATCCTGATTATTGGCTTTCGGGCCTTGTTAAGTGGTGAATACCATGTAAAAAAAAACAACTCCCTCCCAAATTTCCCTTAAAAGCCACAATCGATGATCTAAAAATCAACCCTTCTCATGTTCATGACATCATAAATAACTTAGATACCTGTAAAGCGCCGTGGCCTGAATTCATTCCTACTATAATAATTAAGAAATGTTCAACAGAGGTAGCCCCGTATTTTCAAATCTCAACAACAAATGCCTTTCTTAATCCTGTTTCCCTAATAGCTGGAAGATGGCTTCTGTGCATACAGTGTACAAGATTTTTGACAGAAAAACCTAACCTATCAATTATTGTCTCATCTGTCTACCCCTCCCATTCGCAAAAACCTCTAAGGAGCTAATCAATGAAGCACTAGTCCACCACCTTGCAAAAGCGAATCGTCTTTTTGACAAACACTACGGAGTAAGGCAATGTCGTTCTACTGCAAACAGTTTAACAGTCATATATGAACGCATACTCCATGCACTAGATAAGACGGGTGAAGCCAGCACTGTACCTCTTATTATATCCAAGACTTTTGACAAAGTCTGGCATGAAGATCTATTATTCAAAATAAAATCATACAGCATGAAGAGCTGCTATTCCAAATAAAATCATACAGTATAACTAAACTATTACAAAATATAATAAAACCTTGCTCACACAAAGGTTGTCATTGATAATCCATACCGCATAACATTAATGCGGGAATGAGAGGGGTTTTTCCTTGGACGACTATAATTCCTGATATTTATTAATGACCTCTCCGATAATATTGTGTACGAGATGGGTAGATTTTCTGATGATACAACGCTCGTAAACATCCATGAGGTAAGGAAACGGATGTGCACAAATCCAAGACAATAACTAAATCTTTTAGAAAATGACGTCTAGAGCCTAGTTAAATTGAGACGTAAATGGAACGACACATTTAATTATAATAAGATAAAGCAGCTTTCCTTTAACAATTACAATAATCTTTTCAAACCAGCTATATACATGATTAATTACTATCTTCCTGTAAATTCTTTCCTGAAACTGGTTGGCTTTAGATAAACAAAAAATGTGTACATTGGGAAGGATGCGGCAAAGAAACGTGGACTTCTCCTATCGTGCTAAAAACTACTCACACGTGAGAGTATCTTCTACCTCCACAAGGCAACCATTCGCTCATGCATTGAATGTGGTTATCAGATCAGGGCTGGTCCATCCATCACTAACCTCCCCCTTTTGGATTGGGTCTAATAAAAGAGTTGCCAATCTAATAGGTACCAATTTGACAACTCGTTACAAAGTAGCTTAGTCACAAAATCACACCCCTTCATTGTTGAAGTTCCTAAATATCCGAGAACGTTCTACTTTATAGCTTTTTTCGTATAGCAGATCGAGCGTGGAATTCATTTCCTGCTATCTGCTTCACAAACTGTACACATATGCATAAATTCAAATTCAACGTATACTGACATCTTAACCCTTCTTAGGCATGGTCCCAAGTTGTATTCCCTAACGTTCAAATAGCAATGTGCCTTATTTCTGGTGAAGGTTAGTGAGAAATCCTTATGAAACACCATAGAATGCGGAAACCAACCGACAGAAATAGAGATTCTAACAAGTGACAGGAATCCTACCATAGGAATAAAGCATAAACGAAACAAATCGCGATTAAAGAAAACAAAACAAAAAACCGTAATAATGATGGCGTCCAAATTAGATTTGGCCCGAAAAAGGCCTTTAAAAGCCGTGGGAAACCTGGACGAGCAAATAACGCTCGGTGTGTTGTGGAACCTTATTATTTTTTATTTGCATACATATAGTGGTTTCATGCCGTGTCTTGAGAGATGTTTATGAAAAACAATGTTTTATTCCGGATAGCAACGTTATGACGTCAAACATATTTAAATATTTCGATTTAGATTACGATTAATTACTTTACAACAGTTCTTGCAATGTATGCATTACTTAAAAATGTATTTACCGTTACAAGTATATAAGAATAGCTAGAAAGAGCTGGGTGTATAAGTAGAGACATGTAAAAGGTCCTTTAAATGCAGTGTGTTGTCTCATTAGGCGTAAGAAAATGTTCTTCTAAAATCACCTTCACTTTTTGTCTCTACTTTTAACATATCATCAGATAGTTCACATTTCATATATGAAGCGTACCAGTGGTGTAAAAAATAAATTTCTCGTGTCAGCAAAGAAATATAATCTGAAACTTTCTCTTTAGGAAGTCTGTTGCTTTTGGCTGTTATGCCTCTGTTCAGATAATAACTAATCTTTAATTTAACCCTGCGACAGGAACCGGAGGTTTCCAAACATGGGTTGTCAGATGGGGTATTATACAGCACAATTCAAAAATCTTAATGATAATTATTTTGTAAAATATCCTTATCCTTCTGATTCAGGATATATCTACATTCCCTGGTAAACATTTTGAATAACATGTAGCTTGTTGATATTTATATCAACTGTTATGTAATGAATGGCTGGAACCATCATACATAACTGAAAAGAAAAAAAAAACTTTAATAAACGATTTAAAAGAGTGGGCATCGAATAATCGATTGTCTACCAGTTGAAAGAGAAAGGGCTTACGTCATAAACAGAGAAATCGGACGACGATTTTTTTGTTTACAAAACAAAGAAACGTGACATTCCTCGTAAGCTCTGGAAGTACAGCTATTGGCATGAGTGGGTAATTCACGTGTCGCTCGGTTGAAGATGAAATCGAATGATCTTCTGAGGTCAAAACGTGACTTAAGAACGCATGTTCTATTATCTATCAACCGATTGACAGGACGCGTGGATAGAAAAAACAAAGCGACAAAATGCCAATAAAAACGGTGAATCAGCAGAGAGCAGAGCAGAGAGAGAAGAAACACGGAACAGCATGTGTTGCTGAAGACCGGATCGTTGAAGCGTCATTTTCCCTCCTCAGAGCACTGTGAGAAAACTTACTATCGCTGTGAACTTCAGAACCACCAAAAAAAAAAGACGATCTGTTTTAAATTGTAACTATATTGTAAAATATAATTTTATACAAACACAAACACAATTGTGACTTACGTCTTTTAATGCATATTTTTAAGTTACAGCTGATCGTTCTAAGTCGTCAACCGCTTTGTTTTCAGGTTCAACGTTGTTATGACATTTTTGACAATTGACGAGAGGCAAGATAAGGAAAAAGTGCCAGTCTAAGGTGAGATAACTCACTAGTCTTAACTCGTTGTCATCACAACCGCTTAGTAAACAAGTGAACCTACGGACGACCGACGTAACTAAAACTGCTATGTACCACAGCCAGGGAGTCCTACGCACTATTACGATTTCCCAACCTGGGAGCCACCCCATAATACAACACAACTAATACAAAAAAGCACTATGAAACTAAGGAACGATTTACAAAATCTTATATTTAGATCACTTGTATTTATAAAAATCCACGGCATTCACCAGTTTATGTTATTACCTAATATCTGTGATCAATGCAAAATGTTTTCATAATTCCGTTTGCCGGTTTCCCACCTGACTACAACTTGTATGTCTTCAAGTCTAACATAAACAAATTCCTGATAAACCGCTCCCTTTAGTAAGACACTTTATAAAATCTCTATTACTAACGATTACCGCGATATTATCCCATTGATTACTGTACACGCAAGACCCCTTATTCCCTAGTGGCTCCCGTGCCTGGATAAGTGGTGGCTACCATGGAAAATAAAGAAAAATAGCCAGAAAAATGAATGTGTGCTTTCAAATATAAACACAGCATGTTTTCCTAAATTGTTATAGCAAGAAAAATGAATATGACTTCATTCCACAACCATCCCATTTTCAATCTGATTCACATTAAAGAAGCTCAGCTACAAGTTTGCCATACCACGTGACATATACCTCCACTGATTCAGGAACGTACTGGTACTAAGAAAAAAAAAGGTGTGAGCACCTAAGCAACATCGAGTGACAAAACACCCCATGGTACTAACGCAGGGTAAATAGAAATTATTTTAAAATAACACAATAAGAATATGGTATCGAGAATGTGGTGTCCATTCATGGTGACATATTCTTTTCATCTGACGACCAGCAAAGTGTCAATGCAGTAATTTTCACGAATCATTTAAATACTGGTGCATTTAGTTGTTCACAAAAACAGCAAGAGCATCTCATCTTATCTCATATAATCGGAGCGAGTTATCTTTTGTAAAATGTTAACCGTCGTGTAGTGCAATTGTTTGAATCCGTTATGCACTTTTTCCACCGAGTATATTTGCCAAACTGATCGTCTTATAAACCTTTTTGCTGCTTTATGGCAGCTGAAATTTTTGTTGTTTACAAAATTACCAAAGTATAATTATTTCATAATGCTAAATTATTATGTATATCCGATTTTTTTTTATTATTCTTTAGTTTGCTCCCAGATTGATACCGTTAAACATGACTGCACAGCTCAATCGACTAAAAATCAAAAGATGGTTTACTGAGGTGTGCAGTTTGACGAAGGGGTACCTGAAACTGTGCAAAGCAGTGGCATTCGGCTTCCCTGAGATAACATATATAATTGTATACCAAAATAGGCTAAGATATCATTAAATAGTGAAAAACAAATATTGTTGAATATTAGTAAGTGGAACTTTATTGACAAGTTGGGCAGAAATTGAAGTTTATTTTTATTAAATACAGCTTAATTGTGGAAAACATTTTGAATTATATTATCTGTGAGATTTTATTGACAAGTACGCGATATTTTCAAATAATCCTTCTTACGAAGTATTTGGATAATAATGCCTTGCACGTGTTCAACTACTCTTCTTTAAATCTAAGTTTGTTTAAGGGACCTTTCTTTTCAGATTAATATTACAAAAGATATTTTACGATGGAATTATATTTGAAACGACTTTTATCTTTATTGCTTTTATTAGGTTTACATTGCAAATACGACGTCAAGATACGAGGCTCATACTATATTGGTGCTAACTCTTATACTTTCTCATCCTATGCTTCTGCAAAAGTCCTCTTTTTTCTTGACTTCATCTATAATATTTGTTTCTTTATCTCCGTCTATGTTTATTAACCAGTCAAGAGAAACAGAGTATAGTAAATAATATCAAAATATTTGGTAATTTTAATTGATAATGCGTGTTTTAATTCGTTAAAGTGTGTCTATTATATAGTTTAACCGTCTTTAGATCTATCTTAAATATGAAATAGCATTTTGTTGGCATATAACATTAAAGTTTGTAAAGAAATTCTAATCTTTATTAGACGCTCCCAATATTAGTCGTTAGACACGCTCGTCAAATGTATCTTAGGAATCCATTACACATTCTTGTCTTTGATCTCATATTGCTATCGATTATACAAACGAACTGATAAGACTTTCTATGAGCCCACAATGAGAAATTATATCCCGAACGTCACTTCCGACATTTAAGCCTGCAAATCGCGCAGGAGGTCGCAATCGTTAGGTCGAACGTTATAAGCACGTCATCAAGCGTGGCTTACTCCACCTGAACTTTAGGCTCTGGCGGCACGTAATCAAAGAGACGGAAGGGACCTTTCCTTCTTGAGAATTGAGGCAGCAGCATGCATGTTGAAATAGGAAACGCAAAAGCTGTTCAAGTCGCACAGATCAATAAATAACGAAAAATCAATAGATGCTGAACGGCCGATCGAATGACCAATCAGGTATGAAATATATTTGTTGATCTGTCACACCTTTTGATAAGTATTCTAATTGACAAACAGTGTATTTAACGCATCCTGAGAATATAAGATTGAATTTTAATATGTATCAACAATAGGATGTTTCCACAGTGCACATACCATTTCACACATTAACGTAATAGACCGAGCTCTTATAAAACTATCTTATTATAGAAATATTATGTAATGTACATGGAATGAGAAAATAATTCAATTACAGTAATTTAGACAAATGATTCAATCTAATCATTATTATCATCTGAACATGGTATGTGCCCCATCATCATAGGAAAAACTTTATACAAATTTATTACATAGTTATACAGTCTAAAGCGTTTATATCAAATACCCAAACCAGCTGTTAAGAACAATTCACACCTATTAGTAAATGAATTTTAACTTCACGAATATATGCAGTTATTTTATTTTACTTAGTTATTTCAAATATTTATAATTTTATTTGGCAACACTAGCTTTTAAGCACTATCACATATTTACACACGCACGCGTATAATATACATACACACACACACATATATATATATACACACACATATATATATATATATATATATATATATATATATATATATATATACTGCGTATGAAATTATTAAAGAGTTTACATTTTTTTTTAATATTTAACGAACGGGTGAATAAAAATCCATGAAACTTTGAAAAAGTGCTTACAATACAATTCAACTACTTCGGTAAGAAATATTAAACGCAGTATTAGTGAAACTATGGCAGACGATAGGAATTTCTGTCGCTCTCCGTCTGTCAAGTTTTTAAATATAATTGAGAAAAACACAATATACGAATATTTTTTTATTGAAATAATTTTCAAACATTAAATGAACTAGAAAAAAATGCTTAGAACACACTAACTACATAGCAATTTCTTCGTTGACATAATTAGTAGGGGATATGCAATCATGTTTTATGAATGACTTGTGAAAGACACTGTGACATTTAAGAAAGTCGTTGGTCCACAGAATTAGTCAAATTTGTGATTACGTCAACAGTATTTCCTCGCGATATATATTTCTACAACTCATCTTTGCTCATAAATTGGCATCCCCTTGCATAGAGGCGTCGCTCCATGATATTCAAAAGGTTCTCAATAGAGTTCAAATCTGGCGAATCAGCAGGCCACTCCATCTTCCATAGGCCAGAGGACCCCATTTGTTTGTTGTAAATACTTTTGCTTTTGTTTGCTGCATGCAAAAGAAGCATACTCCTGCATAAAGATAATAGTTCTTCTGAACGTCCAAGCTTGGTTCATTCAGCCATAGATTTAAGTGCTAATTCAAAAAAGCTTTGTAAGAATTTGACGTAATTTTTACGCCTTCTAGGACTTTCCATGTGCCTACCAAAATACCTCCGATATTCCAAGCCCAAATTATTATTCCACCACCACCTTGTGTGCGCCGTAAACGCTGATGAAGATGTCGTCCATTTAGGACCCATCCCTTGCTTAAGCCATCTGGGCCATCAAGAGTGACACGTACTCATCTGTAAACAAAACTTTGGAAAAATGCGTTTTCATGTTGTCCTCTGCCAATTTCAATCGGTTTTGTATGTGATGTTTCTTTAATGGAGATTTTATCACAAGCTTAACAGACTTTGCCACTGTTTTCAGAAGGCTACATCGAGTAGTTTTGGAGACATTCTTCAATCTGGGTTGGTCAAATACTTCTTGACTTGTTTGTCCAGGTTTCTGAACAACTTCACGTTTAATTTGGAGTACAGAACGGAAGTGAAACAACTCTAGATTTGCTTTTATCAGCTCTCTTCCGTATCTTTGTAGGGTCCTTTACAAAGTTCTTCACAGTTTGATGGGACCTTCCTATCATTTTCAATATTTTAAGAATAGTTGAAATTTTTGCTAGCTGTTCTGTAATGGTCCTCTTTTCAGCACAACCCAAACCAAAATTAGGACCCATTTTATTGACGAAAAAACTTGCCTTGTGAATAATTTGACACACCTCAAATACCTTGATTCAGTAATTACGATGGCAAGTTGTTGACCTTACGCAACAAATTTTACAATAGGCGCGGCTTAGCATTGCCAAGGTTTCAGAAGCGTTTGATACAATACTAAAGGTAAGTTTCTGAAAATGAGAGAAAAATGTTACCTCGTTAATAATTTTACACGTAGTGTATATATATATATATATATATATATATATATATATATATATATATATATAGTTTTTAAAATATATATTATACACTGACATATACATTTTTGACTGTGAGGTGGTGGAAATATATGCTAGCAGAAGGCAGTGCGTCGCCCGGAATTGAATGAGACAGGTTGAAATATATACAAGTAAAAATCCCTGGCGTCGCTCAGGATTTAATGAGATATGTAGAAATATACACGAGCGGAAGACTGAGTGAGATAGGTATATATATATATATATATATATATATATATATATATATATATATATATATATATATATATATATATATATATAATGGCGGAATTCCAGGCGTCGCCAAGATTGAATGTGATAAAGCCATTACTCCAGAGAGGGCAAGAAGCCACGTTCAATGTATTATATAAATAGCTCATACAATGCATTATGCCACTTGAAGTATCGGATGGAAATCACTCAAGATAAGGCAGGAACACACGATACTTTTTTATGGAAATCGCTTTAGACAAGACATTAAGCCACTGGAAATGTTTTATATGAAGGTGAAATGGGCAAGTTTCTGTTGGGAGTCATTCATATTTTTCGGAATTTGCAATGACGTCTTTTCCCCCACAAAATTAATTTGGTGTCGGTAGTGGCAATACAAAATAAACACCGTAATGTGAAATTTGATAATGAGACGAGGGTTAATTACTTAACTCTGTCGATGTGTTATTCATTAATTTGAAAATCCTGCTGAGAGATCTTCCAAAAATGACACCCTTTTTCTTACAATTATAGTGCTGATAATGAGGAAGGAAAGACACCCAGCAACGTTGAAACTTATGGTGAAGCAAGGGGTGACTAATAATTAACCAAGATAATATATTTTTGCATTAATTTGGAAATACTAATGATCCATTTTCTAAAAATGATTACAATTTTCTTACAATTATGATATCCTTGATGGGAAGAGCAATTATTTCTTATATGTTGCACAACACCTCTCGAGAGCACGTTAAAGTGTTTCATTTACGTATTTAAATTACCTGTCCGAGGGTAGGAAAATTATTTTAAATATATGTTGTACTATACCCATCCTCGAAAAGGTAAAGTAATTTCATATACGTGCTGGAAGCTACAATAGTTCCATACCTGTATAATACACGTCCTAGGGTAGGTAAAATATTAATTTCCTTAATAGAGCAAATGAAACGTGGACATCAAAAATTCCTATCCCACAAGTAAATATGTTAAAAATCAACTTCAATTTTCTCATTATTTATATGGTCACAGGCACATCGGGTAGCCATGCTAAAACTTAATAAATAATAAATAATGTGTAGTGAAGGTTAAAGGGGATATGCACCCTTATGTTATTTTTAACTTGCTATTTTTGAAATTTATCATGTGTTTGCAGTATGAAAAAAAGATCATTTCTATATAGGTCTTAAATTTTAATGCTTCTTTTCCATTTACCTGCCTATAACTCTATTGTTTTTTCATGTATGTGGTTTATATATATATATATATATATATATATATATATATATATATATATATATATATATACTGGCAAGCGTGCCCGTCGTTGATTGGGTTCAAAAACAGCATACAGAAAATGGACTCGGATTTATGAAAGTATGATAGGTTATGAAAAGGAAGAGTTGTAAATAGATAGCTTCGAATTTGGTGGTATCAAATCAAAAGCAAAATATGACGAAAGTAAAAATAAATAGATAAATCCCATAATTTATAATATCATGCCTGTTAACACTGAAACACTTGTCACAATATTCTGTGGACCTATATTAATAAACCTTGTTAAACTTTGTGACATATTTCCATTCTTTGGGGGTCAGGCACGAACGACCACCCCATAATTTTATTATACCATATTTCTTCAAATTGAAACATAATTATCGAAGTGTACTTACACGGATAGATATGAAAAGTATTTATTAAAGTGTGTGCCTATTTTCAGTCTATTGAGACCTAGCGCGAACGAAGACCCCACAATGTTATTATAGCATCCCGATTTAAGTTAAAACATAATTATCAAAGTATTACTATGTACATCTATATCAAAAAACCTTGTAAACGTTTTTTTTTTAACATTTTTACAGTTTTTACTTCAATAATTTGCGGACCAGGCGCATACGCAGACCCCACAATGTTAATGAATCATCATTATGCCAGATCAAACATACCCATTCCTGTACCTCAATACATCTAGGACCCTGTTCATGACCAGACACACACACATACGTCCAGCTTTATATATATATATATATATATATACACATATATATATATATATATATATTTATTTATATACATACATATATATATATATATATATATATATATATATATATATATCTGTAACATACCAAATTCCCTCTACTTCTGATGAGAATGCGGAAGCTCCGAAATGCCTGGCATAAGAATATTTCATAACCTGCAAATCATGTATTTTATTTCCTAATTGCAAATTGATTAATAAATCTATAACATTATTGTAATAATTATTTTATAATCAGTTTCTTTTTCTATTATATATATATATATATATATATATATATATATGTGTATTTATATATATATATATATGTCTTGGATACTATACATTGTAAAATTTAATTAGTTATTAACAGTGTCTAGATTTCTATGTATCAATCTAGTCAAGGACATTCTAAAATAGTACATATTTGGAAGTATATATTGCTCATAGAATAACGTGTAGGAATGGGTTTTAGCTGAAGAGTTTTACATACATTAGTTGAATTAAATATAAACAAAATAGCATTGGGTTGCAGACGTGGAACGCTCACGTTAAGGAGACGTGTCTTTTAATTGATTACATCTCTGGAACTGCGGTGAAGAGGTTGGTAAGTTTGAGTTGCAGTTTGCTCACGAGAGTGAAAAAAACGTGAGTTGGAGTTTAATCATGCAAGTATTTTTTTTTACACGGTGATCACCACTTATCAAGGCCCGGAAGCCACTCAGGGATAAGGGTTACTGCAAGTACATTACGTTAGTGTGGAGATTTGATGAAGTGTTTACTTAAGGGGGCGGTTCATCAGGAATTTGTTAACGTTGGACTTGAACACATCCAAGTTGTAGTCCGGTGGGAAGCAGGCAGACGGAACAGAGTTCCACAGGCGTGCAGTTCTAAGAAAGAAGCTTTGTTCATGGAATCCGCATTTTGATTTAGGCATAGATATAGAGTGGGGGAAATTTTTACAGTGGATTCAGCTAGACGGGTGTTTTTCGTGAAAGATTGGCGAGGGGGGACCAGAGATTTGAGTTCAGACGAGCACCTCCCATGGAAATAACGATAAAACAAGGATAGGCTAGCAACGTCTCTTCTGTGGGAGAGAGGTTGCAGGGTAGAGAAAAGGGCATCCCCCACTAAGCCACGAAGTTATTTTGTACTCTGTCAAGACAAGATAGGCTGCTTTTAGCAGCTCCTGCCCAGATGTGGCAACAGTATTCCATCCTTGGACGTACTTGGCTTTTATATAGATAGAGAATTGCATAATTAGTGAGATATCTTCTGGCGCGTTAGAAGGATCCCACCATCTTTCCAGCGACCTTGGCAACAGACTTGATGCACGTGTTCCATTTCAGATCAGGAGTAAAGGTCAAACCCAGAAGCTTGTCAAAACACGGGGCCTCACCCCGACGAGAGCCATCCATCACAATTGATGCCAGCTGGGGATCAGAGCGTTGATGATGTAAGGATAGGAGTTACTTTAAGCCAGGAAGCACGGCCGTAGAGAACAAACATGTAGGTGAGAAATGCAGACCCACGTGAATCCCACTTGGAACAACTGAAATAAATTCATATTTTAATATATAAAGCGTTGGCCTGTGGTTTCAAAAACGAAGAAAAATAGATTGGTTGTTATTGGTCATTTCATGTTTCATCACGGAGCTCAGCAAGTGAAGATAGAGGAGCTCTTGAAAAACTCTTGAAGAAAGAAAAAAAACTCTGAAGCATATATTACTATTCTTATGAAAAAATGATACCTTATGTAAAGATTAACATAAAATATACCGTGTGATAAGTCTATGATACAACATGACTCAGTTTCTACATCGATATCAAATACCATGACAAAACAATAATACATAAAATTTATACGTTTATAACGGGTGGCGTTATAAGAACAATATATATTATCGTCCCACTGCTCTATGTAATATGACTGTTTAATATATTTAACCATCTCCCGATACAACAAATATGGTGACATTAAGTTTTAGTTATATGTATAAGTATAGTATGTGATTACGCTTTCGTATAACTATATCTTTCCCAGCCAATTAATAATGGTTATTTTTGATTTATTATTTTAAAAACTAGAGCCTGAAATAAAGCTCTATAATTTTTTAACTTTATGTGCTGCAAAGCAAATTATAATTTATAATCGCCATATTCCTGCTAATTTTGGCAACAATTTTCTGGAGGAAAATGCCATTTTTAGAACCTATATAAACTAAGTAAATATTTATATTGTATCCTTTGTGCTTATAGTAAATGCTGTTTAATTAAACTTATACATTAATTTATACATATATATATATATATATATATATATATATATCTTAATTTTAATTGTAATTCAATTAGTAGAGATTATACGCGGATAAGATTTAGATAAATGAATATCTTTCACAAAAACACAGTAAGCACAGAGGCACACTTACACACACACACACGCACGCATCCGCACACACACACGCACACACATATATATATATACAGTGGAGACTCACTGTTGTCTATATATATATATGTATATATATATATATATATATATATATATATATATATGTGTGTGTGTGTCTGTGTGTGTGGTGAAGGTAAAAGACAAAAATAAATTCAATTCTTTTTGAAGACACTTAATAAATTCAATTCTTTTAGAAGACACTTATCGGGATAATACTAAACCAATATTATTTTATTGGATCTTATTTAAAAGTAAACAAGAAAATAAAATAAAGGTATACTAACTATATGTATATACATAATTATATATATTAATCTTATTTGAAAATGAAACATGACGTGTAATGTAATACTTGTAAAATAGGCACAATAATTCGACATTGCGATGTAGAAACAAAGGTGGGAGTGTAGCCGAATATCCAGTAACTGTCTATTAAAGACTATTTAAAGAACTTCCATAAAAGTAAGAGAATACTAGTATATGTACAAGCCCAACTCTGGTAAGAATACTCCATGCATAGACAAATGATGAATTTGTAAATATATGGAATGCTCTTACCTGTGAAGATTATTCTGTCACTGTAAGGGAACACCTGCTTTTCATTAGCCTTGGCAATGTCCTCAATATATTTGTTTCGGTTTGTGTTTTATGAAAGTGTAATGATGAAGTGTGTTATTTTTCATAGCAACCGTTTTTGAGAATGTTAGGAATTGTTAAAAGAATGAACCTTACGTAACATTAAAGTTTACGTCCATTTACCTCTCATCCATTTACCTCTCGTTCGACTACGGACTTAAGATCAGTTGTAGCTTTTCTGCTATTGCTTTAGATATGCATACATTTGTTTCTCACTCATGTATATAATCGGTGTTCTCTTCAATGCAAACGTCTCAGATACAATTTTATCAAGATCATTTATGGTGCAGTGTATATGCGTTCAGATTTTTCCATGAAAAAATGTGTAATAGAACGGGATTGCTTAATCTATACTGAAATAAGCTTAGAATTTACAAGATCGAGGACAATGGCTAGATTAATTAAAACGTTTTAAATAATTATCGAAAGGCAGTTGGGAGAATATAAGCGACAATAGAACGAGTCACTTGTTTCGTAAACGTAGACATTTTCTAGCTAGATAGAAAATCAATGATTAACTAGGAATTTGTTAAAATCTTAGGAGAAAGCTTTGGATCAGTCACGGCCACCGAGAGTAAGAACAAGGCGAGTTAATTGAAAAATGTCTGCAGGCAATGTAGGTAAGATTTGTCAGACTGTCAGTACGATATGAGGGTCATTTGAAAAGAGCAATAAAACATTTTTTTAAAGAAAAGAAACAGAGTTCAATTAATTCTGAAATTGAACTTTATTCAATATAAAATATAAATGTTATCTATAGAAAATTAAGTAAGTTTAAAGCAATATACAATTTAATACTGAGAAAACTGAATTATGAATTCAGGGAACAAACAATTAAAGCAACATTAAACATATTTTTTGGCCTTCGGAACTAGATAATAGTGTAGTATCCTTTTTTGATGCAACACTTTATCTTTTCTGCCCTCAGTCGGTGGAGAAAAATATACATGCATGAGATTATTTTTGTTCCTATCCAAGGTGCCCATTATTGGGAATTTTGGCCACAAGATTCTATTTTGAAATATTAAAATAACTATTAC
The DNA here is from genome assembly GCF_053919585.1 of Euprymna scolopes. Taxonomy (NCBI): domain Eukaryota; kingdom Metazoa; phylum Mollusca; class Cephalopoda; order Sepiida; family Sepiolidae; genus Euprymna; species Euprymna scolopes. The sequence continues at coordinate 171,151,516 of NC_136487.1, read as the reverse complement.
TTTAAATACAGAAATTATAGTTAAAGTTTTGGTTTTCTCTTCTGTGTACATTTTTCCCATCTTTTTTTATCAAAATCGTTAACGTATTATTTGTTTCACAGGCCATGATCAGTGATCACTCACTGGAAGTAACCTTTGATGTTCCCTTGATACCAAGTGACAACAAGTCTCCCCAGATGTCCAGTGTTCTCCACCTTTTGACCACTTATGTAGATGATTTAATGTCATCGCAGCAGGCGTTGTTACTGATTCTCGTTGGAATCGGACATTGGTGTTCCCTGGGGTATGGGAGACAAAATACCTCCCCAAGGTGCCAGATCTGAACTGCACACTTCTAATGGAGATTTGGTTAGTACTCTCCTACCTCGGTCTTTCCATCCTCCCGGGCCCTTCAACTAGTTCGTGTGGCGACAGTCGAAGTCATCTACACCATATTGTATTATTAATATGATAATAGTAAGGATGCTTGTGCAGTGTACGCGCGTGTATTTTAAATATTATTTCCTAGTAAAATTAAATGTGGGGGTTTTATTACTGTACACATAGATTCGAAAAGTTGTCAAAAACAAATATACATCAAATGAATGTTATCAAAGTCAAGATAAGTTACTCTTCTACCTATCCGGAAAGGTATTTAGTGGTTTTACTCACTTTAAAACGTGTAATCGCTTCGAAAATCATAAAATGTTCAAGGATATATTTTTTTTAAAAATGTCGGAATTCTCGCTGTTGAACTCGGTAAGTTTGGGAAAGTGAGTTCAAACAGACAAATTATACAAAACACTGTTAAACAACCACCGAGTATGACCGCCGATGTCATGGTAACATATATTGAGCAAATTTCTAACAGTATTTTGCATAATTATTTTGTTTCAACTCATTTTACCAAACTTAACGTGTGCAACAGCAAGAATGCGCCCATTTGATTTTTCAAATGCATCGGTAAACACTGTATGTTTTTTGAGCGACGAAACACTTACATAAAATAAAAACACTAAAAATGTATCCAGTTTGGTAGAAAGTAACTTATTCTGCCTATGATAACGTTTATTTGTTATATATTTTTGACAACTTTTTCGAATCTATGTGTATAGTAAAACAAACCCGTCATGTAATTTTTATACAGTTAAAATGTTACAAAAACAAATACTTGAAGTTTTAAATATACTTCAAAGAAAAAAATTACCCCCAGTGCGAAAATCATCATCGATCGTAAAAAAAAAAAAAAAAAAAAAAAAAAAAAAAACTGCCGTGAAAATGCCAACTTTAAAATATTTGGAAATGCTCAGTGAAAAGTTTTATTTATTATTAATAGAACGGACTAAAAAATATTGTATAAACATTTTCTGTTTTGCAGCAAAACAAAATAAAATGAAATATTCGACTTTCACCGATAGAAAACAAAGTTAAAAAACGAGTTCACTTACAATATTTTGTTAGATTAAAATTATCCCACTGTGCAATTATAATACTTATTATCCAAATAGAGAATTGTTCTTTCTCGTTTGAATATACATGGACAATAGGTAACACATATTGTAGACATGGGTAATCGGTAACACAATCGGTAGCCATATTTTTTATGTTCACTGGCCTACTCTCTCTCGGTGGTGGTGGTTCTGCCGAGCGTTTCGTAATTAATATTGTGGGAATGAGATCAGCATTTAACTCTAGATTTTTTCTGGAATCAGGGACAGAAAAAAAGAGCGATTTTCAGATTTACGAGGGGTGCTTCTTTTCGACAAGGGAAATTATGGAGGAAGTGATTTATGGCGCAAAATTGGAGTTTAATGCGAACTGATGCGCAAGTACATCTATTTATCCATTGCGATTTAGGCAACCACATGTTCGCTGCATAGTGGTTGAATGGTTGATTGTCGATTATTTACTAAAGTATTATAAACGCTCCATAAACCACGATTTTTTTTCGCTGTAGTTTAATACGTTCCTTGTACACTTTGCTCATTTGTATTTGGGGTGTGACTAAAAGATCCGCCTGAATGTTTGATGTCTTCGTGTAATAGCTACGGGACAAATTGAAGTGTACAATTGGGTACTTTTTTGTAGGGGAAATATTATGCGTTCATTTAAGATAAATATGTACAAATTTAAAAATGTTGAATGATCACAAAAGCACACGATCTAAGATGATGACCACAGTTAAGCGACAATAAAGCTGATCGGTACTAAATTGCTTACCATTAAGGAACATGTTTTATATTGGAATTAGACTGTATGTTGCTGCTAAAAAAGTAAAGTCGTAAAGATCATCTTCATCTAATCCGGGACTAAACGTTGCAATATTTTGATCAATGAGTTGAGTGAATTGACGGGAATATGGTCTATACTCATTCTAAACCATAGTTTAAACTCGGGGCGGAATATTAGAGACTTCTGTCAAAAGAGTTGGTAAATTACCAAATAGATGTATTCTTTATTATGCTTTTAATTTGATCATTATTGTTACCCATTATCTCTTGACATGAAATTATATACACAAATAATTTACATGATTGTAAAAACGCGAATATATACACACATGTTTATTAAAACATATAAGAAGTACCGACATTTGACACACACACACACAAATACACACACAAATACACCCACACACACACACACACACACACACATATATATATATATATATATATATATATATATATATATATATATATATATATATATATATATATATATATAAGTTTACCCGTGTACACATGTTGCCATGGAAATAAGACAAAGAGAAAAATAAACTGTGGATGTCAGGATAAAATTAATAGTGAATAAATTTACATGAAAATATCGTTACCGATAATACTGCGAAAATCAACTATGCGAAAGTATATTATGGCTATAATTACTAATATTAATAGGATTATTAATAATAGTATAAATAAAGCAGTTTTAAATGTTAATGATAATAGAAATACCGAGAAAAATGTAATACGCATAATAATACAACTGTGAGTCATATCAGTAATAAAAACGTCATAGTAAATAAAATTACAATATGTAAAATACTTATAACATAATAAAACGAACAAAATAACACTTCTACTAGTAATAATAAAAATAAATGAAAGAATAATATAAAAGTTTTAAGAATGGTAAAAAAAATAAATTGTAATAATAGTAAAGCAGCAGTAGCATTAATAGTAAATAAAATGATTAGCAACTTTAACAATAATAACAAAGAAAAACAGCATCATACGAGTATAAATACTACTACCAATACTGATGATGGTGCTGTTGAGGATAATGATATGTAATAGACAAGGAGTTATTCTAGAAATGCTGCTAAGGGAACGTAAGTTCGGGATATATATATATATATATATATATATATATATATATATATATTATTACCGTTTATCTGTTTGGTTACATATGTTTCAGATGCTGGACTGGGTTTACCATCTAACAGCCTCGTCAGACCTTACAGAAAAAAATAAATCAAATATTTGCTCTGCAATAGTATTGAGCAGTCTCTTTAGGTTTTTACTAATTACCAGTTTTATCCCCCCCCCATCAAAAAAAATATATATACATATATATATATATATATATACATATATATATATATATATATAACTACTTAATTTACTGACATAAAATTAATATACGAAAGTATAGATTTATGCGTAAACATTAAGTATTTACTTCAAAAGTGCTCAATACGTAGGTAGAGCTAGTTAGTTAGTTATAAAATATATATGGCGATTAAGCTACACTGAATATTCCACGTTTCATCCACTCTATTATTCTTCAGGCCTATGCGCGAATTCTGTGGTTGTTTGTCGTTTTTATATGCGCATCTCCTATTGAGATTTTAGTTAGCCAATCAGCTTTCTAGTATCCACCTCACCCTTCCTATCAGCCAATGGGCCTGCATTTATCGGTCAAAGGCCTATTTGACCTCTGGTTGGCCTGATCCTTTGTGCGTGCTCTATTTAGTCTGGATATTTAGTTTCTTGATCGGTTTTAAATCTAGGTTAGTTTATTTTATTAATGTTATTTTATATATAAATATGAATATGTGTACACACATATATGCACGTATATATACATATATATATATATATATATATATATATATACATATATGTGGTCGTTTATGTATATTCATGTTTATTTAATTTATTTATTTGTTTATTTTCTATTGTTTTTGTTAGTTTTAAAACTATTTTGTATCGCTATCCTAGAGTAAATTTTATCTTGTGAACACAGTTGTTTGCTGTTTTTCTTCTACAGTTCAATAGATGTTGGAGTCATTTAAAGTACAGGATAGCAAATTTTTCATGAAGGAATAATCTACATGGGTCGTCTAGGTCCCTACACGTGGTAGCTGTCTTATTATTTTCCATTCGACTACCGGCGAATGCCCGCTTTCCTTGAGTTCCCATTATTTATTCTCTAGTGTTGTTTTCATACGGTGTTATTTTTATTGTTGAATGTACTTTTGTGGTCATAGTATCGAGTTTTGAAACTTAAAGAAGTCATACCTACGTAATATTTCTTGTTATTCGGGTTTTCTTTCGGAAATATTGTGGCCTGGTAAACTACGCTTTTGGTTAGACATGTATTTTGAAGTGGGCAAATGTGCGGTGTCTACAGTTGCATTTATCTTGTTCGTTATTAGTATTTAAGATTAGTAGATTTAAAACAGATCAAGAAACTAGATATACAGGCTAAATAGAGCACACACAAAGGAACGGGTTTACCAGAGGTCAAATAGACCTGTGTCCGATAAATGCATGCTCATTGGCTGATAGGGAGGGCGCGGTGGATACTAGAAATCTGATTGGTTAACTAAAATATCAATAGATGATGCGCATATAAAAACGACAAAAAACCACAGAATTCGCGCATAGGCCTGAAGAATGCTAGAGTGGATTAACCGCGGAATATTCAGTGTAGCTATATATATATATATATATATATATATATATATATATATGTACATATATATATATATATATATATATATATATATATATATATATATATATATATATATATATATATATGGGTGGTGTATAACATATGTGTCGCTTAACTATTGTGTGGAATTGTTGAGTGAAACCGACCACGTCTACAATAACTTAACCATTAAATATGCTTGGCGAAATCTTATTCTTCAGAAAACCGTTCTTAACATAATCTGTGTTAACTGTTTACAATATATTGGTATTAAATTGATAGATGAAGATTAAGTAAAAACTCTCACACAGATCCTCTCGTATTCTACAAATATATTTGAATTGAATACAGCATAGCTTTTTTTACATGGCGCTCACCACTTATCAAGACCCAAATGCCCCCCAGGGATAAGGATTATTGCGTGTACAGTAATCAAGGAGATAGTATTGTAGTAATCATTAGTGTTGGGGGGTTTTGATAGAGTGTCTTACTTAAGACTCAGGAGTTTGTTTATGTTGGACTTGAAGACGTCCATGTTGTAGTCAGGTGGGAAACAGGCAAGCGGCAGGGATTTCCATTGGCATGCAGTTCTAAGAAAGAAGTTTTGCTCATGGAATCTACGTTTGGATTTAGGCACAGATAAAGAGTGGGGAAAATTATTGACAGTAGTCTCAGCCAGACAGTTGTTTCTTGAGAAAGATTGGCGAGGGGGGGACGAGCACCTGCCATGGAAATTACGATAAAACAAAGACAGGCTCGCAACGTCTCTTCTGTGGCAGAGAGGTTGCAGCTTCTTTATACATAAATAATAAGTATGGATTTTTGTATTTTACATGAAATATTAAAAAAAATAGTCGTTGTCGTAAGACAAAAATTCAATGTCCACGATTCATTATTTAATTGCTAAGTAAACTAAAAAATAATTTATTAAAAGCTGGTTTGTTTGTTGAATTGGTATTGATTAACTATCCATGCTGAAATATTATTATTTAGAAAGCAGTTCTTAACATAATCGAGTGCGAACTATTTACATTTATATTTGTATAACATTGATAGAGGAAGGGGTAGCAAAAACTCTGAAAAATGTCAGCTCGTATTCTTAAAAATTATTTAAATTGGACGCAGCATAACTCATGTATAAATAAAAAAATAATTACCAATGTTTGTATAAAAAAAATAGTGGTTGTCTTGAGACACAAAAATATCAATGCCTACGATTTATTATTAAACTAGTAGGGGTACCAGGCGTTGCCCGGGTGTTAAAAGGTGTGTGCTCGGTGGGTCGAGGGGGCTAAATGAAAACAAAAGTATAAGCGAAGTTTAAATAGTATATAAAACAATGTTAAAACTTCTTAAAAAAAAAACGAAAAAAACGAACGTAATGAAAACAAACGACGTGAAAATTTATTAAAATCCGAAAAACAAAAGCAAAAAAAACAAAAAACGCGAATGTGACGGAAAAATAAAATTAAAAAAAAAACGAACGTGACGCAAAACAAACGATGTTAAAACTACGTTAAAATATCTGAAAAAAAAACAGCGAACGTGGTGGCATAAATAACCCTTTTTCAACATTTTAACTTTAGAAATAAAAAAAACAATAAAAAAATCAATCAAAAAGACATCTCACATCAGGATTTGCACTTACAACCATTAGATAATGACGCCACGCTTTAATCAATTAAGCTAAGAGAACGTTGACAAAACTAGGTCGTTTTTTTATATTTAAATTAATTCAAGTTCCGACGTCATTTGCGCATGCGTAGAAGCTATCTTATAAATAGGAAAACCCGCAAGTTTAGCTAACATCAACGTTTTCTAACTAAACCATGACGTCATCATCGCATTTGTAGTCGTAGAAAGGGAAAAAGAAGAAACGATTTTTGCTACCCCCTTCCTGTACAAAACTGGTTCTTTCAGGGCGAGGGAAATATTTTTTTGGTCAATTTTCGATATTTGTCGTCCGAGATGTCGTGCTTCAAATCGTGTGAAAATGCCTCGCATTTGTCGAAATTGTTTTTGCGGAGGGAATCCAGCGTTGCCCGCGTGTTTGGAGGTGGGTTAGGGGGGTGTAAAGAATAAGCGACGTAATAAACCTGTTTCATCTTTTTAAAAAATCGGAAAAACAAAAAAAAACAGCGAACGGACGTAAAACTTCTTTTAAAAACTCGGATGAGCAAAAACCAAAGAAAAGGGAAAAATTAACGTGCTCGGACAAACAAAACAAAAAAAAAACGAAACAAAAAGCGAAAAAATAGTATAAATAACCTTGTTGCAATATTAAGATGTTAACAATCGAAAAAATATATCTGATAATTCGGATTGAACCTGTGATCTTAATCCATTGTGCTAGGGACGCATAGGTGAATGTTAGTTTTTATAATATTTAAACGAATTCAAGGTACAACAGCATGTTGACCCATGCGTGGAAAACATCTTGTCAGAAATATAATATTTTTCCAACACTCCTGGCAGTAAAGGGTCTATTTACGGGTGATGTGGTGAATGTTTTTGGCCAATTTTTCGATATTTGTCGGCGGAAAGTTCGCGCTTGAAAATTATACCTATCTGGCGGGACACAAACATACACATTTTCGCTTATATATATATATATATATATATATATATATATATATATATATATATATATATATATATATACTAGCGGGGGTACCCGGCGTTGCCCGGGTGTTATGACGTGTGTGTGTGTGTTCGGGTGGGGGGGCTAACATCAAAAGAAAAGAATAAGCGACGTTATGACCCGGTTTAAATATAATAAAAGACAATATTAAACCTACTTAAAATATAGAAAAAAAAACAAGAAAAAAAAACACGAACGTAATGCAAACAACGGATGTTAATTTTTTTATTAATCGGCCAAACAAAAACAAAAAAGAAACCGCGAATGTGATGAAAAAAAATCCAAACGTGATGCAAAACGAACGATGTTAACATTTCTTTAAAATATCTGAATATAAAAAAAAAATAGCGAACGTGAAAAATGACATAGATAACCCTATTTCAATATTAAAACTTTAAAAATCGAAAATGAAAGACATCTCACATAAGGATTTGAAGTTACATCCTTCAGATAATGACGCGCGCTTTAATTAATTGGGGGTAAGAGGACGTCGATAAAATTGGGTCTTTTTTTTAATATTTAAATTAATTCAAGTTCCAACGTCATTTTCACATGCGTAGAAGCTTTCTTGCCATGAATGAACGTTTTTTTTTTTGTCGTTTGTTTTTTGTCTATTCCTCCCTGTACGAACATGGCCAGTTTAGGGTGAATAAATTAATGTTTTAGGCCAATTTTTCGATTTTTGTCATCCAAGATGTCGAGCTTGAGAATCATACAAATCTCGAAAGTTTCTGCGAGACATACAAACACACACACACCCACACAAATACACACACATTTTCACTTTTATATACATAGACTAGCGGGGGTATTTAGCGTTGCCGGGGTGTTTAGAGGTGTCTGTGTGGAGGGTTTAAAGAATAAACGACGTAATAACCCTGTTATAACTTCTTAAAAACTCGAAAAAAATAATAAAAAGCAAACGAACGTAAAACTTCTTTAAGAAATCGAAAAACAAAAACCAAAAAGAAGAAAAAAATGAACATGTTCGGAAAAAATATAAAAAAACATAGTGAACAGCGAAAAACAATGGTATAAAAAACCTTGTTTCAATATAAAAAGTTTAAAAGCCGAAAACAAAAAAACTGACAACTCGGATTGAACCCGCAACGACAGTGTCACTTAATCCATCGTGCTATAGTGACAGTTGGTTGATTTTTTTAATATTTTAACGAATTCGAGGAAACATTTCTTTTGCTCATGTTGACTCATGCGTAGAAGCCATCTTGTAATGAAGGACACATGGCTATCTAAAAATCTGGAAAAATACCGTTTAACAGTTGGGCAAATTAAGGATAGGCTCGACTCCCGTTTTGAAGTCGGGGATATTACGATTTTGACAGCATATACACAGTCTTAAGAGGGAGTCAGCTGATGCAGCCCTCCCCTGAAAAAGTCTTTTGCGGACATACACACAAACGCACACATTTTCGCTTATATATATATATATATATATATATATATATATATATATATATATATATATATATATATATGTTGCAAGTGAAAGTAAAAATAATTTGTTAAAAGTTGGTCCGTAATATACAATATTATTATTTGAAATAAATAAAAATATTCTTTTTAGTTAAAAAAAATAAATATATATGTTCGAACTTTGATGCTAATATTGTATTCTACTATTATGTTACTATCTTTCGAGTTTTGTACATTTAAGTGTCTTAAATCATCGTTGCAGAATAATTACATTCTCTTTCCTGTATATATAATTTTATATAAATCATATAAATCTATTCAATATATTCCCCAGGTTGGTTATTAACGTTTTAAAAATCAAAACTTAGTGGTCACCTGGTGATGGTTTCTTTTCATTAAATTGTCAAGTAAAATACACAAGCATATTTTAAAGACATGTCCTTAATCAATAAAATAACTTTGGAAAATAATAAATCCTAATATTTTTTGATAAATTAATAAGTAAACACTTTCCTACTTATGACATCCGTATCATTTTTAAATCATTTCATTTTCTTATATTATTCAATGTATACAAAAATTACAATAATTCATATTGTCATCAGGTAAGCGCATGAAAAAATGTTAACTACTTCTGGAATTTATTATCTGATTTTTTTTAAATGAAAATGTGTTTCTGAAACGAGGCATAAAAATGTTAAATGCCATGAGGTATCTTATCAAATTAACAGGTCTAATAATGCTATTGTAAGGGGGTGTTCTGCATCTACGTTGGTAGTCGTAATTGCTAAATGTTAAATATATGTAATGAAAAGGTAAACACGATGAAAACACACTGGCCCATTTTGGGCGTGTAGTAGTTGATATATATATATATATATATATATATATATATATATATATATAAGACAGTAAAATCACTCATACACTAGAACGGGCTTTCCTAATCAATAGTGATTGTCGGTCATGAGTTTAGCAGTAACATTGTGATGGAATTGAGCTTGATTAATTACGGACTCAAATATTTTGGTAAAAAACGGTAGAAGACTAATGGGGCTATAATTTAATGGGCCAGTTTTTTAGCCGGAATTTCTGAAACCTTGTACCACATCAATAATTTTTAACATTTCTATATGGATCGTCTCAGGTCCAGGGGAATTTCCCCATTTTCCCTCATAGATCACCGTTTTAATTTCACATTTTAATATTGACAGATGTTCAATGTTCTATTGTATAACTAATTTCCCACGACGAGTGCTGTCAAAAAAAGTTTCCAAGGTATACTTCTCACCTGTTCAAGATCTATTCGTTCGCCAATTAGATGGCTTCATTCTCACCTGTATGCAGATCGAAAGTTTTTATACATTGTTTTCATTTGAGTGTGAACAATAAAGTCGTTGCTATATTTACTGCGCGCTACTCATTCTACCATACTTTTTTCTTCTTTATATTTCGTACTTTCATGTGTATAATTCAACACAATATAGACAGTAAATAACACAACTTCTGAAAAAAAAAGTATAAACTCTAAATACATCAAAAACTCAGGATTAAAAAATATTCTAAATTTGCGATTGAGAAACGGAGTGCTATTCCTTAAAAGCTTAAAATTCAAAGAGTTGAGTGTTACAATACCTAGCGTAGAAAAACAAATTAAGTGCTCTGATTTTCTTGTTCACAAAATGTGCACTATTATTGATTAGTACCCCGCCGCCTTACATTCATTAACTCTTATCCTCAAATAGTCTTCGGGCCTTAATAAATGTTGATTCCAATCAAAAACATATAATAGGCATATTATTTTTTCATTTTATCTCAACTAGTGCTACTAGATTATGTATGTCGGGAGATACTGGCTTACTGACCTAAAATGTACCAAAATGTCATATTGGTATTTTTTTAAATTTCAGTTTGCAAATATTCTACCATGTTTTGTAAATCTAAGACGTAAAGGAAAATCTTCCTGTAGGAAACAATATTTTGCTGTAATTGTACTATAGTTTAGTCTGTAAATGTTGTTTTATTTTTAATATTGTCTCAACTACTGCTTCTAGATCAGGTTGTTGGATATACCGACATTCATAGCCGAAATGCACCGAACATTGTTTCGTTGTTTTTTTCGATTTCCAATTACAAACTACAGCATGTTCTTGAAAGTTAAAAAAATAAAGAAGGGTTTCTCTCTAGATAATAAATAAACATGATACATAAATGAGAGAATATAAAGTACGTAAAACAGACTTATTTTTTCCTCAATTACTGGGTTTTACATGAGATGTTCGTAAAATATAAAGTCTACCTAACGCGTTTGTGATGATCTTAAAAAGCTTAATCTCTATAAAAAGTAATGCTTTATTTCTGTAAGTATTTTAATGACAATATATATGCCGAGATACCGGGCACTTTGCTAATGTAATGAACGGATCAGTATTACTGTTGGCATAAATATTGTAAGAAACACCTTAAGTACACGTGCATATTATATTTTTATTGTACTCATGATTTAGTAGTTTTTCGTGACTGGTCATGATTAATTTGGAATATATTTTCTTAGGAACCCGTTTAGTAACATAGGCACTGTAAGGTTTCCGAGTCGACTATCGTCGTAGTCGTCGTTCTTCCCCCGGTGCGTGCGTGCGTGCTCTATATATACTGCTAATCAGACGACGGTGTCACTCTTTTGTGTGTCCCGTCTTAATGGTCGTTCCTATACTCTACATGCCCTCCCCCCCACCATGTGACCACACTACCGTCATTTTGTGGTCATGTGACTGGAGAATTCCGTGTAGTAGTGAGTTGGTCCTTGGATTTGAGGGGAAAGTGGCCTTGGTGCTCGTGTTACCCTCATGCTGCGTCGTGGGACCGGACTCGTCTGCATTGGCTTGTGGTTGATCGGATCTTGGTCCACCTCCATATCTGTTTCTGATGTGTCACAATCAGCTTCTTCCACCTCCATCATCTCATGCATGTTGCACGGTGGTTTGCTGTCCTCCCTTCTTGGTGTTTGGGGAGGTGGTTGATGGGGTTGTTGAGTGGGTGGATACTCCGGCGTATCCATGACCGGTTTGATTTTCCTGAGGAAACGGCGATTGCGTAATGTGATCCTGCCGCTACCATCCAACCGTATCCTGTAATGTCTGTTACTCATTGTCTCGACGACTCTCCCAGTTTTCGCCCATCGTCGTGGATTTGATCCCTCCTGATTCTGCACCTGCACAGACTCGCCGACTCGGAGCTGTTGGAGGGGGCAGCTGTGTATGTCGTACTGTTCTTTGTTAAGTACGTGCCTTTTCGCAATCGCCCTCTCTCTCAAATCTCTGGCCTCCGTCCAACGCTTCTGGATGCAGTATTTTTGGCGAAGTGCGGGGAGATGGCCCCTTACTGTTCGACCATATAGCATTTCCGCCGGCGACAATCCAAAGTCCTGACTGGGCGTATTCCTATGAGTCATCATCGCCCGTGCTGCCCGATCATGATGTAGGTGTCCGTAGCCATCAACGCAGTCCATCAGCATTCTTTTGGCCGTTTTTACGGCCAGTTCAGCTCGGCCATTACTCTGGGGGAAATGTGCAGATGATATGCGACTTTTTTACGCCCCAGTCTTCTAGGAACGATTTGTATTCTAGTGAATCGAATGGTGGCCCTCCATCGGATGATATTTCCTCCGGCGCACCATACGTGCAAAACCAAACCCTCAGGGCGTTACACACCGCTGCAGCCCTTCCTGATGGTAGTGGTGCGACCTCAATCCAACCGGTATATCGGTCTGCGTATACCATGTAACTTTTCCCGTGCATATCTAGCAAGTCAGTGACTGTCTTTTGAAATGGGAATTCCGGGTTTATGGGTGGCATTAATGGTTCCCTAGGCTGGGATGGGGCGATCGAATTGCAACTCTGACATTGCGCCCTAGTTTGTCGGATGCTGGCGTCTAAACCAGGCCAAAATAACCGTTGTCTGGCTATAGCCAACATACCATTCGCCCCTTGATGGGCGGAGTGTAATGCCTCTAACACCTCGGCTCTAAGCCGTTTTGGTATCAAAATTTTGTCCCCTTTTATGGGTACCCCTTCCAGACAATATAGTTGGTCTGTCATCGGCCAGAATTGCCGGATTTCTGGTGGTAGTTCGTGGCGTGACCTTGGGAACCCGTCTTGAATGTATGACGCCAACGTTCGGCACTCCTCATCGGTGGCTGCAGCTGCGACTATCCTATCCCAGGTGATCGCTCGGAACTTGGGGTCATGTGCGTATGCAGCTATGATGGATGCTTGTATACTCCCCTCGATTTGCTGGGAAGTGTCAGTGCCCTTTAGTCTGCTGTGTCTTGACGGCGCCGGGTATCGGGATGTGCAGTCCGGTGCTGCGTTGAGTTTCCCGGGAACATGCTTAATCTGGAAGCTGTACATCAACGACCGCTCCTTGAATGAGAACAAGCGGGGATTTTTTATATTCTCCAGGATCTGATCCGAGAAAATTTTCACTAGGGGCTGGTGGTCCACGGTGACCAATATGTCTGGGGATCCCAGGATGAACATCCTAAGAGACCCCAAGCCATAAATCAGCGCTAGAGCCTCCCCCTCTATAGGGGAATAACGAGATTCTGCATCTTTCGTGAAGCGAGACCAGGCCAAAATCATCTTCCAGTGGTCCTTACCACAGTTTGGACCTAATTCCGTTGGGCATTGGCAATGCTTCTGGAACAGAAAATACCCAATGCCAACCTTACTGAAGTCGGTTGAAAGGCAGGTAACTCTGTTCATATCGAAGGTTTTCACCCCTTCTTCGATTTTCTGAACGATATTTCTCTTCGACTCTTCGAAAAGTCTATTCAATGTGTCGTCCCGGTAAAATTTACGGTTCTTTGTCCGCAGCAACTCTCGAAAAGGGGCCATTATATCGGCCGCTGCAAATGTATATGACACCTTGTTAACTAAACCAAACCAGGACCTGATACCAGTAATGCTCGTTGGGGTCGGGAAATTGAGAATAGCCTCCGTCAATTTTTTAGTTGGCTTCACGCCGTCAAAGGTTATCACAAAGCCGGCAAATTCAACTTCATCGTCAGCAAATTGAAATTTGTCAGGGTTAAAGACTATCCCACTTTTACCACAATGGGTAATATAGTCCACAGTATGCCAGAAAGCCAATTCTAAGGACCTGTCCCATAGGAGTGTGTCGTCTATGCACCGGGTTTTTCGAGGCATGCCAACTGTGATGTCATCGAACCGGCGCGTGTACCCGTCCCCGGATGCGTGAACACCCTGGGGAGCCCTGAGATACCGATAACGACCCCATTCCGTTATGAACGTGGTCGCGTCCCGGGCTTTTGGGGAGAGTGGCAGACTATGGTACCCATTCCATGCGTCCAAGACAGTCTTTTTGGTTTGGGCAGGCACCACGGACACCTGATTAAAAGGGGACGGTGTGTGATGAGTCTCTCTCATCGTTGCTGCATTCAATTTTTGTAGGTCTACCGTCCTTCTTGGTGACCCGTCTTTCTTTGGAGCGACTACCATCCTCGAACACCAGATCGTAGGTGTGCCTGCTGGTACCGGTTCGATAATACCCAACGCAACATCTCGATCCAAATCATCCTTTACCCTTTTCTTCCAGTGATGAGGGACTGGAATGGGTGTGTGTATGGCTGATGGTTTCGCCCCCGGGGTAAAAGTTATATCCAGCGGCCTCCCTACCATGACTTGTAACGGTTGATGGGGGCAGGTGTTGAATGCGCTGGACTTAAAGTGTTCACGTAACCACTTCTCTAACCGTTCCCTATTATCTTCAGTGGGGGTAAACGGGATCCTCGCTGGCTTGTCCGGGACGGATTCTCTTTTCGGACATCCACACGGTGCTGTTCCACTTTCTGAAGCCGATAAATCGGCCTTTGATACTCGATGCGGAAAGTCGCGATTGATTATTCCTAGGTCTTTGAGGGCCAATTCTGACAAGTAGAATCCCGACGTGTTTTCTAAAACGTCGACCACTTGTCGCGTTTCCTTCTGACCGAGCTTAATCTGAGTCAGGACCACCCCCTTGATACCTAGGGGTTCGTCTGTGATTCCCCGTGTCCTGTGGGTGGTAGGTATCAGGATCCTGCTGGTGCACCCTAATATTTTCAATATTTCTGGGCCACTCGAACACGTCTGGGCACCGGTATCTGCAATGGCCTGGATGCGGTGTTTTCGACGGCTTACTCCCTTATCCAAAGCGCACCCGAATTTAGCCTGGGACTCTGGTATCAGGGACACATCGACCATTAATGAGGGTGGTGGCTCAGGGGGACTTCTCCTGAACCCACTACTGCTCCATGCAAGGTGTGGCACTGCTGATATTCTACCTTTTTGATTGTAACATGCCGGTGCCCCCTCCATTCTGCTGCCGAAAATATTCGATTGACGTGTGGCATCGTTTGTTGACTCCGCCGTCGACCTCTCCTGTTTCCGGCACACTCTTTGTAAGTGGCCTGTGACGCCACAATTAAAACATTTTAGCCCCCTCGCCGGGCAGTTCTTCCGCCCTTTTAACCCACTGGGGTTTGAGGTCCTCCCACACCATTCACAAGGACTATTCTGAGGGGTTTTAAGCGGCTGCTCCTTCCGAGATGGTTTTTTCTCGGTTGTTAGTAGGCCAAAAGTCGAGTGTCCCTCTGAACCTCGTTGCAACTGAGGAGCAGACGTCTCTGTAGTTTCTAAACTAACCAGCCTGTGAAGCTTCTGCTCCACAGTGGTTAGAATATTTGCTTCGGCCAGCAATTTACACTGGTACTCCGCATTTGCCAGACCAGCTACGAGTTGGCCAGCTACCATGTCCTCCGAATAGTTTACAGCTTGCCGGCAGTTCTCGTTGGGGCACAGAGCCGTGAAATTGCAAAACCGTGCCTGGGACCGAAGCTTTGCCAAGAACTGTGCGGGTCCCTCCCCCGTCTGTTGTCTGATGTTATGAAATTTATGTCTATGCACCTCCGGGTGTAGACCTTTCACCGCAATGGACTGTATATGCCTTAAGAGTTGTTCCTCTGTGACAGAATTGAGGGTTCCAGGCCCAACTAAGTCAAATAAAAGTCTATTTACCTCATTTGAGCAGGCTGTCCTTAGTTCATGCGGATTTCCACGGGGTCGGTAAGGCCGCACATTTGTTTGTATCGGGCCCACGAGTCGATGAAAAGCGCCCAGTCCGCGTCGGTGAATCCATTTTCGATACGTGGCCGGTCTGGTTTCTTGGTGTTAGACAGACTCGAGGCGCTCCCTTCGCGAAGCTCATTGTTTTCTCTTTGCAGATTTATTAGTTGTTGAATCAACTGCATGTATTGGCCGTCCTCGTGTTGTCCTGACGCCATTATACTCCAAAAATCGTGCAAAAGAAATTATGTTGAAAAATAAATCCTGTTCGTAGCGCCATGTAAGGTTTCCGAGTCGACTATCGTCGTAGTCGTCGTAGTCGTCGTTCTTCCCCCGGTGCGTGCGTGCGTGCTCTATATATACTGCTAATCAGACGACGGTGTCACTCTTTTGTGTGTCCCGTCTTAATGGTCGTTCCTATTCTCTACAGGCACCTTATTCAGTTGTAAAAGTTACCGAATAAAGCGTGCACTAACGGACACCTCGTTTATATAAAATGATATAATGTGGACGTAAAAAATACTAAATAAATATATTATTCGTTATAAACTTAAAGATGTATTAATAATTTGTTAGTGCTAATAAACAATATGTATCTGCGTAAAAGAATTGTAAACTAATGAAGATATGATTATGGATTAGTAAATATATATTCTATGTAACAGGGTAAATAATATAAGTAAACTGTTTATGGTTTTGCAAATTCTAAAATTTCGGCAATTAAACTGTATCGTATGTCCCAAATTAAGACAAAATATATTAGGAATTTTATACGAACGTCAATGTGTTAGTGTTTAAACCAAATATCAAACATGTGCATAAACTACCAACCGACGTAGCCTCAAATTTATGAAACGTAGACATCTCTACAAACTATACGTTGATTTAAAAATGTCTAAAACATGACTCCAAAGAAATAATATTTGATTTATTGGCATGCATACACACTTTTAAATAATCTCTGAGTTTCTCATCTCTTTACCGCAGTATCTAACGCATTACGCGTGCATAGCCTTAAACGCACGCATACAAGCTTTACTTGATAGTAACGAACACCAGAAAACACATACACATGAGAGTGATTACCACTGCCAAAATGAAGGAAAACTTTAAAGGAGACATTAATCTTCATGTCGGCAAATGTGGATGAGAAAAGGAGATAAAAGATCTAAATCATGCCCCCACCCACTGTAACTTTCCGCAGTTTGCACAGCATGCGATAGTCGACCAAGTTGGGAATAAAAAATACTTGATAGGCAATTAAAATAAAGAGGAAAGCTAACAAAAAATGATCGCTATTAGCACACGCGTGCGTAGCGGTTATGCTTTGAAATAGTCGGAAAACGAATGATGAATCGACGTCCATTTTTTTATTTCGATTGTTGGATCCCTTCATCATAGATGCTATTAAAGAGGGAATTAAAATTGAGTGATGGCGAAGAGGATCAAATATACGCATAAAAAAATGGATTGAGAAATGTTGATACTTGTAATAAAATTTTAGATTTGTTTTGATTTCTGTATTTTTAACCTTTTTATTTCTTTATTTAAAAAAATTACTCTGTATTTCATTTTGGTTTTATTGCTCCTTTAATTATTTTCATTTGTTAATTTCTCATCTCCTTTGTTTTTTTTTTTTTAATTATTTGCAGACCAAGCAAATCCTCTTTCCACTTAAGTTTAAGATATGACTGTGAATTACAGCAACGCTTCTTCAGATACTCTATAATATATGTTACATATTTATGCATGTGATTTTCGAGGAAAGCAGTGAAAATAGATACAGTTAACAGTATATCAAGTCGATTTAAAGAAACTGTTAGAGAAGCGTCACAGAAATATCGGGTGTTTTTTTTTGTTTTAGTCATGTAAGTTGTGGGCATTTACGTCGATTAATGATCAGTGTTCTGAATTCTTCATTAAATATGTCAACTTACGTTTAAGTGACCGCAAATGACCAACGATAATTCCTGTTTTCAAGTATTGTGAATAAAACAAATTACATTGTGAAACATGTTTTTTTTTAAGTCTTTGACTGAACAAAAATAATTGAATCCGAAACACTTAAGTTGAGGGGCATGTTCGAATTATAGGAACATTGTGGACATTGCGGAACATAAGTTATTTAAATCCAGGCAACTGTTATGGTATACCTAATATAAAGTTTATGTATTTTTTTATTACATTTTCACCCCAAACAAGGCACATTGCCACTTTGGTGTAGGGGGCTACTATCAGGGGAAACATCTACTGGGGTACTATGTAGGGATTAGGGCAGCGAGATGTTGGTTCACGTTGCACTTGAACTTATGCATGTCAGTACAGTTGGGGAAGCAGTGACCTGGAATGGAATTCCAAAGTCTAGCAGTTCTGGGGTAGAAACTACTGGAGTAGAAAGATCTTTTACATCTAGGGATCTCTACAGTGTGGGGGTGGGATTTTGCAGCTTGTCGCGTCTGTCGAGGGTGTTCACGTCGTGGGGGCACAAGTGCTTGCAGTGAACGTTAGGCCAAGGAGCTTGAGAGACGTACTCTCAGATAAAAAAGTCGTTGGCCATTGCTATAGGTGGTAGAGAAGGTTTCTTGTAATTATTGAATGAAACCAGTTTTGTCTTGGTGGCATTGAACGTATAATCCATTTTTGTCCCCATTCCACTACTGATTGGAGGTCATCCTCTAGTGTTTCTGCCATTACTTTAGATATATGTTCATTCGCTTTCCTGTCGTGCCTGCTATAGAGTGTGGTGTCATATATACCCATCTCAGAGGCAATTTTGTCGGGGAGGTCATTTATGAATATCAGGAACAGCAGAGGTCCAAGGATAGATCCCTGGGGCACTCCCGCATTTATATCATATTGTTTAGATGTACGACCGTCGAGGACAACCTGGATTTTTTATCTTATCTAAGAAGGATTTAATTATGTTAAGTATTCTACCAGTGATACCGTAAGATCTAATCTTCCTGAAAAGACCCTCATGCAATACCCTGTCAAAAGCCTTAGATATATCTAGAGCTACCGCTCTGCCCTCTCCCGCTTTGTCCAGTGAATGGTATATGCGTTCAGAGATTACAGTGAGGATGTCTGCTGTGGAACGGGCTTGTCTAAATCCATATTGATGGTCGGTCAGAAGTTTAGCATCTGTAAGGTGCTGGACTAGAGCATGGTTAATTAAGGTCTCAAATATTTTGGCAAAAAGTGGGAGGAGGCTAATAGGGCGATAATTTAATGGGTCAGTTCTTTCGCCAGAATTCTTGAATACTGGTAATACAGAAGCAGTTTTCCAACAGCTCGGAAAGCAAGATTCATTAAGGCAATTGTTGTAGAGTTTGGAGAGAACTGGAGCTACTTCGCCTGAGCAC
Source organism: Euprymna scolopes (assembly GCF_053919585.1). Taxonomy (NCBI): domain Eukaryota; kingdom Metazoa; phylum Mollusca; class Cephalopoda; order Sepiida; family Sepiolidae; genus Euprymna; species Euprymna scolopes. The sequence goes on along the minus strand of NC_136487.1, from coordinate 171,132,029 downwards.
TTTTTTAATAGCACAGCTTGGATGAGGTCGGGTCCACATGCTTGTATTGTTCGGACGACAAAAATTAAAAAAAATAGTTTGTAGAACACACTTTGTTTTAATCGAGTATATTAACTGGACGATTACGAAATCGCTCACCTACAATTTGATGCATATGGCTACATAAATAGTTGAAGTAACAATGAATTCGAAACACGCAGAACGACTAAATAATTCGTCGAAACCAAAGCTATAACGATCAGTCGGCGTGCCGCCAAACCGCTGTAGAAAAAACTGATACAAACATTCGAAGGATATATATATATATATATATATATATATATATATATATATATAAATATATAGATAGATAGATAGATATAGAGAGCGAGAGAGAGGATAAATGACAAAAACTTATATTCCAAATTTCATGATGTTGACCATGTTATAATTTATTCATTTATTTAAGTTGACTTATATAATTCCTGACAGTGTGCGTTTCGTAGTGTGTTTATAGTATGTGTTTTAAAACTTACAACAATTTAATAATCAATAAACTGAAAAGAGTATTCTTCCCTTGTACTTCACGTATAGGCAACACTAGTAAAAGGATACGAGATAGAATATAGCCAATGATTAAATCTAGAGTATCTCATAATATATAGTCTGCATCAGAAAAAGTTTTGTATTGGTTTGATACATTGCCTAAATGTTATACCCGTAAGTTTATAATGTTTGACATTGACTAATATTACACATCTATTTCTCATAAATTGTTAGATATTGAATTAGAATCTGCGAAATCTGAAACTAACATTACTAAATTGGAAATTAACATAAGGTAAATAAGCCAGACGAACTTTAATTTAATATAATAATAAAAAATAGAGAATCTAACTTTGATGTTAGGATGGGTTCAGCAGATTATGCGTGATAACTTATCTGGTTGGTCTCTATATTGTGAAAAGTTTTGTGAAAAAAGGAACCAAATATAAATATTATTCATTAACTCTGGAATTAGAAATTTAGAAAGGATCAGTCAAAGCATATATAATTTCTTGAACGATATTGACTTAACGATAACTAGAGATAGAGATCATAAAGTAATTCATTTCCTAGATATCACTCTAAATCTAGTTAAAACATGTATGAAGCTTGCCATGAATCGAATCAAACGTAATTCTAATTGATTATGAATCACACCACCGAATATCCATGAGAAAAAGCAATTGTACCTAGTATATCAAAAAGAATTTCCAAATAATCGGCAAATGGGGGTATTTTTAATAACAAGAAATAATATAACAACAAATCACATATCTGGATAGAAAGGCGAAATAAAATATATTAGCAATCTAAATAAAGCATCAGACGAAGGGAACTTTTCAAAGTCGAAACCGTTACATGTTATTTCATACAATATTGCAATGGGTAAATCCATTTATAAAGATAGGAAAAATAGTAATGGTAATAAAAATAATGTAATAAACAATATGAGGAAGTCCCAAATTAACAACAGTAATACCATTAAAAAAATAGACGTACCAATTGTATTTGGTTTAACCCTCTTTACAGCGCCCATATGAAAAAATAATTTATCAAAAGTATTTTTAAAATTATCGATGAAAATGTCCTTACTGGAAATGATCTAAGTAAAATTATAAACCGGAACCATGTTAAATTATATTTTTCGACGACGACTAACTTAGTTAAAACTTAATGCTAACTATCATAATATTAAAAATGTATTTATAATACTGTGACTACAAATATCCATCTAAAAATAAAATGTATATGGTGCACAAAGTGATTATTAATTGATTAATAAGTGGTTTCGAATGTATGAGTTAAACGTTTAAATTGTTATAATGAATCTAAAATCAATGTTATAGTTATGATAATATACATTTATTGAACATCAATATCAATTTATATTTTAATATATATATATGTATATATATATATATATTCATTAACTTAATGTCTATAAATTTATTTCGGAATTATTATTTTTATTTTTTTAAATAAAAATAAATAAAAAAATAAATAATAAATAAAGATGTAATTAAATTACATAGAATAGGGGGTTAAAATATAAGAAAAATATGGGTTGGATATGGTTTATAATTTTAGATCAAAACCATATTTATGAATCCTATTAACTTGAATAAAAATAAGGATGAGAGTTCACTAAAATATACATTTATTTAATTATAATTAAAATAACATGTTACCGTAGTAACAAATCTGAAACATACTTATTAGAGAATTATGATATATAAAATGATAAACCAAAAATATACATAAATAAGTAACAAGTTCGAAAGCTGTCGTCGTATGCAGAACTGATTAAAAGTAGTGAAATCTAAACATTTAAAATATTACTGTAATATAAATTATATTGATGCTGCTGATGTTGATAACACTATAAATAAATATATAAATAAATAAAAATAAAGTAAATGTGAGTAACCAATAAGTTTACAATTCGACCTTAGCATAACTTTACAACTTTTACTATCGATTGAAATAATTTTTAATACTAACATTTTACATTGAAAAGATTAGTGAATCAATTTATAATATACATCGATTTCATTTTTGTAATAATAGTAAGTGAAAACACTTTATTAAACTTACTTAGTAGTTTAATATATATTCACTTCACAATATATATATATATATATATATATATATTCACTTCACAAAGTAAAGTTAATATTTTGTTAGATTTGTTCCAAGAGAATTATTTACAATTACGATAAAAAGCCTTTTTCAGTTTATTTTTAAACTTTACAAAATGTATGTACAGTTTTTGGATTGCATGAGTTTTAAAATTATAATTGTAATGATTTATAAGCTTGATTATAAAGCCAACAGAATTGAATTATGTATGGTTTCCAATTATATCAATTGATTGGTTATGATAATCGAAATGATCAACGTTTTTTTCTTTTAGCTTAGTTTAGTTTCGTATATACAAACATGTATAAGAGTTTATAATTCATTGATATTATTTTCATAATATGTATATACAAATTAGATGTAATAAATTTACTAATTATCAAATAGAAAATGTTGGTAGTAGATCCTTAAATTAATGCATATTGTTAGTACGAATAGTTGGGGCTAATTACTTTGGTTAATAAAAATTAGATATGGCGTAATGGAAAAATATACAGAAATTTTTAGCTTCTCTCCAAATTTTCGGATTTGAATCATGTCAAATCACACTTCATTTTCCTTTGACGGATTGATTGTTGCTATTTCTTCTAATGAGTCAAGGGCATAATAGATTCACTGATTGATATAATAATTACGTGATTGAGTTTACGCTACGAAACATATATTTTCAAGAATTGTATAGTCAACTGAATTAAAGGAATAAATTATAAGACGGTCAACATCATGAATTTTGGAATATAACTTTTGTCATTTATTCTCTATATTGCTCTGTAATTACATTGGCCTCCTTAAATAAGGATTGATGTATATTGTAAGAAAATCTATTTCTACAGAAACATATATGTATATATACATATAAATATATGTGTGTGTTGCTGATTATGTACACCAGGCGAATTCCTTTTTCTTCTTTTATCCAACCCCGAAAATTACCCCCCTTAACATTAAGAAAGACGACTAATAACATTCGCACTAGATTTTCTTATTTATTGGGAACCGTTAAATCACTTTACATAAGATCAGAATAGAATTATGTTCATAATATTTTATTTTTATTTTTTGTCTTTGTCCCCTTACTCGGCTCATTGAGTGTTATATTTACATTTTAATAAGTTGAACCCCGACAATAAAAGTGAATATATATATATATATGTGTGTGTGTGTGTGTGTGTGTGTGTGTGTGTGTGTGTGTGTGTGCGTGTGTGTGTACTTGTTCAAAAATTTTTTGTCATCCATGTTCATCATTGTGATATATTCCGAGGATTACGCGTTATAAACAAAATAGTGTGTTAGAAGAGACGTGCACCTCACAGCTTACATATTATTTTTGTTGTTGTTGTTTCTTTTCAGTTGTGTGTTTCGAACAACGTGGTCCGAGAACTGCCGATTAGTTGATTCGTAGAATATCTAAAGGGACCAGCCCCAACTATTTGTCTTATCCGGTTCGTAACTTAGTTGAAATTCAAAAACTTACATTTTTTTACTTCTTTATAACTCTTCATTTTTATCTTGGATTTCCTCATGGCAGCTGTTTCGTTAATGGGATGTCAATAGCATTACTACATTGTTACATGATGGCCGACTTGTAACAACGTGGGGATGGAATTTCTTTTCCCAAAACGAAAACAACATGTCCATCATGTACAAACTAAACTTTTTGTTAGTAACATCGTATAGAAATAACATCTGAAGAGTTGGTGAAGAAAAATAAATTTTTATGAACACATAGAACATAAAATTCACATCATGTTAACGAAACGGTTATAATGAAGAAATCCAAGATGAAATAAACAAAAGCTATGCAGTGTGTGTTGTGTAAATAGATGTGTTTTTTTTTATTATTCCAGGTTGATCACAAGAGAAAACTATTATGAAAGTCACCGGAGAGGTACATAGCCCTACTCGAGGCATATGTATTTTTTGTGCTGGTATCAGCGCTTGCTAATAAAATCAGCTAAGATATAAATACCAGATAATAATATATTTCCCTGATTTTTAAGCAATTTTAAGTTTGTAAACCAGATACATTTGCGAGTATCCAGCTTTAAATCAGTTCGCTGTCTATGTATAATTTTGTGCCAAGATTTTTTATCTGGCAATATCTGCGAATCCATCTTACTTAGCGGCTTATCAATGCCCCTTGATTATATGCCAGTCATTTCTAGATATGTGCTATACTTGCTGTAACTTTTTTCTTAAGTTTAGTTATTATTTCTGCGGATTTGGAATAACTTAAATAAAAAAATTTAAAGATAATTAAAATAGCATATTTTAAAGTGTGAGGAGAATAACTTACAGGTGATGTTATGAGACAAGCATAGAATAATTTAGGAAGTTATGGAGTACAGTTGAGAACAATTTTGTTTTTTTTTGCGTATACGATTTTAAAGTAATCATGGATTTAGATTTTTTCCTTTTATCTTCATTTTTTTCATTTTTAGTGCGTTATCAACTTTTTTGTTCGGTATCATAATTTATGTGCTTCTGACTTTAATTGGTCCCCGACAAAATAATGATTGCCCTGTAAATTCACCGTTGTCCGTTCCTCTGTTCGTCCTTTCGTCCGTTGTTCTGTCCACCGTTTTCTCAATAATTACACCTTGGAATTTTTTGAAATTTTGCACACGCATTAAACATATTGGGAGCAAAATACTAACCAAACGGATTTTCCGAGAAAAAAAAATCAGGTTGCGCTCCTAAAGGGCATTTCGGGTTAAAATGTCTTAATTGGCACTTTTGTGCTTGTAAAAAAAATGACGCCTTGAATTTTAATAAAACTTTCTCAAAAGTTATAACTAACTGATTTTTATAGGATTATGTTTGTCTCTACTTCACGATAACACTTGAATGTGCCCCAGGGGGGGTTTAGGGATAATAAAAACATTCTTTTTGGGGACTACTTTACCATACTTGTCACAAATTTTCTGTGTATATCTATTTAGTCGTTTTGCATGGGGCTGAACTCAATTGAAATATGTTTAGGCCTTGGGGATTTTTGGGACTATGTGGGGGCAGCTGATGGAATTAGTAATTTATTTTTTTGCATGAGGCAGAACTCAAATTTACATATATTAAGGTCTAAAACTGCAGCGGTTGTTATTTTTCATCAGGATTTGACGTCCCCTAGGGACTTTTGAGGCTAAATGAGACGGGGAAAATGCTAGACTTAGTTATTTTTATGCCTCGTTCAATGTGCACCTACAAGGGAACATGAACGCTTCACTTGTCCTCATGTTGCCCCCTTCATTATTTTAACTTTTATACTTTGTATTTTCTTTCTTTGTTCACTTATATATTTCATTTCTATTTTTCTATGTTTTTCTATGTTGTCTAACGCAAAAAAGTTATTTGATATATTTTATTCAATTTATATTCGTCTCTTTCCTTTATCTAACAATTATTTTTGTATATTTTTCGTTTTTTTTCTGTTGATTTTTTTTTTATTATAACATTTTCACCCCTAACAAGACGCATTGCCCCTTTGATGTAGGGGGCTACTATCAGGGACAAAGACTACACGGGTACTAGGTGGGGAGTTGGACAGCAAGATGTCGGTTCATGTTACACTTGAACTTCTGCATGCCAGTACAGTTGGGGAAGCAGGAACCTGGCAGGGAATTCCAAAGTCTAGCGGTTCTGGGGAAGAAACTACTGGAGTAGAAGGCTATCTTACATCTAGACATCTCTACTGTGAAGGGATGGGATGTTGCTGCTTGTCGGGGTTGTCGGGGGTATTTACGTCGAGGGGGTACAAGTGCTTGCAGTTCGTCGGAACATTCACCGTTAAAATACATTGAGTTTAGTAGCAAATGCACCAGTCCAAATATGACAACAATACTCCATACATGGGCGAATTGTGGCCTTATAGAGGTACAGGATACTTTCAGGCGTCAGTGGTTTTTAGCACGCTAGGGAGAACCTAGCTTTTTCGCAGCGGTCCTGACAATGCTCTCAATGTAATTGTTCCAACTCATGTTTCCTGTGAACGTTAGGCCGAGGAGTTTAAAATATGTGCTTTCAGATAAAAGTTCTTTCGCCATTGCTATTGGTGGTAGAGAAGCTTTCTTGTAGTTATTGAAGGAAACAAGTTTAGTCTTGGCAGCATTGAATGTGGCCATCCATTTTTGTCCTCATTCCACTACAGATTGGAGGGCATCCTCTATTGTTTCTTCCATTTCTTTAGATATGTGTTCATTTGTTTTCCTGTCATGTATGTTATAGAGCGTGGTGTCATCAGCATATATACCCATCTCACAGCCAATTTTATCAGGGAGGTAATTTATGAATATTAGGAATAATAGAGGTCCAACCATATACGCCTGAGGCACTCGCGCATTTATATCATATTGTTTAGATGTACGGCCATCGAGGACAACCTCGATTTTTCTCTAATCTAAGAAGGATTTAATTATGTTAAGTATTCTTCCAGTGATAACGTATCATCTGATTTTCCTGGGAAGACCTTCGTGTCATACCCTGTCAAAAGCCTTAGATATATCTAGAACTACCGCTCTACCCTCCCCTGATTTGTCAAGTGAATGGTATATACGCTCGGAGATTACAGTTAGCATGTCTGCTGTGGAACGGGCTTGCCTAAATCCATGTTGTTGGTCGGTAAGAAGTTTAGCATCTGTAAGGTGATGGATTCTTCCGTTATATTTTTCTATCATTTTTTTTCTTTAGTAATATACTAAATTAATGTACTTAATTTTCAGTTTTCTAATTTCGTAATTCTTTCTTTCGTATTCCTTCTGTTATTTCCTTATTTTCTATGCGAGAACTGAACAACACAATTAAGTAATACATAAATGATATTAATAAGTAAACATAGTTTTGTTATTTCTTTTTACAGACGGTCAAACTTTCTAATCTCTCTACTCGTTTATTTATTTTTTTTTTTTATTTCAGAGCTGGATTAATAGAATTGCCGTCTGGAAAAGATAACATGAGTCCATTTCCGTTTGACGAAACGGCATTCGTTTTTTATTACAGAATATCTACTAGTTAGCCGGTTTACAATTCCAAGAACGATAGAATCTTTCTCCCATGTTCATGCCGTTATATGCTCGCCCCCGATTACATTTTAACACTTATGGAGACAACTCAACGCCTCGGGCGACCTACAATTATTATCGTTGCTGTGGTTTGTAGTAAAAAATAAAAAAAAATATCGTACAAACCTTTTACCACTGGCAACGTCCGCTTCAGAGAGTGAAAGAAGAAAGAAGAAGAAGAAGAGAATGACCACTGCGTCTATTTATAGACTAGAGATCATGGGAAGAGTATGCAAATAACTTTGGACGGTTTTGTCCTATAAAAAGCCTGTATTTGGGAGAGAGGGCGTCTTTTTTGTTTGGCAGAAGCAATTGCTGTCAGAAGTGCATTGGACTGCAGGATTGAAGAGTGAAGATTGAGTTGTGGGGTCATTGTATTTAACCACATTTAAATGGGGGCCACATCATACCTCCTCACATCTTCAAATTGAGCTTGAAACTTTACACCTAAGTGTACCTGCATGTGCCGAAAATGTGGTGATCGTCTGGTGTAATTATGTGACCGCTGGAAAACCCTGGGTGTGTCAGCATGACTCATCGCCGCCCAAAAGTGTAAAGTGATCTAGACTTGACTTCTGAAGGAATTCTACGACTTTCTACCTATCTCTCACGGCCGCTGAACTACTTCGTTTGGTCATACGTTGAGGGCATACCCAATAGTATTTCACACAACACCAACCTGAGCGCCGCCATCAACCGATTATTCGCTGAGCTCCCTCAGGCGCTTGTAGGAAAGCTAATGTCAGTTCCAGCCCCTTATCGAGGTTGTGACTATGGTTGAAGACGGCTAGGTTACTTTTATGTCAGCTCTACTACATACTCAAGTTACCTAAATTGATTTTATTTTCATCATCGTTCTGCAGTTATTGGTCTTCTACGTTTCTCTCTGCCAACATACTCACATATGTTGTTTTAGATTTTTGTTCATCAAACAAAACACAATTTTCCATTCGAATAGCAAGGCTTTCGTACTTTCAAATCATAGTTCAATTCAATGTATTATATTTACACATTTTGTCAATGTACACAAGTTTGCACTTTCGAAAGCGTTGGAGCATGAATCACCCTTTAATTAATGGTGACGTTTTGACTGACACATGCTATTTAAGATTCAAAATGGCGGTTTAAACATGTTTTACATTGCTGTATACATAGTAGGAACATCCTCCCTTACATATATAAAGAGAGAGAAAGAAAGAGAGAGAAAAAAGAAAGAGATTGAGAAAGACAGAGAAAGAGAAAACGATATATTCAGTTTAATGTGTACAAATTGGATATTTTTATGTAATGTATTTTATCCTGCAATTAACAGTTTATTATGTATTGTCTAACTGTGTTGTTTGGCGTAAGTGCAGATCATACGAGATATATTTATTTTACTTTTATGAAAACAGATAATAGAATAGGAAGTTACATTATAAACATTCAAATTGCTCCATTTTTTTCAGACTTTTTATAAAGTTAAAATTATATATCAACATTACATGTAGTTTATTTTCCCGCATGTCAAGTTTAGCGCGCATAAAATGGAGGCAGCATTTTATTTGACAATTAGGAATTTGCATTGAATTTAATATATTGTCTCCATTCTCTTTCTACCTCACCGCACACACACATACACGCACACACACATACACACACATATATATACATATACATATATTATATATATATATATATATATATATATATATATATATATATATAAGGTTGCAAAGAGGTTATTGCGGATTTTAACTTTTCAATCCAGATAAATATATTCCGACCCAATCAGAAAGTTATTGATCCAAATAAGCACCATCAGAATAAGCACACTTTAACTTAGAACAAGTATTTTTTATGCGAGTTACGTAAAACATCGCGTGTTCTGTTATCGATAGAGTGTCTTTTGGTAACGCTTCGGTGTTTGAAGCATTTTTCACGCAGAATATTTTTGAGATACATGAAAAAAATGGTAGTGATACGTCTGAAGCATATGGCGGATGAGGAAAGTTTCGTAGCCGAATTATAAAAATACATGGTTGGTTTAGCAAGGCTCGGTTTCGAATTGCCCTGGAGGGGAATTGGGCCTTTCCGGTAAGTAATGCTTGGTTTTGTCGAAGTTTCTTACGTATTTCATCCATTTGTTGACAGTACTTGTCCACCGTAATGGTTTGCATGCATTCAAAAACTATAATTAATGAGACCGGTCACAGGCCACAAAACACTGAACAGGACTTTATTTTGGTGAAAATCTTGCTTCGAGAAGTGTCGCTGAGCTTCGTCGACATCTAGCACTGAGGTGATTGTTACAGGTTGTCATAAAGCACCCACTTTTTATCAAAAGTCACTATAAATTAAAGAAGACACTCATAACGGCGTTTCTTTTAGTGGTAGTTGAATTCATTAGGCACAAGTTTACTGTGTTTTTTGTCTTTCCAATCTGTCAGTGGTTGAAAATTTTCGTATACGTTAGGTCTAATTCGAACAGTTTCGCGAGTATTGCTTCGACTAACGTTCTTAATTGGTTATTGTCAATATCCGATAGTCAACCAGTACGTTCTAGCTTCTCGACTTCGCCACAAAATGTCATTTACCACCAGTGAACTTGCGTTGAGTAGCGGCCCTTGGGCTTACCGCTTCATTGATATCGCGAGTGGTTTTAGCAGCTTATCGGGCGATCTTGAATGTAAATAAACATTGGGCGAATTTGCTTTTTTCTTATCTTGTGTTCGATGTTCTGAAAAGAAAACCTAATTATTTTAAAACGATTGTAATTTTACAATAAGATAAGATGAAAACGCTCTTTAAAATATTTAAAAAGTGAAAAATGTGTTATAGCTATATGATTTTCTCATAGGTGAAAAGTTAAGAAATACACAACGCTAAAATAAAGTGAAAAAATGTATTGAAAATCATAGAATAGGAACGCTTGTTCGTCATAAGCGACAAATTGACTGGGTAGGTCCACTGGATATGGACGGACACGTTACAGTTTAGTCGTTCGGTATTTATTTAAATGGAACAGTCGATTATTAGATAACATTTGTTAGTTCTGCTAAAAACCCTTCCTCAAATGTCACAATTCCGGACAGTGTATAAGTATTGTGTCTATTTTGGGTGGAAAATGAACGGATCGGTAAGTTTTCCTTTTCCTGTCAAAGCATCGTTATACTGGTGTGATTAGAGGGTTTCAATATCAAACGTGTCCTGAACGGTTTCAATATCCTCTTCTTCATGGGGAAATATGTTTCTTTTGACCTGCAAAAAAAAAATACGTTTTATTTCCATCTTCTCATGTATTAATAGCGGGAATATAATAAAACAATTGATTACTTGCGTGATTTGACTCAGACACAAGTAATTTACAGTCAATACACCGCACATAGGACACCACTTGTAATAATTTATTAAACAAATGGTGACATTGTCTAAAGGGTTACACTAGAGTTGTTAACCTGAAAAACTGTTTATTGTGAAAATATGCCTAATAGAAAGGCCTAGCAGTTAATTAATATAGTGGAAAGCAGTTTGCATGCTATTATTTTGCTCCATGTAATATTCTTGAGTAAGGTTGGCTCTCGATAACAAAAATGTTCAATATTTGATAAAAGTACAGTATCGATTGGTACCTGTTGTGTTGTAGCTGAAGTTTCGTATCCGGTGAAAATTCGCCTGTGCTTGCATATGTGGTACAATAAGTTCGCGAAACAGAGTTGGTCGATGATTTCGTGATTATCACATGTTTCAACTAGTCTTTCTGTTTCCTTCACCGTCAACGTTGCTTTGAGATCCGTAGAAAGAAGAGATGAGTATTGTCCAGTCGACGAAGGTTAAATTTCTTGCTGGAGTGAAGAAAAGTTGCCCAACAATCAAAAGAAAATGCCAAAAAGCGCTTATTAAAAGCAATAACAACGTTTATTAACACACTTTTCAAAAAACACCATGGAATGGGAGTGACTGTGGTTGACGGGCGGAATAAAGTTTTCTTAGAAAATCTTAACTGCAATAAGGCAGCGTTAATGAGTAAGAATTCGATTTTTTTGCTTTGAGTATCCTGTATTTATTAGCCCGAATCCTTAAAATCAGTGTCTGATTGGTCAGCTTATGGACGTTGCCGACTAATGGATATCGTCGTAACACTCACCCTGGTTAAACTCTGATATGTTTTAGGTAATCCGCCAATTTGTTGGAGTCGTTGGGAAGAGCTATACGGAACAATTTTGTGATGCTTGATGCATGGTATACAGCCGCCAGATCCTTGTGCAAAACTTGTACTCCATTCGAAGTTAGGCCGACCCAAAATGTTTGCCCATTAGAAATATATTTATTGCTTTTTCAAAATTATATTTTGTTACTACTACTTCTACTACTACTGCTACTACTACTACTACTACTACTACTACTAATAATAATAAATATTCATTGCAGATTCCTTCATTATTTTCATTCATTGTAGGAAATTTTATAATCGATTGTTTCAAGTAATTCAGATCATTACACTGTAAGTACTCCAACCGGAGGTAATTGCAATGATTCCTTCAGGGTATTTGTGGTTCAAAATATATTTATTGCTTATAATTTTGAAAATTATGATTTTAAGCAGGTGCAAACATCTGCATTCAGTTATGTTTTAGTTCTTTGCATTTAAAATGGTGTATTCCCAAAACGAATTATTTTTACTTATATAATTTGTTTATAATTTTGAAAGGTCCATACACTTGCGCATGGTTTTGTTTTATTGATAGTTTTATTTGTCAATCAATGTCTTGATCGGTTTACCTTTTTTGCACTCAATGACAGTTGGTTACACTTGGTTCTTAAAAATTATTGGCTACCCGAAGAATTTTATACTGTTCAATGAACCAATTATTATCATAATTTAATTAATTATCATTTAATTTACTTTGACAGTAAATCTTTGACACTTAACTAAAAGGGTTAAATGTTGGTAAAACAGGTTTAACAGTAACATACAGAAAACATATAATTCCAATGAGTGATTATATAGTTTAGTTTTGTATATGTCCATAAAAAAATCAAATATCCATTCATTTGTTATTTTTGACATTGATCTATAGAAAATATATAAATGTATTTTTTCAAAATTATATTTTGTTACTACTACTACTACTACTACTACTACTAATAATAATAATAATAATAATAATAATAATAATAATAATAATAATAATAATAATAAGTATTCATTGCAGAGTCCTTCATTATTTTCATTCATTGTAGGAAATTTTATAATCGATTGTTTCAATTAATTCAGATCATTACACTGTAAGTACCCCAACTGGAGGTAATTGCAATGATTCCTTCAAGGTATTTGTCGTTCAAATACGATTTGTTGTTCTGGTTTCTGCTGGTGATCAGTGACAACCGTTTCTGATCTCCCAACATTTCTGACTGGGTCGATTGGCGAGGATGTCATCACCTTAGGACTAGCGATAGAGCACACTGCCTGATTTTTGGTCCCTGTTTTTTTTTCTTTTTTTTTTTTTTTTTGCAGGCACTGGTGTCGTTGGGAGAAACCTGCCTTTGTTCGGTCTATAACAGTATCGTATCCTACCCGCCGTTGTGTTGTGTTTCCTGGCCGGAATATAAAACTTTTAATTTCATATGTTTTCTAAATATATGCGTTTTGCATTTTTTCATTTTTGTTTTGCAAAACTGATGGATTAGGTGGCTCTATAGTTTTAATTCATGAATCTAGTCCGAGTGTAGTAGGTTAGTGGTATTCGTAAATATATAAACTTTTAATTATTCTCGTTTTTCCCCAATAATATGACGTTCGAAAAAATTCACCTTCGATGTAATTTTAGGTAAGGTTAACGTTGCTGTGCCGCGTATTCCCAGCATTGTGGAATTATTCAATTTCTTCCCAGTATTTAAATCAACTACCGATAGGTCTGAAATTGAATAATACGGTTACTGTGTAATTTCTTTATCTTGAATTTTTATAGTCACATATTTTCCCAACCCTTCTTCGTTATTTCCTGTCTCTGTCAAACACTCGGGTGCTGTATTTAATTTTACATCCGCGATGAGTACCTTTGTGTCCTGTTTTTTTTTTCAGATTAAACATTTTCTTGATAAATATGAACACTTACAACACTAATGCAACTTGCCACATCGATTACATGGAGACAGGATTGTTTCCAATCTTTTCATAGCTATTTGTCGATATGTGTGTTATTTTCCCCTAACTTGTGTTTTATTTTTACCTGTCTTTTAAATTGTTTGTTTTCGTTTTTATTTGCGAGTGCCCAGCTTTGATATCTATCGAATATTTTGAAAACTTCTTATTTTCTGGGTGTATTTCGTTAAGTTTTGTAGGGTTAGGTTTGGTTCGTATTCTAATTTTGATAGGGCACGTCTGCTAATTTTCGCATCTCAACAACAAGTATATTCGTGCGCAAGTATTAGACATTAACACTTGCCTGCACTAAGATATTCAATGTTTAATTCGTCGAAATATTAATTTACCATAGCTTAACGTTGCGAAATGACCTTCGGCTATCTTCTAAATATTCAGTCGTAAACAACGCCTATTGAATAACCTACTATCAGGCGAAATAGAATATCCATCGTTTCGTCAAAAGTTAATTCCGACGTGTTACGTGGTGAAATCCAAAAACATGTTGTGCTTGTCTGTTTTTAGTTTTCGTAATTGTAAACCACCATTTTTCTGGTTAGACTGCTTGCAGTCGATACTAAAAATCTTCACACCGACGACAATAAGCTTAAAATAATGTGGCCCTTCAAGTCCGTAGAAGAGATGCTAAATCACACTCTATAGTGAGTTTTGTGAAAAATGCATTACTATTATTGGTGGACGTATTATTTTTTAAGACTTGAGTAAGCAGCTTGAACATGCACTTTGGAGTTTAATATTGCTAGGTCTCTCTCTTAAATTGTCATTTTTATTGTTGTTGTTGTTGTTGTTGTTTTCATCTCTCATCTGAACATGTTTTGGTGTTAAAATAATTGTTGGTTGATTAATAATTGTTTTAATAATTGTGCCATTGTACTTTATGAAGCTGCCATCCTTGTACTATACGCAGAATAAAAAAATATGGAAATTTACAAAACCTTGCTCGGGTAAACTACGGGTTGGTATTTTTAGAGCAACTAGCTTAAAAGGGAACATTATTTCGCTCTCCTCAATAACTTCGCAAACTTTAAATATGCACTTTTATATACCTAGGAAAGAAAATGTTTTCTAAAAAGTATGTTTTTCCATAGACGAGATGATCTATACGGCGACAGGCATCTTCAATATTTTTTACAGCAAATGTACTTTTCCATAGAATAGAAAGATGCTTAACAGTGAGGAAAAAGGCCGAAAACCGTATTTTTGCTGACACCTATTTAATGACGCGAGAAAAAATATTACAATATTCAAACTTCCCACAAATTTGCAAATCAATTTTTATATTCATGCACTTATTTTGATTTCACGAGTTGTCTTTTTTTTCTTTTTAGTGTTTTCTGAACATTTGCTTGGTAATTTTAAATTCGGGTCACCTCAGTTATTTTGCTAATGTTATAGCATTGTTGAAAGTGTACAAAATAGAATGCCAAAAAAGAGTAACAACATATATTTAAAAGAATACCATTTATAGTTACCAACTAGGTTGATCAACCGGAAAAAAACTGATACTTTACGGCTTAGTGTTCTGATATGCATTGAGATTGTAATAGTCTATTGGTAGGTAGCATAGGACACAACCCTATTGTAACGAAAACTATATGTAGAAAAACACCATTTTAAAATTAAAAGTGAAAATTCCGAAAATATTTTTCTCAACATAATGATGGCAGCAAATTCGCTTTCGAACATTGCTATCAGTCGATATATCACAAAAAGTGTTATGTAGAAACAAGAAAACATTCAGAGATTGCGCATACGAAGGTGACTTTTAAACCCTGCCAAACTCATGATTCCTTGGCACATATTGCACAGACATATGCACCACAAGCAGCACGTTCTTGATGTTCATTTTTATGTAGGATCAAATGCCGTTTCAAATCGCATGCCGTTTTGTACGTCCGCTCGCAGTTGGCACAGGTTAACTCTGGCAACTCAAGACTGCTATGTGACCCACTTCGCCGATGAGTAGTCTTGTGGCTCATAAGCCCAGCTCTTTTCAGACATATTATTGCGCCCACCTCACAACAATTTGTTGCCCCCTCCAATCCACGGCTCCTTTCACCCTCCCTTTCCGGATATCGCGCTTCAACCGCTCATACTGGGTTCAATCCGCCTCAAACTTGCCCACACCTCCCCGAAAGGTCCTTCTCCACCCTCCGCGATCCAAAATAAGACTCTCCTAGGTTGTTTCATCAATCTCACATTTCATTAAGGTGGATTTTAAACATTCCTTGAATCTCAATTCAGACTTTGGAGCCAGACGTCTTCCCTCGGCGGGCTCGCCATAAAGGAGTTGTTTGGGAAGTCGACTGCTTAACATGCTCACCACATGCCCACTCCATCTCAGTCTACGCTTGATAATGTGAGCCTCAATGTTAAGGTATTGGATCCATTCAAGCACCTCTATATCGCTGACATACATCTGCCAACCCACACCTAAGATTCGCCGTATGCACATCTGGTGAAACTGCTCGAGACGTCTCAAATGCCCCCTGTATGTTGTCCAAGTTTCACAACCATAGAGAAGAGTAGAGAGAACGCATGCGGCATAAACCTTAATCTTATTTACCAGCAAGATCCCATGCCATCTCCACAAACGCCCGTCCAACTTTCCGAAGGCATCACTTGCCCTGCTGATCCGTAACGGTACCTCATCATCCAGGACACCAGATATACTCAGTGTGCTACCCAAGTATACAAACTTAGGAACAACCGCTATCTTGACCCAAAGATATAAACTGATGGCTCATAGTACGCCATGCCCGGAGCAGACTGATAGATTAAGATTTTTTTTTGTTCAGATTGATCGTCAGGCCCAGTGCGCTGCAGGCAACCGCAAATACGTCCACAAGATGCTGCATATCAGTCAGCGTATGAGCCACCAGATCACAGTAATCCGCTTAGAGCAAGTTACAAATCGTGTTGCTGAGCACCTTTGCACTTGCATTGAAGTAACGTTGAACAACACCCCAGTAGTTCGATAATGGGTATAGACACCATCAGAGCAACCCGTAAATGCCATCCGAAAGACCATGATGAAATACAACCAAAAGAGTATGGGTGCTGGAATGTCTCCGTGCTTAACACCATTTTCTACTGAGATAGGATCAGCCAGCTTTCCCCCAACGTAGATCACAGCCTTCATTTAAGCGTGGAAGAGCTTTAAGATGGTTACAAACTTGTCAGGACAGCCAAGCCTTTTCAAAATCTCCCACAAAGCATCCCTATTGACTGTATCAAATGTCTTAGTTATATCGATGAACCCCGTATACAGTCACTTTTGCTGTTCTATACATTTCTCCTGTAGTTGCCTGGCTGTAAAAATCATATCCACTGTGCCTCGACATCTGAAACACGCTGCGACTCAGGCAAACAATCGTCAGCAATGTGTTTCAGCATTCTGTGTAGCAAGATCCTACAGAGCACCTTACTGAGTACTGACAGCAAAGAGATGCACCGATAATTTCCACATTCATCTCTGCTACCCTTCCCCCTGTATAACACTCCCATCAATGTATCCCGCCAATCCTGCGGAATACACTCGGCCCGCCAAGCAGTCTGCAACAAGTCCGCTAAGCGTTGCATAATCTCTGCTCCAGAACATTTAAAAATCTCTGCATGCAAACGATTCGGGTCAGGAGACTTTCTACTGTTCAGCTTATGGACAGCTGCTTCAACCTTCTGGAGAGAAGGAACCTCTGCCAAGATATCCTTGACCGGATTGTTAGGAATCTACCTAACAAAATCCTGATCGACTTAAGAATGTCTGTTCAATAGGTCATCGAAATGCTCCCTCCATTTATGAAGAATGTCTGTAGGGTCTCGAAGAAGATCCCCACAATACATCGAGCGCAGAGGAGTGATAAGTGATCTGGATGGTTCGTAAACCTCACGCAGTAGGCTGTATAAGACCTTGGTGTTGTTCGAATCCGAGGCGAGCTGTATTTCCTTAGCTTTCTGCCTGCACCATTCATCCTGCATGCTACGCAACCTCCTCTGCACCTCATGCTTGATTGCCTAAACTTGTCCCTCAATCGATCTTGCTCAGTGTTACAGAATGAATATATATATATATATATAGAGAGAGAGAGAGAGAGGGGTGAGTAAACGTGGAGTGTAGACACGTTTACCAGAACCGAGGGTCAGCTGACCAGATTACGTATGAGTGACGTGGTCAGGTTGGCTAGATCTGAGAGACAGGATTTGGACTTTGAAGAAGACGGGCGGCTTAATATCTGTCCCCTCCCTTCACTGGGGGTGGTGGATGCTGATGTATTCAAAGCAAGCAAGATTCACTTCCATATTCTGTGTCGACATCTGGAAGGAAAATAAAAAAACTATAAAACCAATTGATCGTCTTGGAGTGATAAATCTTCGTCTAACAGGTACCAGTCTCCCTCCAAGAGAAGATGAATTCCAGATGGATCAACATCGACGACACATGAAGTAAGGTATGTCGGAGAAAATGCATGTAACACACACACAAAAGCATATGAACAATTAGAGATGAACACACACAACCGCATATGAAACTAGACGATCATACGCACACGGAATTCTTTTATGACAAGCGTAATCTCCTTTCATTCTAATAATAATCATTCCATGACAACAAATACAATTATGGTCCTCCCCTTTTATGTTATACACCAAACGTCAATTTGGTGCCCCTCTATGATACCCCTAGTGAGAACTTCAATGATAACACTATGTAACAAACGTTCAATTTGGTGCTCGTGGACCAGTTCGCATCAACGATGCGATAATCGAACCTGTGTTTAAGAAAATACAACGTGGAAGCATGGAGATTTAGTGTCAAGAAAAAAAAGTAGACTGAAAAAAAACCCCAATACAACACAATAAAATGTCTGGAAAAAAATTTTAAAAATGAAAGAACAGTAGAAAAAAAAATACAAATCAACACACACACAACGTAGGGTCCATTAAAACACTAGGCGAATTAGAAAAATAATTAAGAAAAAAAGGAAAAGAAAAGAAATACACATTTACACATGAAGAACCTCTTATAAAGAAAGAAAGAAATGTTTCTGAAGAAAAAACAGACACATTAAAATTATATACAGATAGGCTTATATGATAAATTAATAAGAAAAATTAAGGGTAAAACGGTACGTTAAAAAGAAAAGAAAAGAAAAAAGAACGTTTCTGTGTAGAAAAAACAATAGAAGAAATTGAAAAAAAACAGCTATGACGATAGACATACAGATAATAAATTGTAAATTTTGAATGAACAGCCAGTGAGTAAACCAGAAAGAAAAAAAAAGAAATAGAACATATGACTTTAGTAACTGTGTAGGTCAGGAATGAGCCTTTAAGCTTACCAAAAGATAAACACGTCAATCACAAATATGTGTTATGAATATTTGTGTTGCATTTTGAAACTGTGAAAGCAAGTGCAACTTTTAATGAAAAACAATATGCACTTTTGATGAAAAACAATGGATAGGTTATGCCAAGGTGATGTTTTCCCTTTGTCACTAATTGTACGATTTTTTTTTCTTAGGATTTTTTTTTCTGACGTGGACAATTTTAGTTCCATTGATGTGTTAGGATTGTCTGAGACTTTATAAGTGAGTCGTTTTATTTTATTTTAGAAACGACTATGTATTTTAATTGTAAATGTCTAAGTATTTTTTGTAAACGACTATGATTTTTCTTTAATTTCGAATTCTGTGGAATGGTTAAAGTGATGCACTATGCAGCCGACCCCAGGAGTTGATGACGTGGTCAATTTTGGGTTTCCGCGAATCTGTGTTTTGTTATTTGGAATGTTGTTATTAGTGAGATGGGACTTTGCGATTGCTTATAGGATATATTTTTTTTTAATTTATTATTTTTATGTAATTGATGTGTTGTCAAACGGTATTGTGCAGAATTTTCTTGTTCTTTGACACGTATTTTTTTTCGAAGAATGGGGAGGTGGAATCTTTGCTTGCGGGGGTCTATTGAAAGAATGATTAATAAAAGAAAGAACGTGTTGTTAATTAATTAATTAATAATCATAATAGTAATAATAAAATTGGGGAAAAGAGAAAGAAATAAGATTTAAACAGTGTAATAAATAATAATAATAAAAGAAACCACTACTGGGGTATGTATAAGGGATCAACTAGTTCTTAAGTTTCGGAAGAGTCAATGATTTAGTCGGTATTAATTTTAATTTTCGAAATGTAGAATAAATGTTCTATTCGACATGAGTGACGTTTTGACCACATAAGTAAGGTAGAAAAAAAAGGATAAATATAGGGTTAAATAAACTAGATGAAGAAATGAAAGAAAAAAGTGGGGCGTGAATGGAATTTAATTTCTGTGGCAAGCATGTTAGAATTTTGGAGAGGTGTTGAATTACATGGGAAGTTATTAATTTCATTATTCTCGAGAAGTGATTCGAATTTTATTTTTTTTATCGTGATTTCTATTGATTTCGAGTAGAGTCGACATGGAGCAACTTTGAGTACTTCATGTGTGGAAATCCGATGTTTTCCGTGAAGCTATGTGTCTTCAAGTCAGGTTGCGCTTACCGACTTTGGAAAAAAAAAGTTTTTTTCTGACATAGCAGTAAACGGAATGTATTCTGTCCAGCGTGAGCGGATCTAGTTGTACTCAACTTAAGGGAGCAAATGAAATGCCCTCTGACATGGCGTAAGGGGCAGAGGGGGTGCAATGGCTGACGTGGCCATTATGTTACGAATCGCTCAAGAGAAAATGAATGAAATATGTATGCAAGTACTTATGAAAATAGAAGGCTACCCACCATAAGGAATGTTAAGAGGTTTTTTGTTTCCCACAAAATACTAGTAAAAAGAGTAGGCTTATGATGAATAGGATAAGGCTTGGGATGGGAATTTTTTTTGTGTGATACCTATGGGAAGAAAAGCTGATCTGTAAAGCCAAGGACGATGATAGTCCGTTTTGAAGAGGCAGATGGACCTCGATTTTATTATTCGGTTAATTGCTGAGAATTTATCGATCACGCGTAGTGTCGACGGGAGTAAAGGATGCTCATGAAATTCTGATTTAAATTATGAAGAGACCATGGGGTCACAGGGAGATGTTGACCTTCGAGGGCGCAAGGATTAGCACCACCTGGTAGTATTTGTTGATATTATTTACTTAGTATATGTTATTAATTATTGAATAAAGGTATGACAGTTTTTGTTGCCAGTGGGGTGAGCATATATATCCCATTCTTAGTAAAATTGGGAAGTAGAAAATGTATGCCTTCGCCATACATTTTTATAAAAAGGGGGGGAAGGAATGTTACAGGATGGATTGAGAGAGAGAGAGAGGTGAGTAAACGTGGAGTGTAGACACGATTATCAGAACCGAGGGTCAGCTGACCAGATTACGTATGAGTGACGTGGTCAGGTTGGCTAGATCTGAGAGACTGGATTTGGACTTTGAAGAAGACGGACGGCTTATTAGCTGTTCCCTCCTCTTCACTGGGGGTGGGGGACGCTGACGTGTTCAAAGCAAGCAAGATTCACTTCAATATTCTGTGTCGACATCTGGAAGGAAAATAAAAACTATAAAACCAATTCATCGTCTTGGAGTGATAAATCTTCGTCTAACAGGTACCAGTCTCCCTCCAAGAGAAGATGAATTCCAGATGGATCAACATCGACGACACATGAAGTAAGGTATGTCGTAGAAAATGCATGTAGCACACACACACAAAAGCATATGAATAATTAGAGATGAACACACACCACCGCATATGAAACTAGACGATCATACGCACACGGAATTCTTTTATGACACGCGTAATCTCCTTTCATTCTAATAATAATAATTCCATGACAACAAATACAATTATGGTCCTCCCCTTTTATGTTATACACCAAACGTCAATTTGGTGCCCCTCTATGATAACCCTAGTGAGAACTTCAATGATAACGCTATGTAACATCAGCATCTGTCAAACCACCCCCGAGATAAGCTTGCAATGCCCTGGCCTTTGAATCAAGCAGAGCCAGTATTTCAGTATCATGCTCATTGAACAAATCCTGATGTTTACGCTCACAATAACATTATACTTTCTCCCAGACAGACTCCTTAAAAGCATGCCAAGTGTTTTCAGAATCAATCTCTTCCAACTCCTTAACTAGTTTTTCCCTCACAATATTGCCCCTTAGACGGCAACATTAAGTCGCTTTGGGTGTAGTTTTGGATTTCGTGAAAACTACACTTTTCCTGAGTGTTACCATGCAAAAACAAAAAAGAGAAAAAAGGACCACATTTAAAAATCATAATTTTAGAAATAACATATATTCTGAGTTTTTGCATTACCAAAATTATGAAAAGTATTTAATGAATTTACTAATACACAAATTAAAGAATCAACATTAAATGAACAAAAGAAATAGGAATTAAGATTTGGGAGGTCAAATAAGCTACCGATTTTGTTTAAGTAAGATAAAACAAATCTATTGAATGATACTACCTTCTCTTTTCCTTCCTTTCTTTTTCTTATTCCCTCTTCCTTCTTTCACATTCAATCTCCCCTACCACCTTCCTTCCTTTCTATCTCCTCTCCACGCTTTTAACCCCCTAACCTTCCTTCAACCGTTCACCGAACATTCAACATACCTAATCTCTTCTCAGATATAAGCATGTTATATTAAAATAAAATTTAATAAAAAAAGGGAAAGAGGGGAGAAGGGAGGAGGGAAGGAAATAAAAGGAAATTTCATGACACATTGACCCTGGATGGTCTCAGACAGAAACTGGAGCCTCTCACCTGTAAAAGATAACATTCGTATAGCTCTAGGTTATATAACCCTAACCCCTAACACCAGCATGAAAATGAATAAAGTCACCGATAAATAAGTAAATAAACAAATATTAAAATTAATAAACTAAAAAATTCAAACCCAATTCAACCCTGTTCTTCGTGAATCTTCACACTCAGAACAAAAAAAAAGAAAAGGAAAAAAAAGCCTTCTTTTGCTGAGAATTAATTTTCGCTCTTCATTTTGAATTCTGTTTTCAGAAATAAGGGCTGTTGCCCGATGAGGTCTCTAGTTGGTAAATACTGGTAGAACAAAATACTGGTGGAACAAAACAAATTACTGCTTATGTAAAGACAAATGTAACTTGCTCTACTTCTGTATTGAGCACTCTCGCATGAACCTCGTTATATTTCACTGGTTAACCTATCTTTGGAAAATAGCAACCTCAAATTATATATATATATATATATATATATATATATATATATATGCATATGTATATATATATATATGATGTGTGTGATTACATATACACGTTATATATATGTATATATATATACATGTATATATATATATTACTTATATTACATAGGTTGCTACACTGAACATGATACTGTTTCTGACAATTTGTTATCTATTTCAGTGTAGCGACTAATATTTGTCTGTATAAATAAAAAAAACATTTTGCGCTTTTTTGATTGATCTCTCGTAATAACTGCGAATGAATGAGTTTTATCTTCTAAATACCGTTTAATTTTGTATACAAATATATGTATGCATATATATATATGTATATATATGCATGTATTTATATATATCTATATTTATGTATATATATATGCATATATGTATATATGTATATATATATTTATATATATGTATATATATGTATATATATGTGTGTATATATATATTTGTATATATGTATAAATATATAGATTTATATATATATATATATATATATATATATATATATATATATATATATATACATACATATATACGACCTTCCAAAAGGCGAATTAACCCTTTTTCGGGGTTAGCGGTCAACTAGCACCGTGTGTGTTTGTGTGTATGTATGTGTGTGTTGTGGTTGAGAGGGATCTCGTAAGGCGTGGTGAAGGCGACCTTCCTAAGAGAAGCAAATCTGATTTTAAAAAGCCATAAAGCGGGAGACCAGTACCCGCATTAAGCTGGTCTGCAGTTCAACTTGTTGCTGGCTATATTCATCTTGCTTGTTGATGAGTCTCACCATATTGAACTAAGAGAGAGATTAACTTCCGTACAAAGCTAAGACTCTGTAACATCATACTCCATCAGGCATTTATCTATTAAAATGGTCCTGCTGCGATGGAAGTCATGTTTCGGCTTATGGACTTTAGGTGTCTGAGGGAGCGGCAACCGTCTGAAAAGACGCTGTGATCATATATATATATATATATATACATATATATATATATATATATCATACTTTTTGAGAGGGTACAAAAGTATATATTGCAATTATGAGGGATGACATATTTTTATATTAATGACTAAAAGAAATAAATGGACGGCTTGCTAATCGCTTTTGACCTATACACTTTTAAAGCAAATGTAAGATATGTATTCTATTTTAAAATCGAGATAAAAACAGGAGGAAATATGTATTTAAAATACTTTTTAAAATAATGTTAATAGAAAACAATGTGAAACGTTTAATATCCCAAATTAAGGGACATTTATTTTCAATTTTAATTTTTTCTCTTTCGCTCATTTTACTTTTAAAAATAACAGGAATCTCTCAATCCAGTTCTAAAGATTGAAGGCAAAACCGGTCAGCTAGCAGTCTGATTTTTTTCTTTCAATCATGAATAATTAATCTCTTAATTAGAACTACACACACAGATACAGACACAGACACAGACAAACACAGACACACAAACAAACATATATATTAATAATATATATATATATATATATATATATATATATATATATATATATATATATATATGAGAGTCATTTCAGATACTTTTTACATATTACAAGAATTGTTATTATTAAATAGAATTTTATCACAAATGGAAAGATATTCTTAGCAAAATCTTTTGTAAATGTATATTTTTATTTCATCTCTGTAATTAGATTAAAAAGCTGGTAGAATAAACCTTTTTCTGTTATTTGGCGGTTATTTATCAATAATATATATACAATTTTCAACAAAACTATGCTCCATTAGTTTAGCTGCATTTTAGGTAAATTGCTTCCGACTCATATATCTTCTGACACGCGTTTGCAGTGATTGAAGCGTGACATCAAATTTAATTCATGCTTCACATATATTAAACTTTGTAAATATTAAAGAATATTTATCATAAGCTTTTATTGTGTGAATATTGTTGTATGTCTGTATTTGCTTAACATGTGTTTTTTGCATTATATATGGAAATAACTGTTGACAAACGCCTGAAATATTCCCTTTTTTTAGGGGGGGTCACCACATACCTTATACGTCCGAGCAACGCTGGGCACCCAGGCTTGTCTATAATATAAGCCTGACCTGTCTGTTTACCTGTATGCATGTATGCATGTGTGTTTGTATGTCCACCTTATACTTTCGACAGAGGCGACCTATTGTCACGAGATTGAGACGGTGTTGATGCTCGATCATTCGAGCAACAGATATCGAAAAATAGGTAAAAAACATTTATTCCATCGCCCGCTGCTGGGCGCATTTTTCTACAAGGAGGGGTCGCGTGTTTCGCCAATATTTTCGAAATTCATCTTCTCTTTTCGATTGACCATCATTAAATTCAACATTATCCACATCTGCGTTGGTGATAGACTCAATGTCAAAGACGGTACTTTTTTAAGTTCTCTTCCTCCTTCGCTCTAAGGGTTTAGGGATGCCTACTACCATGATTTTTAAGGGGAGGATGGGTGTACAAGGAATACCTCCAAACATCCGGGAACCGCCGGGCACCTAATCTAGTCATTTATATATCAATTTTTAAATTTGAAGATCAAAAATGTATAGTTGTTTATTAGAGAAGGTTTCGCACACAAAACGCCAGGGTTAATTTTCTATATACTTAATTAAAAACTCAACTTATACTTGTAAGAAGCATAAAGTAGAATCTATCTTATTAAATCCGTGTACATAGAAAATAACATTGTACGTGATGATCTTTGGCTTCCATGCTATTAAACAGTATTTCGTGACATAAACTGCGTGAATTGTCAATTAAAAGAAAGGCAATATAACGTGATTTTCGATATTATCGGAGTCAATGTGATTAATCAATTAGAATTTATAATACTAATAAATGAATTTCGATTTTAAGATGCTTCATCGGCTGCCTGCGTGAAGTGTTGTCTGTCGCACTTGTTTGTTTGAAATTCGATCATCGTGGTTAATGAGTATTGAATAAAGTACTTCTACGGTTTGAGTCTCTGAACAAGCTCCATAAAATATATATGCTTCCATCGCTTAATAATTTTAATACACTTTTCGATGGTTTGTCACGCTTATATTTTAAATCATACTTTTGTTCATTTGTTAGACTTTAGTTTTCAATAAAATTTCTATCAGTCTATTACTTGCGTACGAAATAGCATTTTCGTCGATATCTCATCCACATGTATTTATTTCTTTTTCGTTTTTCGTACTTATATTTAACATGAAGATCGGAGCGAATTGTGTGGCTTAAGATTAAACATTTTTTATGGATATGTATGTCATATTTATAGAATAACATGCTAATATATTTGTATTTCATATATAAATTAGTATTTCTTTGTAAGTCTATCATGCTTAATTTTCACTCATATTTCACGTTTGTCATTTACTACAATTCTGATCCGTATGTCGTAATTAGATATGGAATTGCATTTTTGTCTATTTACATGTTTGAATTGTATTTGTGCTGTGCTGCCAGACATATATCTATATCCATATATAAAAGTAAGATTGTATGTCTGTGTGATACACGGTTGTTCCAAACTTTTCTGTCAATTATTAGGCTAATCCCTTGAAGCTTATTGAATAGAGGTTTTGGATATGAAGGACAAATTCTGCCATCTACTTAATGGTAACATTTGAGAAAACGATATAACAATTAGCAGGCGCAAATCGATTTTACATGTTATGATCATGTATAATGTATATATTATTAATATTAAATATACTCTTAAGTCATTAACAAAGTTTGTATGTGTATGTATTTAGATCAAGAGTAACAAATAAGGCTAGGAAGCTGTATGTTTTGTGTCAGTTCTAGCTGATTGCACGCAAGTCATATTTTTAAAGCTTTTTTATAATAGACTGGGTACACCACAATAATAAGTAAATATTGCTCAATATTTTAGAATATATTCACGACCTTGCTACGCCGATAGAGGTACTGCTATATATTGGGTACAATATAATTATCAATAAATAACCGGATCTATAATATTACATATGGAATTTACATTAATTAATATAACCTATTTACCTATATTTTACGACCGGGCAATGCTGGATCCTCTGCGAGTAAATTGAGTTTGTTAAGCTTAAAATATATGCACTTTTCTTTCGTTGATCTGTCACGGTCATAGTTAAAATACAATTTTACCCAATTCATGTTTTAAATGGGAACTTTAACCGTGTAGATAAAGTGGACGCAACTAAATACAATTTTTCAGTTTCGTTTTACAAAAGATTTATATCTGATGTATTTTTTAGTTAATAGTTTGTCATATTCTTTGTATTTCTGTAAAATACGGATGACATCGAGTAATTCTGAGCTTATGGAATCGAGAGATGGTGAAAAGAGATAGATGAAGAAGGTGTGCGTGTTCTTCATTAGAACAATCGAGCGGACCGGCAGGAGATGGGATTGGGTTGTTCTACCATAGGCAAACGCTAACAGAACACACACTCATTCGCTAGGCTTCAATCAAGATCGGAAAATACAAAATCCAAAAGTTTCGCGGTGATGTTGATGAGTGCACGCTTCAAACGACTACAATGAACGCTTCCCCGCATTTCTTTATTACGTGTGCTTAGTTTTTCTTTTCCACATAAGAAAAAAAAAACAAGCAAAAGTTGTGAACATAAATGTTCAATAACAGCACGAGCACTTAGAGGTGAGTCGCTGGAGTGCTACAAAAACACATTTAAAATACATAAACAAATCTCTAGATAAGGTACGTCCATTAAACATGTGCATATCCGAAAAAATATTATTTTACTATCAAACGCGACAGATTGGCAGACTGGTTTCTAATAGAGATGCATAGACTTACGTAATAAACAATAAATAAAATTATTCAAATACGCACACTAATTTCCACCACGAATCGCAATGCTATTTTACACATAGATGCGCCAGGATGTAGATGCATCGTTAAAATGAACACGAATATTATTAAAATACGTACAGTCGGTCTATATGTTAACCGATAAAAGTGCTATTTTTTTTTAATTTAATGTGACTGGCATAACAACAGGTTGTATCACGAGGTATTTACACGTTTAAAAACGTGAGAAATAAAGCAGGTCTTATTAATTATTTATTTAAACATTTAGCATAGCATATAAACACCTATACGATTATTTAATTTACCCCTTAGTTTATTATACCAAACAATAGACTATATAATTATATAAGAATATCATTATTAGAAAAATACTTACGGCATTATCACTACAGTTAAAATGTCCGGGAGCATGGTTTCATGACAATAGAACGAATATTACGTCCACCCAAAAATTATATATGTTGGTAACCTGTGTGATTATGAGCTCATTACCACCACTAATGTCATTCATTTCCTTTACAACCCAAACATAATTATACTAATCGAAAACAGCATGAAAACTAATCAGTATCATTAATAGAGTTATGAGTAGAGAGTATTCTTTTCATTATTTTTACTCTCGAGTATATATCAGTAATTACCTTATAGGTTTTTAGCTAGAGGGAGGTGGTTCTCGATTGATTAATTGTGTCGAACTATATTCAAGAGTCAAAACAATGACAAAAATATTCTCTTGTCAAAGCCCTACTTATTAAAGACTTAGTGTGACGGATTCAAGATCCTATATAATTATTCATTTGAGCTTTTATTGTTACATAACAACATATATATATTATTTTATTTATTAAAACTATTGTACGTGACACATTCACAGGCTATATAATTATTTATTTAAAGACACAGGGTAAGAGAAACTAACATGTAATATAATTATTTTTCAATGTTTTAGCGTGACAAACAGTTTATATAATTATGTATTTACATCTTTACAGTTTCAGGCCAACTAATATAATATTTCCACTTAGGTTAATATACAGATTTGAATACATTAAAAACTAAATTGACAGACAGTTCATATCTAAAATAACATCGTAATATGCCGACTAAAAGACTTTATTAAACTGAGCCTTGACATGTCATTCAACGCAAGAACGTTACTTCTAGTGCACACATCGTCCTTACAGTAAAACTAAATTTTAATCAGCTGTGTTTCTTTCAAAGAGAATCCTCTCCGTGAAACACATTTACACGAGTCTGCCTGCCTTCAAGTTAAATTATGTTCGACTTAAAGTCCAATACCAAGAAGTAGATATCGAGCGGCATATGATATAATCAAAGTTTCTCAAGTTGTTCATAGTGTTTATCCCTATAATTATGTCAATCTGACGACTGACAATCCTAATAATCTTTATCATCAATATGCTTTTTTTTTTCTTTTTTTTTTTACAAAGGCATCACCACATTATCAAGGCCCAGAGGCCACTCAAGGATAAGGGTTAAAGAGTGTACAGTAGAAATTGGTGAATATAGTAATCATTAAAATTAATGCTTTAGCATTAGTGGGAAACTATTGATGAGTATAATAGAGATTATAGAAAAATGGAAACAGAACTACCGTATGCGTGTTTAATCGGCTATACCCAAAGAAGAGAGTGACATCAGTGTGAAATTAACAAGCGGTCCCCAGTCGAATGTATATCCTCATTAGAGGAGATGACAACGTTTGGTTTTTACAATTCTTGCAAGAAGGTGTCGACGTCCTCTTACATACAGAGACTTGGATTCCCAAATTGTTCACCCCTCTGGCACTGACCAGTCTCTACGTTGCTTAACTTCGGTGATTTGTTGTATAATAATAGAGGTTATAAAACAATTTACTTCCAGCTCATATTTGGATAGACTAGTAGATAAACAGGTATTCTTTATTTCTTTATTTATTCGTTATCTAAGAATCGGTTATTATTATAAATATGCGTGTTTACCGATAAAATATGAGTCACATTTTAACCAGACTATAATGATGACATTGCAGACGTGGGCTAGATCGACTGACGATCTGTATTTTATCGAGATCTTTGTATGTATCATAATTAAGATGCGTCCCCTCAATCTGTGCATTTCACAACATGCCATAAAAACAGACCGACTGCCACTATGTTCAATTCGTCTTCGCATATAGTACAACAAATAACACACTCTCGTTGATTTTCGAAATAAATGTTAAATGCTGACAGTAATTTGAAGCGAAAAGTTCTAAAGAAAAATTCGATTTCTCTCATTTGAAAATTCTATTTGTCAGAAGCCAATTTGAAAATAAGGAAATGTTTATACAAAAAAAAAAGGAATTAAAAATATCCTCTGAATGCAAATACAGGAAACCACGTTTCTGGGCGGATCTTGAAATAAAACCTGAATCAATACGTGCATGCGCATGGAAGTGCAGAATACAATTCAGTGCATAATTCTCTTTTGTCGTGTGTATTGCACACGTGATTAGGATGTCGTATTTTTATTTTTAAGAAAAGCGACAACAAATTTTATCTTCTATGGATTTCCTTTTTATTCGAATGATTTTTATTTATATTCATTTTACTAATCTGCACAAATAAATTACAAAAATATACATTTTATTAACATAATATATTGACGAATATAACTTACGGACGGAGTGATCTCACCTTTACTCGGAATAATACATGCGGCTCGCCAATGAGTAGTTAAAAATAAATCACAATCCATTTTGAAACCGAAACATATTTAATATGCCTCTGATCTGAACCAGTTTTATAATGACTGTACACAATTTTAGAAGTGTTCTTTATGAGATGTTAAACAATCTGCATAAGTGAGTTTATTATAATTTATGTTGTTTTTCGAACCCTTTATATATAAGAACTTTCACTAGGATGAACTCTCAAATTTTGGAGGAAAATATTATCGATTAACAAAAAAAATCGAAATAACACTTCACCTCTGCTAAACTGACTTTCCTAAACAATGAAACCACCTTCCAGAGCAATCGTATTTCAGAAATCACACAAGTAACCAAATATTGTTGTATTTAGAATGAATTTAAATATATATTCGACTGAACGCAGTAATTGCCTTTGTTTGGTTTGTCACTACATTTACCGAAAAAAGATAAATGCTTTTAAAGAAAAAAAATGTTTGCCTTTAATGTCCAAGTTAAGCATAACCTTCTAAATAATTTCTCACGAACAATATTTGCTTTATCTCTGTTCAAGAATATAATCTAAATGAATTATTATACGTGATTCGCACCCTTCACCATGTTTTATTTAGACTATGATATGTGGAATGATTTAGAAACTGTATCGAATGACATTTTCTTTTAAGAATTCTGATTGTGAAGGTTTGGGACACTTGTCGGTGAGGACCATTCAGATTCAAATTTTCTTCTTTTTTCGACGACTGAACAGATATTTTTGGTGCACAGCAATAAACATGTATTGAGCGTTCGGAATCAAGTCTTAGTCAGAGGTAAACTGAAGTTTGTGTGCACGAAATACATTTTCATTATGTACTGTATGATAAATGTTATTAACAATCGCAAAGATAGAATTTTCAGTTAAGCGCCTTATATAATTGACACAATGTAAGCACATGTTTACTTAGAATCAGGGACAAATATAAAACGTTGATTTAGTTTGATACAGTTTTTAAAAATAGCGAAGTAATAATTTTTTGAAAACACACAATAAATGCATAGAAAAACTTGCAGGCATAGATCGATTCATACCATCCAAAAAATTCCAACAAAAACCTAACAGCCAGCCATGGTTCTCCCCTAAATGTGCTACTGCCATCGCACACAGAAATCACTTTTTCCGTTGCTACCAACGTAATAGATGCACTGAAAATAAAGCTGCTTTCAGGAACGCCAGGAACCACTGTAAAAGAGTAATAAAATGCAAGAGAACAATATGCTCAATCTGTTAAATCCAAAGTAGTTGACAGCGGCTTGGTTCCCACCAGTTCTGGCAAATAACAAATAGGATCCTGAAGAGAAACGTGCGTTCTATCCCAACGATTATCAATGGACATCTCGACAGCATCCGACAAGGCCAAACTATTTTCCAAATTCTTTGCAGCAAATTCTACCCTGTGCGAGGAAGGTCATCGACTCCCCGTATTCCCTCCTATAAGAGACAACAGGTTATGCAACATACAAATATCTGTGCATGAGGTCGCCAAGCTAATCAAGAACCTTGACTCCAGTAAAGCAACTGGTCCTGACGGTATCCCAATTATAGTGTAAAAAAATACAACCCCCATACTAACCAAACTGTTTAAGCTTTGCCTTAAGGAAAAGTGCTTCCCAACACCATGGAAAACCTCATCAGTATGCCCTGTATTAAAGAATTCAGGTGATAAGTCACCCCCTCGCAGTACAGACCAATAAGTCTCCTGTGTGTCATGAGTAAGATGCTGGAGTCCACAATAAATAGAGAAGTAGTCAACCACCTCAGCAGAAATAACCTTCTTAGCGACACGCAATATGGTTTCCGGTCTGCTAGATCTACAGCAGATGTGCTAACGGCTATATCTCATAGGATTAGCGAATCTCCCGACAAAGGCTTTATTTCTAGGGCAATTGCTCTCGACATATCAAAGGCCTTCGATAAGGTTTGGCATAAAGGCATACTACACAAGATTTCCAGCTATGGTTTTACTGGAAATGTTTTATCGATCATTAAATCATTTCTCTCTGATAGGCTCATAAGAGTAGTGGTTGATTGGCAGAAATCAGAGGCCCACAGTATTAATGCTGGAGTCCCTCAGGGGCCCATACTCTTCCTGATCTACATCAATGATCTCCCAAAACACATACTAAAATCCTTCGTTGACATCTATGCTGATGACACAACCATCTATGGCAACTCATCAAAGGCCGTAAATGATGATGTTCTCTCTGATTCTCTCTCCTCTGATCTTGAGCGCGTGGTACAGTGGGGAAAGAGGTGGTTGTTTACCTTTAATGCATCAAAGACCAAGCTCCTATCTCTACATCATCAACGCTCTGATCCCCTTCTGGCATCGATTGAAATAAATGGGTTTCGTCTAGGGGAGGCCCCATGTTTTTAAAAGCTTCTGGGTTTGCTCCTAATTTTAAATGGAACACATACAAGGCTGTGACCAAGGTCGCTGAGAAAATGGTGGGATCCTTCTACCGCTCCAGAAGATATCTCACTAATGATGCAATTCTCTATCTATATAAGAGCCAATTACGTCCAAAGATGGATTACTGCTGCCACATCTGGGCAGGAGCTGCCAAAAACAGCCTATCCTGCCTTGACAGAGTACAAAATAGACTTCGTGGTTTGGTGGGGGATGCCATTCTCTCTTCCCTGCAACCTCTTTCCAACAGAAGAGACGTAGCGAGCCTGTCCCTGTTCTATCGTTATTTCCATGGCAAATGCTCGTCTGAGCTCCATTCTCTGGTCCCCCTCGCCAATCTTTTTCAAAAACCACCCGACTAGCTGAAACCACCGTCAATAATTTACCCCACTCCTTATCTGTGCCTTAATCAAAACGTAGATTCAACGAATATAGCTTCTTTGTTAGAACTGCATGCCTGTGGAACTCTGTTCCGCTTGCCTGTTTTCCTCACGACTTCAACCTGGATGTCTTCAAGTCCAACACAAAGAAAGTCCTGATGAACCGCCCCCCTAATTAATGACACCTTATCAATTCTCCAATACTATAGATACACTATCCCATTGAGTACTGTACACACAATAACATTTATCCCCGAGTGGTCATTGGGCCTTGATAATTGGTGAACTCCATGTAAAAAAAAAAAACACACCCAGGGATGGATGGCGTGTGTATCGGCTGGTGAATATTATTAATGAGAATATTATTATGAAGAATGCTGTTTGTATGTGTTGCATTTTTTTCATTCGTTATGTATAAAAATATATGATTGTTTATGCTAAAAGTACAATACCTGGACATAAAGTTGTTGAAGCAACTAAAGAAAAATGAAATGAAACGAATCATGATTTTGCGGCTGATCAATTAATTAGGCTGAATAATTATGATCAAGGCAGGAAATCACACTGGCTCCTCATTGGCAAATGTACCAGAATTTTGTTTACCCAATTCTACTCAGTGAGTTGGTCATTTGACCCCCACGTGCTACTCCAGTACGAAGAATTTTATATCCTTGCACTCTTGCTTTCGACGCGTCTCCAGGTCTCATGTTACAAACTGCGCACAAAAAATCAACAGATGAGCGAGGGTTGCCAAGTGGTATCGCAGGTGGTATATCCAGTACGTCCAACAGAAACACTTTCTATTATTATGTCAAACTTCAAGTTGGTTCTTCTGTAATTTACTGATGTCTTTCTGGGAGGTATTGTAGCTAAAATACTTCTCGGAAACAAATGCCAACAATAATGATATAAATAAGCTAAAAAATCTAAATACATCCATACACAAATTATAAATCTATACACCAAAATTATCATCCATTAAAGACGGTGAATAGAATATATACCTTGAGAACATTATTCTAACGAATAAACTCCGCTCGTTTCGTTACTTTTTTTGTAATTTTATAAATGACTTGATTTACTCTAAAATACTGCCGGTTTTATTATTAGTAAAATCACAAGATGGATTGAATTTGTACGGCACAGGCTAGCTGAGAAATTTTTTTCACCTCGAGGGAGAACCGTGTTTGGCTGCGCTATGTGGAGATGTCGGGTGTAAACGTAAGCGGTAATAACTCGATGTTTCGCACGCATGTCCTTACATATGCATATGATATAACAAATATTGGTAAAGAAGTAAAATTGTATTCATGTTCTCACGGATCAATATAATACAACTGATTGAGATCGAGTTGTTTAACGAATTATTCCGCTTGTATTTAACTAAAAAATGAAACCCAGGTAAAACTAAAGTTGGAATTATTAACAACATTATCCTTTTATTTTTTTTTCTTCATTTTACTTTTTTTCACTTTGAATTTTCTCTTAATTTTCCTTTTTTATTCTATTATTTCTCTTACTGTTCCTTTACTTTTCTTAATTTTTTTTATTTTGCTTCCTCTGTTTTCTTATTCCCGCGACTTACATTTCTTTATTTTTTACGCAAAAATGCAATATTGATTCTGTAAGAAGAAATTTACTGATAAAAAACAAAATAAATAACAAGATTGTCTAAACTTATATACATGTTAAATAGAATAATATAACATAAATAGATTTAGATAGTTTCTGAAGTCTGAGTGCCTAATACAGAATAAATACACATGTGTGTGCGTGTGTGCCATTTACTATATGTATACCTCTCTCCATCTGTACATCCGTCTTTCTCTCTTACGCTTTCTCACATACACCACATTTCTTATAGCAGCCTAACCCATTCATTCTAGTGTTATGCTTGTTAAGTTTGCAGGTTGAAACAAGTAACGTAGAAAGCAATACAAATGACGACTCAACAAAAAAAGGTAGGTCAAATAAGAAGTGTATTAGGACAAGGTATATTTATAGGATATTTACATAATTGTGTCAAATAAGAGAGTCTTTGCTGGAGAAACATATTTGTGGCTTCTGGTGAACACACGCTCACACTAACTGAGTCTTCCTATTTATGTGTAATTACTATCCACGTATGCAAATAAATGTGTGCCACCACAACAATGCTAATGCATGAATTTCTTCATAAAACATAGAATATGCTTGTATTTTTTTAGTTTATTGCCTGGTAATGGGGTGATGCTAATATTCTCTTTCCGTACTTAAATTATCAGGAAATACACAAACACCAACACACTCACACACACACACACACATATATATATATATATATATATATATATATATATATATATATATATATATATGTATATATAGTATATATATACATATATATATATATAATAGGTAAGCTAGCAGAAGAGATTAAATTCAATTCTATAAGGTCAGGATAATATCATTATTTTATTATATCATAATATTATCAATATAATACAAGCTTCAACAAATTTCAATAGAGCTTATATAGGAGACAATAGGAGTGGAAAATGAAGGCACTAAACTATATATTGGTAAATATAGAATGGTTCATTTATTTAGTAAGGATATACACACATTTAGTTGTGATATAATGGGGATTCTTTATATCAAGGAATTTTCAAGCCTAGTGCTTCACATACAAAAGATTAAGTAAAATGTTAATTTCACGTATAGCGAGAAATTAATCAAGAACGAAATAAATCAATAAAAGTATTGATGTTTTTGGAGGCATTATATTGAATCTAATATAAAGGAGGGGTTATTATATAGAACGACGTAGATATCTACACAATTCCTACAGAACATTAGGACATCTAGCATAAAACAAGAACCCACACTATCCAACAACTGCTTCCTTTAATACCATATTTTAAGGATAGGATAAAAACACCCATACGCTAGGCTATATAAAATGGCATACAACTCACACACACCGGTTTAACATTATAACAACACATATCTAAAAAATAGGTACCAATAAACAAACTGCCCCACAAAAAAGAGCTATGCTAACGCACACAGGTAGTGTATTAAATCTTATGCACTATATGAAAATAGTTTTCATGTTGGAAGTACAATCAGGCCGTTGCATATCCGAATTAAAGAACACATCGTCACAAAAACATGTATCGTATCTCACACGACCAACCCTAATAAATACATAATTGTTAAACTACTTGCAACTGAGCGTAACCACCAATTCTCAGAGTGAATAAATCGATATTGATATAAAAATTAAAAACCAAAACTGTATAATACATCGGATATATCCAAAATCCTCCTCATAAAACACAACACATTAATTATTTTCTTAGCGGATTAAACTATTGGTTTCCAAAAAAATTGAAACGATTTAATCCATAAACTTCAAAAACAAAAACAAACAAAAACTATAAAATACAAGCAGATAAATTATCCCCCCTGAACGGAAATGTATAATTATTTCCCTTAGATTTTAAAATTTAGATAGAATTATAAAATTACTTTATCTATATTATAAAAAAGTAAGAAAAAGATAGCAGAATAATCCTTCCTAAAAAACTTACGTAATTTTAAACTTTAACAAGCGATCCAAAACGAAATTAATAAAAACAGCCATTTTTTTTAAATTAAACCAGAAATTACAGCAAATAGAGTGGACATATATTGTCCATCTCCTAACAAATGGGTATTGCATCCGATAATATCTGAGTATTTTAGTACCTTCAATCAGATAAATAAATGAACATTTATTTAAACTATTGAATTGTATATATTTATTTATTGATATATATTTATAACAACTGATTAATTTCTGCATTGACAAGCCTTCAAACACGCGTGCCATTTGATTCATCTAAAGATTTTATGATTATAACGTAAATTGGTTTCAGTGTTCTTATTTATTTCAGTAGAAATAAATATAGACGCAAAACATGTAGGACATTTTACGGTTACAAAATACAAACAAAAACAGTCAGCTGAAGCCATGTAAATTACTTCTATTAGTTCAACAAATCCGTCTCTTTCTCGTATATCAATTAATCGCATCATTTGATAATTTGAAATGTCATAATACAGAAATTACCAGTAAATCAAATTCTTTCAAACAGATAAATAAAAAAAACACTTGAAGCTGATGATGTAGGAGACATATCTCATCTTAAAATGTTAACATTATGTATATTACCTTTTACGTCATAAAACATTATTTTCATCCATATCATAATCCCAAACGTAAAGTCTCTTTATATCGGCGAGTCAACATCATAATAGACGAACTAAATTCTATTTAAATCTTATTTCATACTTGTTCACATATTAATAATAAGTGTACTTTTATGTACACATTAACTATATTTTTGACTAAATTAGGCAAATACGTAGTATATTCTATTTACCTTTTACTGTATTTTATATTGCCAGTTTTTACTTTATTCCTTTTGTGTTTTTTTCCTGCCTTTACCTTTTCTCATCCTACCCTCTATATTTTAAAGTATATCACAATAAAAAAGAAAAACGTTGGAGGAAGAACGAAAGAAGACGTGAAATAATTAAAATAGTAGAAAAAAGATACAGCATTAAAAAAAAAGCAAGGAAGAAAATGAATAAATATAAGCAGGGCGGAAAATACGATTAATAAAGATAGGAAGATAAACGATACTCACGATATTATTGACAAACTTCACGACTACATGCTTTTCATATAAAAAATTAGTGAGAAACCAATATTTACATGTTCTGTTTAATAAAAACTACCTATTATTTTCGTTGATTTACTTAATAAGATTAACTCATCCACATCGCGAGTGTGGTCCATTTCTTACTATTGTACGGAGATAATTTAATATTCAGATTGAAAGTATGCATTATAAGCTGTTGACCTAAGTGTGAAATAAATATCGTACCCGGGGGACTTATTTCTGTAGATCAGATTTTTTTTTCCTAGCTATCTGACTAACTTCACTTGACCAGTCGATGTGGCTAGTTTGAAAGGTGAGTATTAGAATGCGTCATATAAAAAGTTTGTTCGGTTTTGACAAGCGATAGATGCCCATTGAAAGATGCCTGGGCGTCATTGTCTTCTGCCAAAACTTAGGCAATATCTAGAAACCCTTCTTCTGAGTCGGCACTGAGTCGGCACTGTGTTAATCCCAGTTGTGTTTATTCAAGTTTAGAAAAACTGGAATCAATGCCGAAGAAAGCGAAGAGCAAATACAGTGCCTATCATTTTAAAATGTGTTCACATGTTTATTGCATTTGTACTCCAACCAAAGCACAGTGCGACTTTTGTGTAGGGAACTACTATCTGGGACATACTATGTACGAAATTTAGCAGTAAGACATCTGTTTACATTACACTTGAACTTATGCATGCCCTCTATAAATCCTAGTCAGGAAACTAGTAGAATGGAAAGTTTTCTTACATCTTAGGATTTCTGCTTTGTAGGGGTGGAATTTTGTTGCTTGTTTGTAGTGGTATATATGTTGGGGTATACAAAGGCTGGTAATTTGTCTGAGTAACATCCATTAAAGTACTTGTAAAACAAGCAGCAAGATGTAAGATATCGTAGATGGGACAGCGGTAGAAGACTGGTTGATAGTGTGGAAGCTATATAGTTAGCAACTCCCTTTCCGACGTTTGGTACCAACCTAGCTCATAGTTGTTTGACTTAATGATATGTATTGACACGTTTCTTATGATCTCTTGTGTTTTAGGCGTATTTTTGAAAATGTGGCTCATCCATTAGGCAATACTTTCCTTAAATATTTCTTTTTGATTACCGCAAAAAGCTCCGTAGACAATTCATCATCTGAATAAATACACAAATGTTTAAAACACGTTAATACCAAAAGAGCAGTGTGTCTTAATTTTTTGCAAAATCGTTACATTCATGTTAGTATAAAGAAGCCGTTCAAACTTTATAGTGGAAAAATGAAATGGTGTTTTTTTACAGTTTCCTTTTGAAATAAATAAAAAAAAACTATTCTTATAAGGGAGAGTAAAATGTTACACACACGTGGTTTTTATGCACTAACGTTTATCACTTTGTGAACTTTATTTTATGCGACCTCATAATTTTCTGACGAAGAAGAGCTGCTGCTATTATTATTATTATTATTATTATTATAATACTAATACTAATACTACTAATAATAATAATACTACTACTACTAATAATAATACTACTACTAATACTACTACTACTACTACTAATAATAATAATAATAATACTAATACTACTACTACTACTACTACTAATAATAATAATACAAACAGGCAAATAGCTTTCTGAATGTGAGTTTCTTCCGCTGTCGGCTTCATTAATTCTTGGAAGGTAGTGCCCTAAAGACGCCATGTGTAGCAGTTTTTATTTTACATCGAGACGTCATATTAAAATAAACACACGCGGATAAACACAACACGCCACTTTTCTCGCCGACTCGTAAGCCGTGTGGATGATAAGCCTGTTCTGGGTTTTGGTGAGTGCGTAGATGGTCGATCTTGGCCTGAGAGTGCCTTTCCTTTTATCAACATGATTTGAAAAGATGGAATCAAAGAGTATTCTTTCTCTCTATAGCTCTTTCTTTCCCATCTTGGTCTGCACGTCTGTTGGTCTCAAAGATATCTTCGGCTTGGATCATGCTCTAAGTCCAGGTTAGCCTGTCCTTGGCCTGGCCCTCTCTCTTGTGTCGATGTTTATTCGATACATCTTTAAGTTTGTTAAAAGAGTCTAATATCGCTATTTCTAACCTTCCCGACTGCGTTTTCCTTCTGGTTTCTGCTCATAATGGAACTGTTTCAGCAAACGCGTAACTGCCATCCTAGTGAGGTGGCCCGACAACCTATGCTGGTTTCAAATGAATATAGTTTCAACGGTGATTAGGTTGCTCCTCTGGAGGACGCTAAAGTTTGCTATGCTTTTCATCCCAGGAAATGTACAGAATTCTCCGCGGCAGCATTAGAGAGGCCTTTCGGGTTATTTGGTGTATCATAGGATACGTAGTCAAAGTGCAGAAGCGTCGTCATCACAAGTTTGGTGTCTCTGCAGATGTCTTTGTCCAAAATTAGCGGCCTCGGAGCATTGACGGCAGCAATGAACTCTGTCTTGTCTGTCAACCTTAGATGACAGGTGACTTCCATGGTATGGTAGATGACTCACGTTCTTCAGGTGTTTGTAGTCAATGATTACGTAATGATCTGCGGCGCGCTATGTCCCAATAACTAGGTTGGTACATGATCGATATCGACCTTGTGTTGGCGGGCTCGTAGGAAAGTGTCTTTCTAAGATGAATGTTGCGTTCTAAAATTCCATCAAAGATGTTATGGATATTTCTTTGATCTGAAATGAAAGAAGTTAAATCTCGCCCGTTAGCCTGGTAGGTAATTTCGAGTACTTTAAGAAGGTCTTTCTTGATCGTGTGTGTAATGGCTGTTACAAGATTGAGGAAAAGACTGGAGGTCATGACGCAACCATGTTAAACATCCGTTTTATTTTGAAAGATTCGCTTCTGCTGTCAACACAGAGGATTGTGACATTCATGACAACGTGAGGACGCCCAAGTAACGCAATACAATTATTAACGCACCAACAGCGGCGAGTGGAAGGTAATTGTCCAAAAGCCTCTTACTCTTAAAAGATTCATCTTGTAATTTCAGAACACTGCCAAAAGATTCGTTGGGTTCAGCTGTAATTTAAAGTGTTCTCTCCATCTGGAGTTAATGGTGAAATAATCCTTGAGCAGTGTTGATATGTTTTTGCTTTTGAGGGGGATAGAATCTGCGCTAAGAATCCGAACATTGCTTTTTTGGCGTTTAAGAAACAACGAATGTTTTGTTGTTCTGTGAGTTGTTAGCCCACCCTTGCATTGTTCCTTCACCAATGGTTCTTAAGGGTGCGTGTTACCACTAGGGTGGCGATATTGCATTCATGATACCGTTGTCTCTTTGCAGTTAACGGCGGGTCGTTAAGATTGTATGAATAAACCAGTCCTGATATTTCCGATTTGAATGCCAAAAATTTCCTCGCATAGTTTAGTTATGGCAGTTCCGAGCGATTCCAATGTTTCAAACATTAACTATCATTTCCATTGTCTTCATATTTCGATACAGTTTTCCAGATTGGAAAAATGTTTACAGCATATTTCCTAGCTTCCTTCCTATTTAGCCTTAGCAGATTAGTTCAGTCTTGAATGGAACTCAAAAATACATTCCTCGCTTTGTTCCAGAAATTCAACGACTGAAACTCAAATTCACCGTGCCGGTTCCTGAGTAAACCCTCCTTGCCATAAAGTTTCCTATCCGCGTCGCCACTCGCTGATCGCCGAAAGTCTTGTAGGGTTGTTGTAAGGTTATTATTCTGTAGTAAGAAAGCATACCTCTGTGCATGGATTTATTGCAATTGTACGCAACGTTGCACTGCAGATGGCACACCTACCTTAAAAAATCCGTATGCTCTTTTTAAATAGCATGGGGGTCTTAAATGATTAGAGGATATGACCAAGCCTCAGCCCTCATCCGCCGTCCTGACCAAGAGCAATGTTAGAAATTTGTCACCAGAGTGAAATGATAGCACCACCTTCTTGCAAAGGTTGTCCTACCAGTCTAGTTTGTGTAATGTAGTGTGTTCAGGAGTTTACTACATCTTTTCGTACAGCGGTCAGCGAGAAGACAGCCATTTAAATGCTTATTCATGTCACATGTATTCTAGCCATTGGGATTACATGTTATGGAACGAATGTTATTCACAAAAATACTACTACTACATACATGCCACTTCCGCAAAAAATATTTCAGCACCAAATGTACAATATTTATTGTATATATTCACTATATTTTCAGAACTTTGTAAATTGTTGCAAGTAGACATAAATAACTCCTAACTTATTACCCCTACGTAAGTTTTTAAAGGAGAGGAAAAACATACATTTTCTGTATGGTCAGTTTTTGCTTACTGATGAGGGTACAATTTTTTATCTGTCCACCGCAGCAGAGTGACCCATAAGGTCCGACAGTGGCATGAGGTAAGCTTCCCTGGAGGGGAGAAACTCTTGCTATTAAAAAAAATTGGCTGGGAATCCTTGTCCGTACCCACGAGACGAGGCCACTCAAACAACAATAAAAAGAAATGCTACACCAGAAAGCCGCGTGGCGAGGCCTGGAAGGGTCGAGCTCTTGACTGATACCCAGACTGTGTACCTTAGTCAGAAAGGTACTGGGTCAGTTCCAGGCCCGGCACCCGTCGGGCTATTTCAAGAACGGATCCATTATGAGCACTCTACCCAGTCCTAAATCCGCCTAAGCAGCAAGGAGAATCACCCCTACTACATTACTGATGAGGCTAGATATTAATTTAGTGTTCAACGCAGCAAAGTGTGACACAATGTCGAGGAAAACCAGCCATCAAACACGGAATCACTCTGTCAGTGTCAAAATAAATACTTATTTTCTCAGTATGAAGGGTTCCCCCTACATTGGCTAAAGAAAAATTAGAGAAGAGTTTAAACCTGCCCGGAGATCAGGTAATAGCGTTCGAATATGTTCGATTTATTTATACAAACAAGGTAGCCAAATCTTGGAGACGACGGCACGGCAGGGATTTAAAAAAAAAAAACTATCACGGTAGGGATTTTTTTTAATTTTATCAAAAAAGGAAAGAAAGTATGTCCGTTTGTGAATGTGATATATTACGATCAGGAAAGTATGCGAACACTTTTCCCAGTGTATAATTGATGCACGAAACCCGATGCAAAAAGAATGCCCGGGTGTTTGGAGGTGTGTGTTGACCCCCCCCCCCCCAAAAAAAAAAGAAAAAAGTGGTAGAGGCAGGCAGACTCGAACAAATCCTGTTAAGGAGAAAAAGAAAACGTGACGTCTTTGCTGTTGCGTCCAGCGCAAAACCGGATGTGACTAGTCAATCGAAAAGAGGGGATTACATTCGAAAATATCTGTCAAAATGCGACCCCCCTTCTAAAAGGTGCCTAGATAAGGGTGACGAAAATAATGTTTTCGGCTAGTTTTTGGATATTTGTCGTCTGAAGGGTCGGCTTCAAAACGATCCTTATCTGGTGAAAATCGATCGCTTCGGTCGAATGTTTTAGGCAGACATGGAAACATGCATACACACATACATACATGCATACATACATACATACATACATGCATACACACATACATACATGCATACACACATACATACATGCATACATACATATACGCATGCATTCAAACAGACAGTTGAGATTTATATTATAGAAAACTATCCTGGTGGCCGGCGTTGACCGAGTGTTCGGACGTGTGGTGTATTGAACAATAATAAAAATTAAAAAAAACGTTGTAGTAAAAAACAGGCTAAAACCGTAGTGCGCACGGGAAAAACATCTGGCGTCTTTGCAATTGCGTCCATCGCCAAACCAGAAGTGGCGCAGGTTTAAATTATGGCTGATCATTCGAAAAGAGGGTATTTCTTTGGAAAATATCGGCGACAAAAGCGACCCCTCCCTGTAGAAATGTGCCTAAGTCACATGTTTTGGTGGGTAACGCTTCAAATACAATTGCTTTTACGGATGTCATCTGCTCAAACAGGACTGAGGAACGGGAGCATGCTACACTCTGGATTAAATGAATGCTTCTTGAAAATGACTGTGCCGATTCCCGAGTTCGACAGAAAGATTTCTGAGCTTGACAGAAATAATCCCGAGTCTAAAGAAGTTCGGAGGTTACATCGACCGAAACATTCATAATGATATAATTAATCCGAAGAATCCTCATATTATATCTAACGTTCTGATTAAAATGTACTAGTTTACACTTATAGTATTTTTTTTACCTATAAACAAGTGATTATTTTACTTCTACTTGACTAGTTTACGGGGAAAATGTTTG
The DNA here is from genome assembly GCF_053919585.1 of Euprymna scolopes. Taxonomy (NCBI): domain Eukaryota; kingdom Metazoa; phylum Mollusca; class Cephalopoda; order Sepiida; family Sepiolidae; genus Euprymna; species Euprymna scolopes. The sequence continues at coordinate 171,087,717 of NC_136487.1, read as the reverse complement.
GTTTATAGTAAAACTGTTAATACCAATGAGAACATTAAACAACTATAACATTATGTAGACAGCCGCTGAACGCAAAGATGATAGTTTGGTTCAGTGAATCACATTTATGTTTGATTGGAGTTCCTGTATTTTCAGTTTCCAACATTTTATCATATTTTTTTGTTTGTTTTTTTTCGCGAAGAACATTTCCTCTGATTGGAAAAAGATATTAGTAAGTCTTTGCTTTTGATTTTTTTTTTCGTTGTTCGTTTTTTTTTCTGTAATTAACCAATCTATTGTATGTGCGATTCTTCCTTTCAATTTCTTCCACACCCCTTAATACTCCACCACCTCCTTTTGCGAATCTAACGTGTTCGGTTCGTCTCAATAATTATTTCAAACACAACTGTTTCGAAACGTGTCATTTTTCGCATGCAAAATGTAGCTTTTCATTGCTGCCTTTTTATTATCGCAAGATGAAATGACGACAACTTTTTAAACAAACGGTAAACATGTATATTTCTTGTCTAGCAACAGGAAACTCAGCGGATGCCGTTTCTTTTCCTATTTTCACTATGTAGTTTTTATTTTGCTTTCATGTTACTGATTTGGTTTCGAAGCAGATGTTCGTTACTAGGGCAGTACTATATATATATACGCCATGCGGATATATATTAAGACCGACACTGTAACAGACATTAATTTTAAATGCCTATTCGAAAAACCCACTCATATTAATGTATAAGATATGACTTTCCTACATTTTTTATAAACTCGACCAAAGAAGTGCAAGATTTTCAATATTTTTCCCGATTCCGTACTAAGTTCTCGATTCTAATACAATGGCCGATCTTTTCTAAACTTCTAAATATTAAACAATCAAACCGCTGTTTTCCCGATTTCCGTAATAATGTGCAGGTATTTTCTCAAACGTAAAATCACACTTGTGAAAGAGGAGTATCTATAGATGTTAGTTTTACTAGTTGTTTAAAAATCAGTATAGATGAAATATTTTATTATTACTAGCGGCAGTGGGACTTTTTGCTTTAACCGAATTAATTTTTTTTTTACACAGGGATCACCACTTATCAAGGCCCGGAAGCCACTCACGGATAAGGGTTATTGTAAGTACATTACGTTAGTGTGGAGATTTGATGAAGTGTTTACTGAAGGGGGCGGTTCATTAGGAATCTGTTAACATTGGACTTCAAGCCATCCAAGTTGTAGTCCGGTGGGAAGCAGGCAGACGGAACAGAGTTCCACATGGGTGCAGTTCTAAGAAAGAAGCTTTGTTCATGGAATCCGCGTTTTGATTTAGGCACAGATATAGAGTGGGGAAAATTTTTCACAGTGGATTCAGCTAGACGGGTGTTTTTCGTGATAGATTGGCGAGGGGGGACCAGAGATTGGAGTTCAGACTAGCACCTGCCATGGAAATAACGATAAAACAAGGACAGGCTCGCAACGTCTCTTCTGTGGGAGAGAGGTTGCAGGGTGGAGAAAATGGCATCCCCCACTAAGCCACGAAGTCTATTTTGTACTCTGTCAAGGCAGGATTGGCTGTTTTTAGCAGTTCCTTCCCAGATATGGCAACAGTATTCCATCCTTGGACGTACTTGGCTTTTATATAGATAGATAATTGCATCAGTAGTGAGATATCTTCTGAAGCGGTAGAAGCATCCCACCATCTTTCCAGCGACCTTGGCAACAGACTTGATGTACGTGTTCCATTTCAGATCAGGAGTAAAGGTCAACCCCAGAAGCTTGTCAAAACACGGGGTCTCACCCAGACGAGAGCCATCCATCACAATTAATGCCAGATGGGGATCAGAGCCTTGATGATGTAAGGATAGGAGTTTGGTTTTGGATGCATTAAAGGTAACTAGCTACGTCTTCCCCCACTGAACCACGCGCTCGAGATCAGAGGAGAGAGAATCAGAGAGAACCATTTACAGCCTTTGATGTGTTGCCGTAGATGGTCGTGTCATCAGCATAGATGTCAACGAATGATTTAAGTATGTGTTTAGGGAGGGCATTGATGTAGATCAGGAAGAGAGTTGGGCCTAGGATTGACCCCTGAGGGACTCCAGCATTAATACTGCAGCCCTCCGATTTTTTCCATCTACCACTAATCTTATGAGCCTATCGGAGAGAAATGATTTAATGATTGAGAAAACATTTTCAGTTATACCGTAGCTGGAAATCTTGTAAAGTAGACCCTGATGCCATACCTTGTCGAAGGCCTTTGATATGTCAAGAGCAATTGCCCTAGAAAGAAAGCCTTTGTCAACAGATTCACTAATCCTGTGGGATATAACCGTCAGCACATCTGCGGTAGATCTAGCAGAGCGGAAACCATATTGTTTGTCACTAAGAAGGTTGTTTCTGCTGAGGTGGTTGACTATTTCTCTATTTAATATGGATTCCAGCAACTTACGCATAACACACAGGAGACGTGTTGCTCAGTACTGAGAGGGAGATGACTTATCACCTGAATTCTTAAATAAAATGAAAACAATAATTAAAGGAGTCGTATTTGGAATCGAAAAATATACACATTTTACTTAATTCCAATATCCTACATTTTTCAATTGTTTCTGATTCCGGATTTCAATTCCGATTATTTTTTTCAATTCTAATAACAAGTAATGTTGATATATTTCATGGTTTTTTTCGATTGTTCGAAAAAAATCTGAATGAAGTCCTATGTATATGATTAACCGTTTGAAATTATGATTATTTTTCGTATCCCTTTACCATGGATTACCGAAACTTTTCGAACAGAATGGGTATGTTGCTGACTGGATGAATGTTAGGAGGCCTTTAGTCATGTTTCGAATATTTCTGTTTTAGTTCGCTTTTTATAAATAAGTTTTTCAAAAGAAATGCGTTAGGAAAGTGAACGCACCTGCGCCAAAAGGGAATTAAGTTCGTTCGTCAGAAACACTTTAATTAGGGGTGTTGGCAACCATAATACGTTTCTTACCGTAACAACAGGATGTAATTTCTTACGGAGTATAAACTATAAAGCTATCGAAGGAACGTATACCGCTGTTAGTTAGAAGGTTAAGATATAGCATATCAACATGTAAATTATCGTAAAGATTTCCAGAAAAACTAAACCAAACGCCAGAGAAAATAAGATTCACTTATTGTTCTTTGAAATTGCTTCTCTTATTTTTTTCAGTAGTTTCGATTTATTAACAAAGATAGTACAAATAAATTAAAATATGTCTGCGACTGTCATAGCATAACTATTGGACGCAGATGGATACGGGAAATATTACGTTAAAGCAACCGATATTTCTGGTGAGTAAAAAGACGGCCGGCAACAGAAGACAATGGAGTGAAAAGCTATTCCTGTTTAAAAGAAAACTATAACTTCTATATATATGGGTCACGATATTACATTCACTAGTTAAAGATCTAGGTAATTTGCATAGTCTTTAACACCCATTGGAACTTGTACCGTTTAGTGAAGACATGAAAAAATAAAAAAAATGTTAAAAAATTCTATCTGGTATGGAATGAAGTTCTCTAAAAAAAACTTACTTTCATCATTAGTTTTTTTGGTTTTTTTTACAGCGAAAAAATTTTTATGATACAGCGAAAAAACATTTTTATGATACAGCGAAAAACATTTTTTATGATACTGCGAAATAACATTTTTTATGGTACAGCGAAAAAACAATTCTTATGGTACGGATTTTGGGAGGAAAAGCTAGTATTAAATATGGGAAGGGGGTGTCGGCGCTTTAACTTGAGTTACCTCTCCATGGCGTGTTCAAAAAATTCCCAAATGCCTACCGCCAACGTTCTGTTATGTGAAAAAAATAACTATTCGGTCAAATTAAGTGAAATATTTTTCGGAAATCTTCAGTCCTAAACAAGTACGTACCATATAACATTTTTTTTTATATTTTCATTATTAAGGTCTTGATTTAACTGTACAATTGCCCATTCATTTTAATATTATTAGTTTTTTTTTCGATGTTCTTATGAGAGGATCATCGTTAGTTAACTATAACGTATAATTATAATAATGCAGATATTCGACATGATTTATACTTGTGTACTATATGTGTAAACTGTTTATAGTAAACACAAATATCTTTCCATATGCATTTATGTATACGTATATAGTTTGTTAAAAATATTTTCCCTATCAAATTCCTCCTAGCGTTTAAGTCTACAGAATCTCCAGACATAGAGTATTTGAACGAATGCTAAACTTTATATCTGAGCTGTAGCCTGGAAATTAGTTATACAATTGATTCATGGACCAAAACTATCTTCATTGCTCAGTCATAAACGGCAGAGGCAAATAGAAACCAGAAGGTATACGATTTGGTTTCGATTATCGGTTGTTGCGCACGAGTCACTTTTTATAACTTACTGAACCATTACTATATATTCGATCCAATATAATCCCTAAAATTATATAAATGCAGATTTGTCCGTGTGTTTATATAAGTTCGTTTCCTATTGACCCAGAATTAGCTGAACAATTTTTTTAAATTAAAATTTGCAGAACTTAGTCTATGAACTGGGAGTGATATTCGTAAAGTTTTTGATAATCGAAAACATTATTTTAATTTATCTATCTTCGGTAAAGCTATTTTTCCATGTCGTCGCTTAGTAAAAAAGATAGAACAACGGGTCGTGAAAATTCTACTGTGGGTAATTTGATAGCGTGTTTTTTTTTTTTTTTGTTGCCTGACGTGGTCTATAGGTTCAAAATCCGCACGTAAACGTCTTATTTTTTTCATTAACCGCAAAGAATTTTAAAAGACTTGAAAATCTACGTGTTTTTTTTTTTTGCATGACGTTGCTGTAGGTTTAAAGCCGCACGTAAATCTCTAAATTTCTTTTTTTCGTTAACTAGAAAGAAGATTTATAAGGTTGTGCCTGTATATTTTTAAAATATCTACTATTTTTACAATAGCAAGCTGCAATATGACGGTAGTTTAATTAAACTTTATAGTTGACAAGCAACGGATCCTAAAGAAATTGCAAAGAAATCTGCACACAGATTTAGTGAAAATGTGATTCGAAAGTTTCTTATATGTTGGTTTAATAAGACATCTGCCCCCAACAACTAAGCACAAGCAGTATGTGAACAAACATGATGACTTTTTCGACAGTGTTTAATAAATGTAAAGCTATAGAGTGACAACCCCCAACGAATAATTAGTGGACGTAAATCCTGTGGTGTCTTCCGCATACGGTTCAAGACATCATGGTCCCCCGAACCACGCCAAAGTAGTTGGTTTAGAACTGGAAAAATAACTGCTAAGGGAATAAATAAGAGAAGTTGGATTTTTGCTGGCACGTTTAATCCACTGTGTGGGGGCATAGTTGATCAGTAAGGTGTCAAGGAAACCGAAAATTACTAAAAAAAAGTTCGATTACAAAAAAAATTAAAAAAATGAAGATAATATCGGAATAACCAAATCTACAGATCAAAATCAGCATAAAAGGCATCGAAGCAAATCCCGAGCAACACCGTCGAATACTGCTTGAATAATAATAAATACGAAAGCTGCATAAAACGAAATATCATATTTAAGCGTATTTTACGGCCGGGCAATAAAAGGTCGCCCTGCTAGTTTATTGAATAAATTACGTCTAAAAAACAAAAAAATAAGGAAATTTAGTTTAAAATAATTTCCTAAACGTTGCCCGTTTAATTTTTTTTTTGGATTTATTTGCTTCCCCACTGAGCAAATTAGGCACAAGGCCGTTTAAGAATACTTTCTCGTTTATTATCCACTAGCATTTCAGCCCGGCGTTGCCCGGGTGTTTGGAGGTGTATGCTGAGCAAAAAAAAAAAAAACAGAGTACATTTTTTTTTAATTTGACCCCTATTATGACCCCTTAAAATTTATAGTTTCGGGATCAAATCACTTTATTAAGTTAGATCCAGGCTCAAGAAACCTATATCTAAAATTTCAAGTGTCTAGACCCAAAATTGTCGGAGGAGTTTGGTAGAGGTCAACTCGTTGAAATTTGACCCCTTAACAGCCAAATTTCTGGCTGACACCCGTCACATCGATTTTCCCAAATCTCAGTACCCGGTATTTCAAATTTCGAGTCTAGAGACTAAAAATTGACAGAGTTATTGCGTAGGGAAATGTACACAGACAGACATACGCACAGACCCACAGACAGACAGACACGTTCACTTTTATAGATATATAGATTATCATACGACGACAACGTACATTATTTTCAGAAACGAATCAATTCATAGAATTTTGTGCAAACTTATTATTTCTATGTAGTAATATTAGAAACAGTTGTGTAGACTATATTAAATGTTAACATCGAGTCAAACAATTACGTTTAGTAGAATTTTAATTTTACGATTAAAAGAAAGCTACATGGCACAGTGAATGTTTTTAAGCAAATTTTCCATCAATATTCCTGTCATAGTCTTATTTTAGCGAATGTGGTCGGACTTGTTTTTACCATTACAAATTAGACTGTTTAGAATGAATAAACCTCATAGACGTTTTACATTTCCAATCATATGTTTCTTTTTCAACACGCGCAAACACTTTTCGAATAACTTGATATAAAAAAAGAATATTAGGCCTGTGATGAGGTAAGATGAAAACCGTGAATATCAAACGAGCGTGTACACTCGACTAGTGAATCCCGTCAACGAGGAGAACAATCCATGTTGATAGTGAAATATAGAACATGTATTGTAAATTTTATGATTGGGATAGGTAATACACCCCCATTGTAGAAAGGTGAATACGTTCATAAAAACAAGTGTCCAAGGGTTACTAGTGCGACACTCACACTCGAACCCCGACCGATAGGAGACAGAAACTATACATTCTCTCGATAGAAAGACGCGTGACAGTAGTTCGTAGATCGAATACAAATGTACTTTGTAAAATGTCAGGCCGTATCAACGGCACGCATGTGTGCCCAACTTCCAATTTCTAAAACAGGATATGTTTTGCTCACTCGGAATCATTTTATACGGTTAATTTGCGTGTCCGTGCGAAAAAAGAACGACAATTTTTTTCTTACGGTCAATTTCTAAGTAAGTGGAACAATAGAAGAACGGGTTCATTTCTTTTTCTGTTGCGATTAATTCGTGTGTTAGTGAGAGAAAAGAACGAACTATTTTTTTTCCATAAAACGGTATTCCGCAATTACAAACTTTAGTTTCAACACTTCCAGAGGAATACGTAATACGTTTTACAAAGTGTAGTCTTGCAGTAATATTCCATAGAATCTAAAAAATATAGGGTGAAAAGATATTTTATTTTTATTACGGTAAGTGTTCTGAGTAATATGTTGATTAATGTTGATTCCTAATAAAATTGAAAAATGAAAGGGTTGGCGGTTAATAGCATTTATCATGCCGTTAGGACTACCTGATATTGTTTAGACACGAATTAAGTTCCGCGTTATGATTTTAAAAAATTATTAATCTGTTCGTAACACAATAACACTTTTACTCATAACACTTTGCATCCCCCAAATACTTACAGTAGCTGAAAACTAGAAGAATATTCCTTTAGATATGTGTTTATTCGTTTTCGACGAAGATTACTTATAGACCGGTAGCATTAAAAAATATACCAATATCGAAGATAATTTATTCCGCAAGACCATTTTAAAATATAATATACAAGCAGCTCAGAAGGCTTTGCTATGGCCCTATGTTATTCCTCACTTTATGTTTATGTGGGTATAGATATATTAAAACGTTTGACTCGTGTCCAGGTGACCTACATTTAAAAGTTCAAGTGTTTAGATACAACATTTGCGAAGGAATTTGGTAGAGTCTTCAAATGTCAACTTTCAGCTTTGACTTCTTGGCAGCCCAATTTTTGCCTAAAACTAATTAAAAATCTTGCTGCATGTCTGAATAACCTTTATATAAAATTTCAAATTTTTAGACTGAAAATTGACTGAATAATTTGTTAGAAACCGCAAAGATCAAATCTTCAAAACTTTGACCCATTGGCAGCCAGATTCTGAGCCAAGAAACGATTAAAAAGCTTGTACCCTGCTTGAATATATCTTATGTAAACATTTTATGTTTAAACCAGAAATTAGTTGAGTAATTCGGTTGAGAAGTCAATTTTTTTCCATTTGATTCTACTTTTAACCCCTGTACATTTATAGTTTTGTGCTCAAATCAAATTACAAAGTTTGATCTATGTCCAAAAAAAAGTATTCAAAAAATTTCCAGTGTTTAGATCCTAAATAAGCGAAGAAATTCGATAATTTTTTTTCAAGGTCAAATCGTTGAATTTTTACACGCAACTCTCAGGCCGAAATTCGATTAAAATTTTTCCAAAATCTCAATAAGCCTTATTTCAAATATAGGGTGAATAGATTGAATATTGAGAAAGTAGTTATATATATATATATATATATATATATATATATATATATATATATATATATACTAGCTGTACCCTGCCACGCGTTGCTGTGGCTCAAATTGGCGCAATGGAAAAAGTTCCAAAATGAGAAAAAAGCATGTTTCTTATAGTGTTATATATTCGTTATCATCGAGGTTATCCTTAAGGGGTACCAAATTGAGCTTTGATTGTCTCTAATATAAATGGTTGTGTGTTTGATTATAATAAAGGGAATCGTGTGTGTGACATGTAATTTCTGAACCTACCTCTGTTCCTTCTCGCTGTTGAACCATCTGGAAATTTCTCATCCTGTAGGGAGACTTGATACCTGTTTGACGAAGATTTATCACTCCAAGACGATGAATGTTTTTTATAGATTTTATTTCACTTTCTCCAGAGGTCCTGCAACAGGTGTAAAGTGAAATCTGCTTGTGTGGTTCTTCTTCACACACGTCAGCGTTCGTCTCCATCCTCCCCAGTTAAGAGGGGGAGACCACGAAAAAACGTCCGTCTTCTTCAAAGCTCAAATCAAATCTCCCAGATCTAGCCAACCACGTCACACATACGTAATTTGGTCAGCTGACCTTTGGTTCTGGTAAACCTGTCTACCTCCACGTTTACTCAGCTCTCTCTCTCCCTCTCTATTTCTCTATTCTCTTATAGAGACACAGAGAGAGAAAACAGAAAGAGTAAGAAAGCCAGAGAGGGGGGAGAGATGCTCGTTAACAATAGGTTTAATTTTCCATTTGGCATCGGTACAGTTTTTGTTGTTCGATTTTCTTAGCTGATATAGAGATTTTCCGGTTAGATGACTCTTGAATACGTAATATACATTGTCTATGTGAAAAACACAGTCAGTGTGTAACTGTAAGGCCCACAATTGTAAAGATTGTTCCCTGTGCTTTGTTGATGGTTATTGCAAATGACAATAAAATTGGAAAGTGCAATTTCCTAAAGTGTAAAAACATTCATCGTCTTGGAGTGATAAATCTTCGTCCAACAGGTATCAAGTCTCCCTACAGGATGAGAAATTTCCAGATGGTTCAACAGCGAGAAGAAACAGAGGTAGGTTCAGAAATTACATGTCACACACACGATTCCCTTTATCATAATCAAACACACAACCATTTATATTAGAGACAATCAAAGCTCAATTTTGTACCCCTCAAGGATAACCTCGATGATAACGAATATATAACATATCCACTTTGGTGCCGTGACCAGGATAATAACCACTTTATCTGCTTTCACAACAGTGTCGATGGATTTGTATTTGACTACCTCACTTGGAATCTTACATTGAATAATAGCGTTAAGTTCATGGGCACCTTTGTATTAACCTGCATGAATAGCTTATTCACTCAGTCAAATGGAATTCTTATAATTTGAATATCTGCAAAAACATTTTAAACTATTCTTTTGATGAAATAAAATTACAGAAATAACAGAAGGTAAAAGTCAAAGAATTTTGCCCTTCACTCTGATCAGCTGGCACTTTTTCGTACCCAATTTCCCACAAGTGATGCAATAGTTTTTGTGTGGATCGAACAGTCGGCAACTGGGCATGCATATTTTGAGTTAAGTTTAATAGCTTCACATTGAACAAAAAAGTAGAGTATTTGAGGCAAGCATTTATTTCATCTGCTCGTGTTGATTGAAGAATAACAGGTAACATTTGTCTGAAATCTCCTGCAAGCAATATTACTGCTTCCCAAATAGTCTTACATTGCCACGCAAATCTTGCAAGGATCGAACAAGAGCCTCAAGTGATTTTTTTGCGTACCCCTGTGCATTCATCCTAAACAATAAGTTTGCATTTCTGCAATATTTTCCCCATATTGGATGTTTTGGAGATGTCGAACATGAGATTTCCTCATGCACCAAGGGCTAAGCCTATGTCATTTTGTTACCAAATGGCTGCCAAAATCAATTTAATTAGAAAGGTTTTACCAGTTACTTCTGGTGCTGTTCAAGGTAGCAGTAATTTCCAAATAACTTCTATTCTCACAGTCAGTAAATTACTTGACTAAAAAAGGATTTATCCATGTTTTGACAATGCCTTATTCACTGTAATAAATTTAGGAGACTAAAATAGGATGAGGGATTAGAGATGGACGGATAGAGAGGAAGATATATAGATAGAAAAGAGAGAGTAAGAGGAGAGAGATAAAGGGAATGATAGATAAACAGCGAGAGGAGGAGAGTTAGAAACAGAGAGGGACGAGACAGGGGAAAGGAGAGAGAAAGAGGGAGTTAGAGAAAGAAAGGGGCTCAAAGAGAGATGGAGAGGGTGATATAGAGAGAAAGATAGATTGAGAGAGGGAAAGGGAGAGATGGATAGAGAGATAGTAAGAGAGGAAGAAAGAGGGGGAGAGAAACAGAAGGTGGACTGCACTTCACGTTTGTTTTCCACGTTCAGTAGAGAAGAAATCTTTCGAGACGGAGGCAATTTGAATATTTTGTTATTATCCAGAGTACCCCTTTTTTTTGGGGGGGTAGATTTTCATCACATTAGAAACCGACCGGGTTATCTGTACTTTCAATAAACAAAGTAATAAAAGAAAAACATATTGTAAAATTTGAATTTAATATGAAAATACTATTTTAAAAAATAGCACGATAACATAAGTGCATAAGTGCCACTTTAGGTACTCCTTGGGCGTTGATTTCCATGGCGACCAGAATAATTATTTAATGGTCGCTCCCTTAGGCCCCCCCTAGTCAAGGCTAATGCATGCGCATGTAACATTTTTCATTTACTGACGTTGGCTTAGTAACTAAACGATTTATTGATAATTTCGTAACCCTTAAACGCATGCCGGACGATTTAAATTGGTTCATTATTGTTGTAATGAAAAAAAAATTTCATTCAACACAAAACCAAAAACACATATTATGATAAATGATTTATTATTCTATTCATTGAAATTTACTAATTTTTAAATAAAAAAGTTAAAAAAAAGTTAATAAAAAATAGTTGCTTATGTGCGCATAAAAAAAATTGTTTTTTTTTAGATTAGGTCCACCTTGGAATTACCCCCCCCAACCTCCTCATCTTAAGAACAGCTTCCGGATAAACACCACTTGTGGAGGGTGGGCTATTTGCAAAATTTAACTGATAAATGATTTATTATTGTATTTACTGTGAAGCGAGGTGCTCGCTGGGCAAAACAACAAACAGCCTACTTAAAATTAATTTTTCAAAAAACATTAATACGAAAATAAATATTTAGAAAAATGTATTAAAAACAAATAATCAGACTTAGCTTGTTATAATAGGTGTGAATTTATTTGTCCTGGTGTATCACACTCGTGTTATTTTTAGTCCGAAAATAAAGAAAAAGAAATCCTTCCCGACTGGTCAAATGTTTTTGGCGATAAGTTGGGATGAAACGATAAATTAATTTTCTTTAGAAAATTCGTTCGGGTAAGGAGCGGCGTGAATAGATCAGAAGAATGTATTTTCTTTTTTGTGTGGTTTCATCATTGGAAACGGGACAGGGTGTGTCGCGCACGAGCGACAGAGCGTGACAGTAACGCGTCTTACTCCTCTTAGGTGCGCGAGCAAAAAGAGGGCGAGAGACTCTTCGAATTTGGCGCCACGGCTTTTTGTTGTCTTTTTTTAGCTCTCCGGAAACGGTGAATGTTCAATGTCACTGTCAAAATTAGTTCCGGGGTAGACGCTTGTTTAAATAAAAAAGTACAAAAAAAAAGTTAACAAAAAAATAGTTGCTTATGTGCGCATAAAAAAAAACTTCTTTTTTTTTTTAGATTAGGTCCACCTTGGAATCACCCCCCCCCCCTAACCTCCAAATCTTAAGAACAGTTTCCGGAATGAACATCACTTTTGGAAAGGGGGGGCTAATAAAAACCATTGGGGTGATATTTAAAAAAAAGGTCGATAAAACACGTCATTTAAAAAGGAATTTAAAATGAAATGTTGTAAACATGGGAAATATTAATAAATGTTTAGTAACATTTTTCGGTGCTAATGTAGAGAGTTATCCGCGCTATTTTTAAAATCGTGTTTTTTTTATTCCAACAAATCTTATATCGAAAAACAAAAAAAAAAACTCAAACAGCAAGCGACAACATTTTTTTATTGGCCTCATATAATAAAGAAAAAATGTGTAAATTAAAAAATTTGGAAGATAAACAAATGAATTATGTTTTTTATTGTTTTTTTTACTTACTAAACAGAAAATGAAATCTTTCGTCAATTCGTGGCTGCGAAATGAATCGAACCGGAAGTTCAATTTTATCAACAGAACAGATTCGCAGTAACGGTTAAAAAAACATATTTATTTTATTTAATATTTTAATTTTAATAATTCGCGAGGTAAATTTATTTTAATAACATAAAAACATACCTCAACTCTAAAAATGGGTAGTCTGAAAATTTCAAATAAATTGGTAACGAAGAAATATGGTTTTATTCGTTTAGAACGAACCAACATTTACATTTATATATATATATATATATATATATATATATATATATATATATATATATAAATGTAGTTGTTCACTAGTGTTTATTTTATGTTGTATTAACAAATTTTAACGATAAAAAGTAAATAAAGTGGACCAAATATTTAATCAGAAAACGTAAAGATTACTTCCAAAGAAGGCAAACAGTATTCATGTAGATATTTGGTAAAGCGTTGTCATGTTCTCGCTTATTAAGCAATGCACCTGGCAGCCGCTACTGCTAACGGAATTCACAGAGCATGTTTGCCTCCTAGCGAATCAAACATCATGGTTGTTGGGTAGTACATATATTGTTAGTTTTTACTTTATTTACTACACAGTAATAAATTTAGCAGAATTCGAGAATTCTTAATTTATGCGACTCAGTGCGTTTTCGGATGATTCCGTTGTGGGTTCTCCTGGATGCGGTTATTTAACTATTACGATTATTTCTAGCTTCTACATAGTTTTATTTATTTGCAATGGAATTATCACGGATAAATGCGCAATAATCGGACCCCTGGGCAGAATTGAATTTGCAATACCACTTCCAAATAGAAACATGTTTCAATTAGTGATTTGTAATAATTAGTGGTCTTATTGGCACACTGATCATAGGGCATGGCTAAAGTGATCCGCGATGACTTCCATCGTTCAAAGCAATGGAACTTCAAATTGAGGTCGGTTGTTTGGTGTAATGTCTTCCAAAATCAAAACGTAATCAGGATTGCGAGAACTATAGTAGGAAATAGAGTTAAAAGTAATGTTTGCTGATTTTTACGATTTGAGAAACTGATCGTGAACGTAACTGGCTGTGTCAAGAGATGGGATATAATACGCTATTTGTGATGCTAGCAAGTGCGCCAGCTAAACTTAGGAAAAACAGTTAATTACTGGGGAGGGCAGTAATGTCATAAAACACATTTACTTGAGCGCTAGTATAAATAATTAATGATGCATTTTTGCTGTCAAAGTCACTGTGTATGAGTGTTTAATCTTGGGTGGAAGGATAATGACGTAAAAATAAATGTTGCTAACGCTATGTTGTAAAATTCTATTAAAGCATTTACAGGGGAAGTTGTCGATTTTAGTAGATAGTTTGTTACGAATATACGTCTAATTTACAGAGAATAAATACCTCAGCTACATGGAATTGTAACAATACAGAATGTAACAATAAAATTATCTTCCTAAACAAGACGGCATAATTCCATTTCCGCTTAAGGAAACCCGATTGTTTGTTCTTGTTGCAGATCATCAAGATCGATAAGAACTTTCTATCTTGTTTAAAATTAATACAATGTTCAACGAGCGAGATAAAAGATGCGCCACTGTGAAATCCATGCTCTCTAACAATCCAAGTTATGGCAACAAATCATTTCACGCATTCTTAAAATGCAAAACTCAATGAAGCTTCCGGCCTAAGTCATGGTCTTTTGTGGGATTTCAAGTGAAAACCATATCTTTTCACCTCACATCTTCGCAGATCGGGTTGGAAGTTTACACCCAGATATGCCTGGATTTGCTAAAAAGTGTGGTGATACCCTGGTACAGTCAGATGGCCGGTGGCAGACCCAGAGCGTGGTAGTACGCATTGCCGCCAGTCCAGTAGTCCAACGAGATCCAGGCATGGCATCATAAGGAAAGCTACGATTTGTATCCTTTTATCACTTGCGCCCTCCTTCCTCGATCTGAACCGGTGGGACTACTTCGTTTTGTCATACGTCAAAAAGACTATCAATATGATCTCACAGAAGACCAAGACAGTCTGATCTCAGCCATCAGTCGAGTAATCGCTGTGCTCCCGGCGGCACTCGTAGAAAGGCATGCTCCTAGTTCAGCACTCGTGACGAGGCGGTATTAGAGGCTGAAAGCGGTTATATCGAATACATGCTATTACTGCTATATAATAAAGTTTGCTGAATTGATATTTCAATAAAATGTTCTAAAGTAATGCTGTTTTCCTTATCGTTACAAATTTATCGTTCCACCCTGTATTATAGTACAGAAAACATAGTATAATATTTTACTGTTAACATTAATTTACGGCACGCTTACTTGCTTATTGTCGTGTATAATAATACCAGCCAACAAGACTACAGTAAAGGACTATGTCCTACGTTTAAAAAAATGTTTTACGAGGGAGGAATACAGACGGGTATAACTCCTATCCATTTTAAAAGTACATTCAGCAGGAAATAATGCTCGGGCGTAATATAAAACCCTCGACAGTTTTTGCATGTGATTCAAAATAGGCGTTTCGTAATGCAAGAGTAGATACGTATTAATTTTCGTTACAATGCTCCGGCGTAATAGAAAAACAAAGTATTCGCTTACGCAATGATCAGAATTGTTTTTCCGTTTCTATTTAATAATCGACAGTAGAAAATGTTAAAGCTTTCGCGAAATATTTTTTAAAGAAAGAAAAGTGTAATTTGTTTTCTTTTAGTTTTTCTTTTAGAACTGACATGGCGGTTAGCTTCTCTTTCTTTTTCCATAAAACGTCTGGTTTCAAGTGCGTTATTTGAGCCTTAGTGAAAATATATCCGATGAGAAAAGTGTGTTGCTTTTTTCAATCACACACTTTTATTTGTATTCATGTTTATAAACTAAATATATATATATATATATATATCTGAAGAATTGCGTTTAATAACCTTGAAAATGTGTTTGTACTTAACAAAAATAAGTAGAATGAATTGTCCCACAAAGTCGTAAAGAATATTAGGCCTCTCTTGTCACTAAGATATAGAGTAGAACAAAAACGCCTCATTTCACGATTTGAAACTTCATTGAATCGTATTCGTTAACATGTACATAAAAGAAAATGAAGGCGAATGACATAAACTAATAAGTACGCTTGTGAGAATAAACAAAGACGAAAATCAAAAGAGACTCACGTGGTGCAAAACACATGCTATATAAGACCAATATCCTGTTTATACAAACAGAGTAGAAATAACATATGAAAATGTTTCATGTGAATAAGGTAAGAACTAATACTGTATATATTTTCATATGTGCGTGTGTGTTTTTCATTATTTAGTCAACGTTTGTCTATGATCACCATGTCGGAATCTTTGTTCTTCTTGTAGAATGGTACGAGGGGACAACTCAGCCTAGTCATATTTTTTTTTCTGACGAAATAAGATTACAAGTTAAAAAAAAAACACATTGAAAATATAAACCTGCAGTGTGATTCTCTGGCCAAATAAAGACTGTCAAGCGTTTTTTTTTTCAACTTAAGTTTTGTAGTCATCTTGATTTATGGAGGTTCTATGATTAGCCAGAAATGGCTTTAGATCCTAAAAACTATTTAAAAAAAACAGGAATAATAATCGTTAAGTGAAAGCTTTCGTTGCAATGCAATTTTGGTTTACTACCACAGCTATTACTTCTGCTTTTTCTCGTGTTGTCGTGGTATTTTGTAGTTGTGCTAGTACATTATTCTGCTAAATAAAATTATGAGATCTCCCTTAACATATGTTATTTTTTTAAAGTAATTCAACCAGCTTTAAACTCGGCCGGCGTTATGTTCCCTGGTTCATAATCAGAGATATGTCATCTTCCTTAGTAACGGAGGTATATAATTAAAATGAATCCATATATGTAAAACGTAAGATTAATTAGAATTAAAAATAATAACAGGTATTATGCTTAAATTAGGATAAAATAATGGGGAACATATATTGTAAATTATATGCATGTTGTAAGAATTAGATTTTTCTGTTTTCTCTTTCTTATATTATAGAAAATATCTAATAAACGAACGAAAATAAAAAAAAACACAGTTCATCCTTGACGAAAATCAATGCTCCATATAAGTTGAACTGGAATCAAATCGCAAAAAATATTATAAACAACAATATTATTGACATATCTCTATTTCGTTGGGTTAATTAACTGTGCAAAAGCGGTTTATAACAGTGATATAAAACAAAAGTGATAATTATAACGAGAATTATGTTTGTGACATAAGGTCCACACCATCGTAATTTAAACATCTTGGCAAAATATCAAAACGATATATGAAGCAGACACTGTAAACACCTACAAGAATGCTAAGTTTACTCAAAATTTTAGTATGAGAACAAACTATTTCAATAATTTACAGAGCAAAAAAAAACACTATTTCAAATTAAACACTGAAATTGAAAACAGCGATGTATTATGGTGAAAATATAATAAACTACAATATTAAATTCATTCAACATTTTTTATCGTGTGTTTATCGATAAAACGAATATCTACAACAAATCTCTAACAACAATTTTCATCATTTCATGTTAAAATTGCATTACCGTATGTTCAATTACGGTATGCTCAATAGTTACAGATGAAAATCACGCAATTTTAAGCATACATATAACGCACGAACTAATTGCTGAAATGAACATAAGCGTGACAATGAAGAATATGTTATTTTGTAGGAAACATGAAACGAGCAGTATATATGCTATTTCAAATGAAACCCACGAACGAGTAAGACATGGATGATTAAAGGATCTTTGACAGAGCAACAACAACCTAATTGAAAGGAAACCATATGGTCGATAGATAAATTCTATTCCAAATGAAACCTGGAGATAGGGTATTTTGAAATGAAATATGCCACCAATAACAGCCTGCTTTAAAGGAAGCATTGACAGAACAACAAAAAACTATTTGAAAGAAAATCATGAGAGAACAAAGACATAGCGACAAAAAGTTATGTGAATGGAAACCATGATGCAGCAATAAATAGTCCTTATTTAGTTGCCTTGCCACGACGGATGAGTTACATACAAAGTCGGTTATTCATGTGGCGAAAATTCAGCACTCTTAAATATTGGCACTCTGGATAGGAACAAAATTAAAACTTGTATTAGTTATAAAGAATTTCTTCTCGACTGACCAAGAACAGAAAAGGTTAAGTTTAGTATCAAAACAAATACTAAACTATATCAGCTATAAAAATCACAACTTGGCTGGAACAGAGAAATCTTGTGAGAATAAAATTATGAGAACGCAGTAAAAAAGCGATAATTTCACTTTTCCTATTTATATTTACGAAACACGTCTTAACTCGACTGATTGGGACCTGGAATAGAGCAAATGACTCCCGTACTGATTAAAAACGTGTGTGTTGCGGTGGAAAATCCCGTCAACAAAACTTGCATTCAACATGCATTGACCTGCCTTGTGACCCCTGGCAGCACGCACGTGTAACGCGTGTTTAAACCAAAGTCAACGAGGCTGAAGTCTGTCAGACTTATCCATTTACCCTTCCGCGCAAATTGGTTCAGGCTAGTACCGCGTTAACCGCGTCATTGACACACAGCAAAATGACACCTAGACAGAATTATTAAAACGATGCATATATCCAAATAGTATACATACTAGTTTTATAGTATTATTTTAAAACAAGGCTGCGCCAACCAACATAAAATTATATTAATATGCAAGGACGTATTAACATCAGAAACGTCTACTTAACTTTCGATAAAAATTTTGGGGGGAGCCATACTCATATCATTTTGACGGGCCGATTCACCTCGCCTCTAACAGATTATCGTGACCAGGCATAAAACTCCTATTAAGAAACTTAGCGTAGTAGAGGTAATTAAGTGTGAGAGACTTACATATTGACAAGCTTGCTTCTTATAAAGATGTTTCCGAATGAAATGCCATTTTAAACTCAAATGTGACCGACGGACGATAATCTATAGCAAATAAAATATTACATTAAACTTAAACCTGGGGCACCAACGGACAGACGATCTTACATATTGGCTTGGACAGATTCCAACGAAAGTCCTAGGAAATAAAATTATATGGACAATAAGTTTTAAAGTACGAATATGAAATGGAGGCAGGAAGCGAATTAATATTCGAGTATGATCACGAATCCTGCAGGAATAATTATCAACAACAATAAGAATTGAACAAGTAAACGAAATAACAAAATGACAATAAATTACAATACATAGGATAAGATATCAGAAGATTCGAATGCGTAAATTAAATAAGAATCGATTTTGCATGAACCAAAAACAAAAGTAAAGTTGGCGACTGGAATTATAAGAATATTGATAAGACGCATCGCGAAAGCAAAGAAATAAGTATAAAAGATAATGAAAAGAATTGCGAATGTCGAGAATAGAAATCAAAAACAATAAGAGAATTTGCTTATCGAAGACGAACATTATGAACAGCAGTTGCAAGAATATGACAGTAAAAATAATCGAATTTGATGCGGCCAGAAAATTAATGTAAATCCGTTTCATAAAGAAAGAATTAAAATTAAATCGACGGCAGAATTAAGAGTATAATAAGTCATACGCGTACACTTTAAAACCCCGGATTGACGCACTACTACTACTACTACTACTACTACTACTAATTATAACAATACTGATACTACTACTAAAATAACTAATATTACTACTATTTTAGTAATAATACACAAAGAAAGAAGCATTGGTATAGTAGTGTTAGCAGGTGTAAACGTAGACGAAAAAGAAAGAGATAATGCTAGCCCCCCCCCTAACAAAAGAAAACACGACTTGAAAATTAGATAAAAATAAAAGATTTTGGAAGTTAAAGAAAGTAAAAGTTGTACTTGTAAGAGGGGCACTGGGGAGTATAACAACACTGTTTGACATATGGATTTAATACATTGGTTAATCACAATTTTGGCCTACTTTCGAAGACTGCCTTAATAGAAGTGTCAGAATTTTGTGGAATGCTGTGAAAAGATTTTGATAGCCTACAATCACCTATTATGATCCGCTCATTGACTTTAAAATCGGATATAACAACAGCCAGATACAAAATATGACAGCAATAATAATGATAATAATAATAATAATAATAATAATAATAATAATAATAATAATAATAATAATAATTATTATTATTATTATTATTATATAATAATAAAAAAAGAATAAAATACACCCATCCAAGCAAGAAGATCAGATGTCATAGCAATAAACAAAAATGAAAACCCGTGCCAGATTGTAGATTTTTCAATTGCAGCTGAGCACAGAGTGAATATCATGGGAACAGAAAACGAAACTGATCAGAAAGCTCAAAGGAATATAGAAGATGAAGGGAGTCAAGATAATACTAATAATTGTAGAAGCGCTAGGAATTTTCCCGAAAAAACTGTGAAAAAGTGTGGGAGAGATGTAAATCAGTGGAATGGCTGAGAGGATACAACGGATAACAATAATAGAAATGGCTAAAATATAAAATAAACCTTAGAATGCTGACATTAACACATAAGCTACGGACACTAACAGTACATATACAACTGCTTCAGCTGTAAAACACAAAGAATCAGCACAGAAAATAATTAACAACTCAATCTACATAATTTAAGTAAGTTTACTGGCACCCACATTCTAGTGAGGACCAATGGTTCCTGCTATATGGTTGTTGCAATTATGTAAATCCATCGCCAAACATTATCGACAGTAACGGAGAGTACAGGAAATAACGGGAGACTTGTTGTCACTCAAACTGCTGGGTCACCACTAGTTGTCTTCAAAGGGACATTTTTCATAATGGCATGTAAATAAATAATAATACACTGATAATCGACACGTTATTGAATTGAGTATGAACCCATGTACGGGAGACTCGACGCGTTATGAACTCGAAGATATCCTTCCACATGTACGGGATATGTTAAAAACTTGAACAGATTCAGGACGTATGAATCTTCTATCATACCTTCCAAACATACTAAAATGTTAAAACAACAAATCCCTTGCTAAACCATTCTTCCGTGATAGCTTGAAAAACTGCGTTTGTTGTACGAGTGTACATTAATTCTAGTGTAAAACACTTACCACTTTATCGCTTCGTCAATTTCCTCCAGTAATTCTCTAAAATCTGTGAGTCATTGATAAATCAAGCACTTGTCTATCACTTCGGAGAAGCTAATGTTCTCTGTGCCCGACTACATCAATTTAGGCAATCCAATTCCACTTTAGCCATTTTCACAGTGATCTCTTACTGCATATACACTGCCTTATAAGACATATAAAACTATATGTCGTTATTTTTATATGCGAATTGTTTGAAATAATCTGGCATAAAGGGATCGTAATGAAAATTTAATCTAGAGGAATGATAAATATAAGTAGATTCTTCTCAGACAAATAGAGAAATCAAATTTGTATCGAATGATGTACATTCAAACAGCATAATCTTGATGTGGAAAAAATCAAAAATCGACCATACAGAGGTTCTGATATTTATGAAGGACGTCCCCGAGTAATTGTTTTATGTATTTACAAAAAAAACAAGGCTCTGAAATATGCATGAGAAAAAATGAAGGCACACCTATTAAAGGCAAATCGGAATCCTTAAAAACGGAGGTAGAATAGAGGGGTAAATTGATTTTAATAGTAAATATTATTACACTGAACATTCTTCCTTTTACAATTACAAGAATAGTTTTCAACCACGATATTCATGACTTAAATGACTCGCACTGCGAACTTATCTATAGAACGAACTGTCGTAGCATTCATACTTAATATAAACTGACACACATATATTGCGGGCATTCAAAGCTGCTGTAAAGAAAGCGGGTTCTCTCTTCCGTGCTAGAAAATTACACACACCTTAGAGTATCATGTATATGTATAAATATATACTTCGTTCATTTATGGAGTATTTAAAAAGTCTCTCCATCCAAGCATTCCTTCTAATATTTCCCGCACTAATACATAAGTTTTAACCCTTCTTCTCTCGCCGCAATGCTGAATATTTGTGTCTGTATTACAAGTATATGTGTGTAATGGTTTCTGATTAACTCAGATCACTAAGACTTCCCGACATACATACAATCGCAACCCTCTGAAATCCTTACTGTCCAATGTAGTGTCGTCTGGATGCCAGAAAGCCTTCTGCTCTTATAACTTTTTTTCTCTCATATTGCCGGATTGAAATTCTTTCTACGCCATGATTCTCTGACTCAACTAACAAGCACAAATTGTAATATAACCTGACATTTACCTTTCAGCTTAATATGAACCCTGTCCCAATAGGTGCAACTAGTGACCCCTTACAATCAAGTGGTAATATGCCTTATTTTGCTTTAAAAGGATGACGTAATAATAATAATAATAATAATAATAATAACAACAACAATAATAATAATAATAATAATAATAATAACAACAACAATAATAATAATAATAACAGTGATAGTAGTAATACTATTATTTTTATTATTAAAATCAGAATACTACTACTACTACTAATAATAATAATAATCATAATAACAATAGTATTATTATTATCTCATTATGAGATGAAAAATAAAAAAAAGAAGAAGAAGAGGATGATGAAAAAGACGAAGAAGATAATGAATAAATATAAGAAAAAATGAGGAATTTAAAGTTTTCCATAATATTTTACTAAACTATTAAAAAAACACCATTGGACAAACAAGATTTCAAATATTGGAGAAAATAATATAAAAAAAAAAGCTTAAAATCGGAATTTTTTATAAAAACCCACAAAACATATTGAAACAATCTTGTGAGTTAAAAAAAAAAACATACTTTTATTTTGGACGCAAATCACACTGTGATAAAATGTAAAATTTCTATTTTGTTTTTATGTGTGTTTTCCTTAATTTTGAAAAATGGAAAAAGTGAATGAAACGAAAATAATACACGGTAGTAAAGACGACGGAGAAGACGGTGCAGTTATGAAAAAAACTCTACAGCTATTATGGAAAACAAAATGGCTGATTGTGTTTACTGTGAACACGAAACTAAAATAACAAGTGACAGTGTTTACATAAACAAAGTTTTGTGTTAAAAAAGGATTGGAAATGAAATGAGATTGAATATGAAAACGCGAACGTTTTTATTTCTATTGAAATATAACAGAGACGTGATAGATTAATATATGATCACAGAATAAGATATCAGACATTAGTAGATATTAAGCTATGAAGAAACTGTGATTAATACGCACACGCACAAACAACACCCCGCATATATATATATATATATATATATATATATATATATGTATATATATATATATGTATATATATATATATATATATATATATATATATATAGAGAGAGAGAGAGAGAGAGAGAGAGAATAAAAAGGAACACATCGTATTATGTGTTCATCAACGTTTCGTCTTTATTTCCAGACTTCCTCTGGATGAAGTATACCAGTAAAAAATATTTGAAAATGTTTCACGTGCACAGTGTGACGCAGTTCTATTTCAGAGAAACGGAAAAATGATGTTGGAAATTCAAAAAAGGAGGGGGAGAGCTGGCGCTGTTAAAGAGAAGGAAATTTTACTGACGTCATATAGTCGTTAATGTAATTTTAAAACTATGAACGCAAGTTTATATTCTTATTGGGAAAAATATATATCTGTTGACATTCAAATATAAGTTAGTAACAGAAATGAAATGAGTGTTTTTTATGTAATTTATTGATTGAGATTATGTGTTAATTATTACAGTTTAATGGTGTGAGAAAGTTAATCTTTGTCCACAGTTAAATAAGATTCTTTTAATAAAAGTTTACTTATTAGTGGCGCTATGGTATAGAAACCTCCACGTTTTTGAATACTGCTTGAAATTGCGATAAGCGCAGATTCAAGAAGTTTGCGGCGCGGTTTATTTGAAATAAATTTAACTACTTTTACTTGTTTTAAAGTCAAAGGTGTGGTTATGTTTCAATGAATGAGAGAATAATGTACTTAGAGAATTGCTATTTTTTATATCTCTTTTGTGTTTATTGAGCCTTTTTTTCCAATTTACGCTGAGTTTCATCAACGTATTTATGATGGCAATTATGGCACGGAGTAGTGTATATACCTCCATCTAACTACACACACCAATAATACAAAAATCTATAACACACTAAACAAACTAAAAATTCCTATCGTACAAACCACATCACTAACCATAAGACATATATTAAAAACTACGAAACATCTCTATAACAAATCAGTTTCCGATGCTCATCGTAATTTCAAGCACTATTAAACAACGTGGAAATTTCTATAACATAGCGCCACTAATAAGTAAACTTTTATTAAAAGAATATTATTTAACTGTGGACACAGATAAACTTTCTCACACCATTCATCACCCCCTGTAATAATTAACACATAATCTCAATCAATAAATTACATAAAAAACACTCATTTCATTTTTGTTACAAACTTATATTTGAATGTCAACAGATATATATTTTTTCCCAATAAGAATATAAACTTGCGTTCATAGTTTTAAAATTACATTAACGACTATATGACGTCAGTAAAATTTCCTTCTCTTTAATAGCGCCAGCTCTCCCCCTCCTTTTTTGAATTTCCAACATCATTTTTCTGTTTCTCTGAAATAGAACTGCGTCACACTGTGCACGTGAAACATTTTCAAATATTTTGTACTGGTATATTTTTTTGTGTCTTAATCTCATTCATCCAGAGGAAGTCTCGAAATAAAGACGAAACGTTGATGAACACATAATACGGTCTGTTCCTTTTTATTTTCTCTATTTTGTCGGAATACTATTTCCATTGAAAATTACAATTGAATTTACCAAAATGATTCAAGATGGTAAAATTAAAGTAAATTATAAATATTAAAGAATTAATATTTATAAAATTATCTCAGCCAGATCTAAAACTCGATAATACCAAATAGGAAATACAGCTTATAATATGAGCAAACAGTTAATGAAATATGTTAAAAAAACACTTTGAAATGAGTTAAAAACATATTTAATCTAAAAAGGAAACACTAGATAAATGGATAGTCCTTAATCCGCGAAGTTTCGAAGCCATACTCTCCTTTTCATCAGAGGGTAGGAATTAGCAAAATGCGGGATCGGATTTTGCACGCAGAAGTATTTGATGAAATAACAAATAAGTCAAAGATCTTACTTGAAAACAAAATAAGTTAAGCAGAGGGAATATGATAAAGAAAAAAGGTGATTACACATGAATAGCTAGTCTGGTGGAAGAATCCAGTGACGGTAAAATCCAAATGTAAAACTTCAAAAATGTTTAAAGAATTTCCATTTGTACAAGTAAAAACAAAGGAAATCTCGTAATATATATATATATATATATATATATATATATATATATATATGTATATATATATATATATATATATATTATTACATTTTCATCCCAAACAAAGCAGTAAAGTGGTGATGTAAAAAGTTATAATCAGGGGCAAAAGCTACAGGGGTACAATGTAAGCAGTTGGGCATGAAAATGTCAGTTTTTTTACACTTGAACTTCTGCATGTCAGGACAGTTAAGTGAGTAGGGGCCCTAAAGGTAATTCCAAAGTCTAACCCGCCTTTTCCCGGTATACTTCCTATATAAACACACGACAAGTGCATATTAATACTTACATGATAATGGTTAAAATTGTTAATATAGTGTTGCTCATGTGTAGAACTACGTGTTAAATCGACTTATACTTTTAAAATTTCGATTTTCTTTCATTCAAACTACGTCAGAACTATACTTTCTGAGGAAAAATTAAATCAAATTAATCTTGCAATTCTGAATCCGCTATATTTTTGTATCGACTAAACTTTAACAAAGTAAAATGGAAAAAATCGTGCAACACACAGTTAAGACAAATTTTACACACACACACACACACACACACACACACACACACACGAAAATATGCACGGACGCACGTATATAAACACACATACATATATATATATACATGTATATATATATATATATCCAACATACACACACACACATACACACAGACACACATACACACACACACACACACACATATATATATATATATATATATATATATATATACACTAGTTGTACCCGGCCACGCGTTGTTGTGGTTCAGTTTATTAAAATTGACCGCATGTGAAAGTAGAGAAATGTTTGATTCTTTGTTTTCAAGAGAATGTACAAATTATTTTTTAGCAGATGTTAAGAAAATAAACAGAAACATATTTCCATCGTTAATTATGCAAAAAAAATAAATAAAATGTTGATTTAGTGTTTCAATATTATGCTTATAAATTACGATAAAACTTGCTGAGTATGTGCTGTTGTACGGTTGTTGTAAAATGGAACGGACACTTAAATTTCGCTTCGTTTTAATCTTTCTATTTTTTTAATTGTGCCCCTCCAAACGAATATAATCAAAACAGTAGCATTCATCAATCGTACTTTATGTATATAAACTCACAATATTTATTTTGTAAAAAATAAAAAAAAAAACAAAGTTAATAACGAAAGGAAAAATTCCATTTTTAAACGAAAATGTCAGTTTGGTATATATTTTTGTTATTTTTTACATAAGTCCAGCTTACCATTCACATTGGAAATGTCGAAATTTATAGGTTGTATGGTACGTTTACAACGAATAACCACTCCAATCTAGTAGATGTATCAGAATTTTTGTAGGAATTTTTACACCCCTATTACGAAACTGCGAATAAAATATAAAAATCTCGTAATTTATCTTTTAAAAGTGAGTTGTTTATTTTCTTTATGAATTATACTTCCAAAATAAACTATTAAAGTTGTTCTCAAAGTAAAACAAATATTTTTTGTGTTAAACCAGTAATGAATTTTACGAACTCAATATTTTGCAATTTTTAAATTTTAAAAATCTATAAAAATTTTTGTATTGATTCTATTTTTATGATATTTTCAGGGTGAAGGTGGAATTTTATGATCTTTAAAATAAACGTAATGTAATATTTTAGAAAAACGTTTTTTTAATTCACGCCCCCCCATTTTCAAGTGTCTAGTAAAAAGTAAATAATTAATTTACTCACCAAATGTGTATATATCACAAATTGAAGAGAAAAGGTCAATAAGTAATATATTCAAATTTAAAATAAAAAAGTAGTGTGTTTTTAGAAATTTACCTGTAAACTTCGAAGTTTAAAACTTTTTTTTTTAAACCACGTTGTTTGTTTCTTCTTTTGTATTTTTTATGAAACCTTGGTCCTTTCTCCTTTAATTGAAAAAATTTAGTGCCTCAGTTACATTTTCCGAGTAGTTATAAGCTTCTAAATACAGGGGGTAGAATAATTCAAGCCTCCCATTTTGAAATGTCTATTAAAAAGTAAATAATTTATTCACACAAGTGTTATATATCCCACATTGAAGAGAAAAGGACAATTAATCATATATTCAAATTTAAAACAAAAAAATAGTGTTTTTTTAGAAATTTACCTGTAAAGTCCGAAGTTAAACCCTTTTTTTTTAAACATGTTGCTTTTTTTTAATGAAACCTTGCTCCTTGCTCCTTTAATTGGAAAAAATAGGGCTTCAGTTACATTTTTCGAGGAGTTATGAGCTTGGAAAGACAGGGTGGACTTATACACTATTTTTCACGAAATTTCTGACACACCTACAAATTTACCCATGTTAAGAACGGCTTTCGGAATAGACACCCCTAACCTTGCCAGAATACCCGAAAAGCTATAAAAGTTTACGTGTCGAATGTGAACGATGAGTTGGACGAAAGGTAAAAATGTACCGAATTTTAAAGGGAACGAAATTCAAATTTCCGTTCCATTTTTACAACCGTAAAACAATGCATTCTATGCAAATTTTACCTAACTTACTGTATTAATGCTATTTTTTAAAGCAAAACAATATTTAGGTTTGGCTATAAATTCCTACACTCCTTTCACCCTAAATAATTTAGGTGACTGAAATAGGAATCTAAGTGAATCTTTAATTTCCTAAATAGTACGCGAGAATTCATTTTTCTTCGAGTTATATCGAATTCATTAATACGGACTTTAGGGGCTTTTTTTTGATAATGTTACTGTAAAAATTATTTTTAATTGTTACAAATTACGATGCTTTATTTATATAAAAAAAAGCAAAAATAAATTCTTGAGTTTTTTTTTATTTATTACTGAAAACCATAACTTTAGTAAAGGTATTTTTGTTTAAACAAAATAAAACATTTACACTAAGAGTTAAGTAAAAATAATTAGTTCATTATATTCTGCGATCATTATTTGGAAACACTGGCCACGTGACAGGAAGCGGTAATAAATAATTGCCGCTAAATAAAAAAATGGCATATCAGTACAAAGAAAAACGCCTTTTTATCATAGAAAAAAAAGTATAATGTTATAATTAAAAAGAAATATATAAAAACACACATTGATATAGTAAACATATTATACAAAAACGTGGAAGCCATCGGCCCAGTGGTTTTTAGACTATTAATTGGGCACGAATCAACAGTCACATTTATATATATATATATATATATATATATATATATATATATATATATATATATATATATATATATATATATGTGTGTGTGTGTATATTAGTTTACTGGTATGGACACTGGGTAACAAGCGAAGCTGCGAAGCAGCAAAGCCGACAAATGTAGGGAAGTTGTTATCCAGAGCACTACATATTAAAATATAGGCAAATTAGGGCTTGTTTTATTGGTTGAAAAATGTAGATTTCCCTAAAAAACATGCTATTACGTGGCTGTTTTATATGAAATTTACATCGTAAATATAGATAAGTGATTCCCTACTTTTGGAAGCACTTTTCATTCTATTAGGGAATTTTTTTTCCTAGAATCTTCAACGTTATTTTTGCTTTTAGCACCATTCGAAAACCTACAATTAAAAAAAATATGTTGGTGTTTCAGTCATAGTCATTTGTCTTACCAGTTTTAAATAGTAATGACAATTTATTTGATACCTCCCACAAACCTTTTCACTAAAACTAATACTTTAGGCTATATATTCAAATGATCTGAAAGAAAAGCGAGCTATAATTTTCTTTCATATATTTCTGATATATTATATCTCCCCTCTTTGGTTTTCATACATAAAGTAAATGTCAGAGTGTATGAAGTTCATTTGATGCCAGAGATATTCAGAATCGAACCCTATGTCCAAAAGAGCGGAGTTATAACATACTAGAACTCTTTGGAATATATATATATATATATATATATATATATATATATATATATATATAATACTCGGCACCAACATATGCACTTAATATCAGGTGAAAACATCAAGACTTTAATCGTAAAATACATACCGAATAACATCTCTGATCCTCCCTGTTGCGGTCCCAAGGTTATACAACGTAATATTTAGTCCATATTCATCGAGGTTCTCTTAGTGATCACCAGGAGCTTATAATTCTCAAGCTTTCTGGCTTATCCAATCGGGAAATCGACCGCATATCGAAATGTGATGGGAAAACCGTACTGATTACTTTGAAATATCTCCAAGACACAGGCAGCGTTCGTGATTCCCCTAAATTCGGTCACCCCTGAGTTATTCTCATAGGGACAAAAATTCTATCAAGATCTGCAGCTTCAGAAACAGGCATGAAACGGTTTCCAAAATGCAATAACGTGCTCTCTTTCTACAGTTAATTCGAATAAGGTCATTAATATGTTCACTGAGAAGTTTCCATCATAATTATGCCGGAATTTGAATGATAATCCCGTGTTCATGCAGTCCCACCCCCATTGACACATCTGGCAATGTAAAGAAGTTCTTTGAAGATCATGATATTCTGTATTTGGATTGGCCTGTACAATATCCAGACTAAATCCTATCGAAAACGTATGGAATTAAATCATTACGCAATGATAAAATTTCAAATCTGGAAGAACTTTGGGCAAAAGGTAAAGAGGAATTGCAGGCCCTTTCACCGGAGTATTGCCGCAGAATAATTAAAAAAACAGCATAAAACTTTGCAGGCTATGGAAATGCAGAACTTGTTCATTATGTTCCTGTTGTATTTGTGTTGCATTAATGTTCTAAATTTATGTTTTAAAAAACAATGTTTCAGTGTGCGGACTTTATTCTTCCCTTCCCCATTGTAAGTTAATATTTTAAATTGATGTTTACACAGGATGCTTGAATTAAATATCACACATAAACTGATAAAATTATAGAGGAATAAAAGGCTACTGAAATCAGCTATAGGTAGTTTAAACAGTTAAATTCAATTTAGCTAAAATTTGCGGGTTTTGTCAAGAATGACAAGTTTGGACTTTCCTTTTTGGCGGCAATGTAGCTGAAATTTGGAATAATATTTTCTTCAGCAGATAGTGGAAAAGACTTAAATATTAATTAATCAATCTGTAAAACTACTAAAATTTGCTTGATTATCGATAAATGCTAGATTTTATAGATACAACGTATGATCTGTTTTCCTACGTCTGTATCAAAACTTTTACAATTTAAAAGATCTATCAGTCAGTCATAGATCAAGCAACAGCTAAAATGGCGTCTATGTTGTTTTTTTCAGTTAAGTTTGAAGTGGAATACATCAAACTATTTTATTAAGTGATGCATATTGAAATGGACACATCATGCGAAAGATGTATTCGTGGTTATTTATTTATACAATTTGCATACTCTTATATGTTATTTTGCGTTGCCTTGAAGGTAGAAATCGCCAAGTGTGTCGTCCAAGTGTTTTGGCAGAAATGTGCACATGACCAACAAAAAAGGTCGCAATGTATTTTGGTGAGTCGTAATGGACATTGGCTGGAGACATTCCAAAACAGGGCGTCAGAAGTAGCTCGGAAGAGTTCCAGTCAGAAAGATGAAGCCAAGCAAAAAGATAAACCTAAACATATTCACAAAAAAAACAAAACAAATAAACAAACATAAAAAGACGTTAGATATGCGACCTTAAAATATGTGTACTTATGTTGGAGCAGTTATGAATTGGCAGATAACATAAGTAGACATATAGAAAAGAACATGTCATGATAGATAAAGGAATGGGTGTCGACAAACTGGTATCCATCAATCTATCTATCTATCTATCTATCAATCTATATATTTATATATATATATATATACATACATATATATATATACTAGCAGGGGTATCCACTTTTGCCCAGGTGTTTTGAAGTGTGTGTAAGGGGGAGCGGGTAAAGTAAAAAATAAGCGAAGTAATAATCCTGTTTAAATATTAAAAAAAAAAACGACGTTAAACTTCTTTAAAAAATCGGAAAAACCAAACCAAAACAAAAAGAAAAAAAAACAGCGAACAACGTAAACCATCTTTAAAAAAAAGAAATCAGAAAAACAAAAAGGGGAAATAAATGGAAAAATTATAAATGTGTTCGGAATAACAGAAAACACAGCGAAAAGCGATAAAAATGACATAAATTACCCTTTGATTCGTCTCGCCCAGTAGAAAGCATAGCACGAAATTGAACGTTAGAATTCCATTCCTGTTTTTTCTAAAGCAACTACACAACGAAATAAAGCGAAAAGAATAGCATCATCCCTTAAAAACCATAGAACGAAAAGGAATGTTAAAATATAATTCCAGGTTTTGTAAACAACTACGAAGTAAAGAAAACCTACACCGGTGTTCCTTCGAAAGTGTCCCTTGTGAACGATCCGGGAACGTTGTAAATGGTGGCGGGGAAGGAGGAATTAAGTAGAGAGCAAATATTTTACTACTTCCATTGACTTTAACTAGTTGTGACAGTAAACTCTCAACAGAAAAAAATATAGGAATCTACGGTTATAAAGGAAGTGGAGAGGTAATATTCCTATAACACACCACAGATATTCTGCTGCAGTTTGTTACTATTACATTTGCATGAAATATCTTTATTTCTATTATATTAAGGCCCAAATAACAGGGGGAAATTAGTACATTTTATATATTTATAGGGATGTATTTATATATAGATATGTATATGCATATGCATACACTTCAGAATAATGCAATGTAATAATATATATTATATATCTTTATATATATATACATGTATATATCTATATATACTTCAGAATAATATAATAGTTAAATGTATTCTTATATATACATATATATGTATATATATATATATTTACTTCAGAATAATTTAATATTGAAATATATTCTTTGTCATACATATAATAAAATGTCTAGATTTTAAATTTAACCACTTCACATCATAAAATTTAAATTACTAAATTATATATATATATATATATATATATATATATATATATATATATATATATATATATATATATATAAATCAGTCCTCGCGCGAAAGAGCAGGGCACAAAATGCTTTAAATAGTAATAATAATAGAATAACACTAACAAATACTTTCGCTGACAAGGCCTACTAGTGACCGTAACCAGTGATATATTCAACTTGAAATTTTCATTTCTACTTTTTTCTCGTTATGTACTGAGAATTTGTTGATGAAACCTATATGAAATATGTTCCCTATTATATTTTAAATATTTTCTATTCTGAAAGAAGTTTTAAAATATTTTATCTTAAAATTTTGTAAAAAGTTTTTGTTAAAAAAAAAAAAACCCTCAGATTTTCTCATTATTCAGACCAGAATTACAAAGAGGCGTTTGCAAACATGAGTTGTTGTGTAAGGAGAAATACACACAGAAACAAAGAGAATATTCAGACTTGTAATAATACCAAGAGGGGATTACAAAAATGAGTTATGGTGTGAGGAGAAATACTTACTGAAATAGAGAGAAGGAGAGTTTTAAAATATAATCTTAAAAATATAGATTCATGTTAGAAAAGCATTTCATCCAAGGCATGAAAATTGTTAAACAAAATGTTTTTACTATAGGCTTTAAAATAAAGGCGCAAGATTCAATTTGTAATTTCTTTATCTTTAAAGTGCAGTTTTGTAAATTTTACAAAGTAAGGTATAAAAATGTAATTTAAATTGAATCCAAAAATTACCTTGGATTTATTTCATGTAATATACATTTTGTTGTAATTTATAAACATTATCTTTCATCTAGCAATTAATCATATAGATATAAAATTTTCAATGATTTTTAAAAAGTGCAATGGAATGTACATTACATAAAATAAATCCAAGGTAATTTTCTGATTTAATATACATTAATTTTTTCATCCTAGTATATTGTAAAATTTATAAAGATAAATAAATTTCAAATTGAACCTTGTACCTTTACTTTAAAAGCCTATAGTAAAAACATGTTCTTAACAATAGTGAATGGAAATAGTGATATATCAATACACTGGAATACTCACATGCACATATATACATATACACATATAAATACACAGAGATACACACACATATATATATATATATATATTTATATATATATACACGCGTGTGGTTGTTTGTATATGATTATAAGCAGTGTATATAGGCTTAAGTCTATAGTGTAATATATACTTATAAGATTTTTTTGATATTTTCTTTAATAGGTCTCAGCATGTGGTGAGTAGGTATCAGAAATTTTATGATAGTATATTACCTTCTTTGAATGTTTTTTTCATCCATGATAACATTCATCATGCAAGTGTAATCAGAATGTTTTCAAAAGCGTCTTTATGTTCATTACTGGCTTCTAGCAAATTATTACATTATATATGTTTAGTGTAATAATATACTAGCAGAAAGTAAACAACATAAGATTCTTTAATATATATATATATATATATATATATATATATATATATATTTAATAAATGTAGTTAATAGAACATGTTAAAACACTCTTTAGAAAAAAGAGTTACTTCTTGAATTTGAAAAGGAAACACTAAATAAGTGGATAGTCCTTAATCTGCGGAGTTTCGAATAAATACTTTCCTTTTCATCAGAGGGTTAGATTTAGCAAAATGCCAAAGTATTTGGTGAAACTACAAGTCCTCGATCTTACTTGATAACCGAAAATGAAGCAGATGGAATAGGGCGAAAAAGAGTTATTTCATGTGAATGGATTATCTAGTGACGCGTAATGTATCCAATGACGGTAAAATCCAAACATGCAGAACTCAATATATATATATACATTTAAATATTTTTCGATACTTGTCTTCAAATTAATTATACGAAAGAACATTTTTACCAAAATGCAAGTTGGGAATAATTTTTCCTTTGACCAATATTGGTTTCCGGAAAATGTATTATTCTTTTTAAATATAATTATATATTGACACGCGTTTCGTCGGCTACCACTCATAAGAGTGTCTGAATCTAGCGAGATTCGAAATCGAGACCCGCTTATCAGTAGCGTTTACCTCTACCGTTAGGCTTGCAGTTTTGCGAGGTAGCTTAATTGCATAGTTTACTCTTCTGTCCATGGGCCCCGATTTCGAATTTTGCTTGATATAGCCACTCTGTAAAGTCGTAGACGGATGATTACATTTAATATATATATATATATATATATATATATATATATATATATATATATATATATATATATACTCTTATTTTGTTTTACATAAGTCGTAATAGTTTGCTACACAGTTATGAGCATGTTTAGTAAAGCTAGTTACAATTATAGTAGTATAGGAGATATAGCTTATACGAAAAAAAATTTTCAAGGAAAATATTATGGCTCATTTTTAATGTAAAAATCAGTAAGTTTCGGCGAATGTTGTGAAAAATAAGGTGTGTCTGTATGTAAATAATATCAAATCGTGCAGGTGTGGGTCTGTGTTGAGATATAAGAATTACTGAGAAAGGATGGGGCGTTAGATATTTGATAGAGATAATGGAAGACTAAAAAGTAATATCCGTATGTTTTTATGAATGCCAACCTAGATTTCAATATAATAGTGTGTATATGTTTAATCAGCAGCGGATTGTGAATGTAAACATATCTCTGCTAAAAAGGGTTTCAGATTGGACCAGATTAATTAAGTTATGAAAATGCTTTTAATTTGCCTAACATTCTTTTACGTAGTTAAAGAGTTTATAACGTACGGTCCCCCATCGTCCATCCAGTATCCTTCATATATAATCGTATATACGTTAGTAAAGAAGGAAGAATACACAAATAAACAAACTCATGTAAGACTAGAAGGAAAGAAATACTTTCCGACTCCCTGGAAGACCTCATCAGTTTGCCCTGTATTTAAGAATTCAGGTGATAAGTCATCTTCCTCTCAGTACAGACCAATAAGTTTCCTGTGTCTTGTGAGTAAGTAGCTGGAATCCATATTAAATAGATAAATAGTCAACCACTTCAGCAGAAACAAACTTCTTTGTGACACACAATATGGTTTCTGTTCTGCAAGATCTACCGCAGATGTGCTAACGGTTATATCACACAGGATTAGTGACTCTCTTTAAAAAGTTTTCCTTTCTAGGGCAATTGCTCTTAATATATAAAAGGCCCTCGACAAGGTATGGCATAAGGGTCTACTTCACAAGATTTCAAGCTACGGTATGACTGGAAATGTTTTCTCAATCATTAGATCATTTGGCTCCGATAGGCTCATAAGAGTAGTGGTCGATGGACAAAAATGAGAGGTATGCGGTATTAATGCTGGAGTCCCTCAAGGGTCAATCCTGGGCCCAACTCTCTTCCTGATCTGCATCAATGATCTCCCTAAACACATACTTAAATCATTCGTTGACATCTATGCTGATGGCACGACCATCTACGGCAACACATCAAAGGCTGTAAATGACAAAGTTCTCTGTGATTCTCTCTCCTCTGATATCGAGCGCGTGGTTCAGTCGGGGAAAAGGTGTCTGGTTACCTTTAATGCATCTAAAACCAAACTGCTATTCTTATATAATCAGCGTTGTGATCCCCATCTTACATCAATTGGGATTGATGGCTCCGTCTGGGACAGGCTCCGTGTTTTGACAAGCTTCTGGGTTTGACCTTTACTCCTGATCTGAAATGGAACACGTGCATCAAGTTTGTTGCCAAGGTCGCTGGAAAGATGGTGGGATCCTTTTACCGCTCCATAAGATATCTCACTACTGATGCAATTCTCTATCTCTATAAATACCAACTACGCCCAAGGATGGAATACTGCTGCCATATCTGGGTAGGAGCTGCTAAAAACAGCCCGTCCTGCCTTGACAGTGTACAAAATAGACTTCGTGGCTTAGTGGGGGATGCCCTTTTCTCTTCCTTGCAATCCCTCTCCCAAAGAAGAGACGTTGCGAGCCTTTCCTTGTTTTATCGTTATTTCCATGGCAGGTGCTAGTCTGAACTCCATCTCTGGTCTCCCCTCGCCAATCGTTCACGAAAAACACCCGTATAGCTGAATCCACTTTGAAAAATCTCCCCCACTCTATATCTGTGCCTAAATCAAAACGTGCATTCCATGAACAAAGCTTCTTTCTCAGAACTGCACGCCTGTTGAACTCTGTTCCGTCCGCCTGCTTCCTACCTGGCTACAACTTGGATGTCTTCAAGTCCAACGTTAACAAATACCTAATGAACCGCCCCCTTCAGTAAACACTTCATCAAATCTCCACACTATCGTACTGTACTTGCAATAACCCTTATCACTGAGTGGCTCCCGGGCCTTGTTAAGTGGTGACAACCATGTAAAAAAAAATAAAAGGAAAGAAATAATCAACGAGAATAAAGAAAAAGAGGAAGAATAAAAATGAGAAAACCATAAATAATTTTCCAGTGGTAATACTAAATTTTATGTTTGTAAGTATATATATATATATATATATATATATATATATATATATATGTATATGTATATATATATGCGAGTGTCTATGTGTGTGTGTGTGTGATGATTGCTGCATCATTCCAAATGATCGCAGCCACAATGACGTTTCCTAATCTCGTCGTCCATGCAATTTCAGATGACTCTGCACTCCCGCTAGAGATTTGCACATATTGAATCAGATGTGACATATAAATTGAGCAATTTCAATCGAGCTAAATTCTACTGCAGGTCGAAGCGTATACCTATGAATAATCACCTTTTATCATACAAGCAGTAGACTTGCAAACTTTGCTGCATGTTAAAGAGATCGTTTGGTTTGGACTAATAGGTGCAAAGTTTACGTGAACAGGTGTTTTTTGCGACTTAAAGTGGTTGATGTAGCCAGCATTTGACAAAACCACTCGGTCACTAATGTCGCATTTCTAGCTCTATGTATCATGGTTAAGACCGTCAATTAAACCTTTGCGAAGCTCTCGCTTCAGATTGCTGTGAGTATGTTTTCTTTTCTTAAGAGCATCACAAAATCCACGTACAAACTTTTGCCACTTCGGCGATTGCAGAGTAAGTTCTTCCCATGACTCGATGTCGATTTGTAATACTTTCAAATTATTGTTTGTAGAATCTCTGAAGCTCTTCTTAGGCTTGTGTTGAGGGCGCTTGTTTTTTTCCAGCCCCCTGTAAAACAAAATTGTGTTGGCAGCCTACAATCTTTCGTTTGAACCAAGTGGTCTGGCCAACGCATGTGAGATTTGATTACAAGGATTGTAACACAGGAGATACCTCCCCCATATATATATATATATATATATATATATATATATATATATATATATATATGTGCGTGTATGTGAATATATATATACACACACACACACACATATATATATATTTGTATAGGAGCAAACAGTTAATAAAACATGTTAAAAACACTTTGAAAAAGAGTTAAAACATATGTAATCTGAAAAGGAAACACTTGATAAGTGGATAGTCCTTAATCCGTGGAGTTTTGAAGAAATACTTTTCTTCTCATCAGAGGGTAGGAATTAGCAAACATACGGGATCGGATTTTGCATACAAAAGTATTTGATGAAACACCAAGTTTGTCAAAGATCTTACACAAAAAGTTGAGCAGAGGGTATATGGTGAAGAAAAAGGTGATTACACGTAAATGGATAGTCTGCTGAAAGGTAAATAATCCAATGACGGTATAATCCAAAAATATAACTCCAATAAAGTTAATTGAGTTTCCATTTGCACAAGTAAATCACGTAATTGGAAGATGGTAAAAATAATCCAAAAGGCTGAAATCAATGGAATAATTCGCAAATATGTACAAAGAAAAGAAAAGCGGGACATTCCAATAATATTAATAAAAGAAAAATAAGATATGCCTTTCACACGACTGCCGAGGCATAATAATCCCTCATTTTGCTAATTCCTACTCTTTGGAGCTCGGCGAATACTCGGATGATAAATTTGGTATTGTGAACAATCATGTTCGTGATGTTCTCGATGTATGACCAAACGACGTATTCCAGCGGGTGTAGGTTGAGGGAGGAGTTGATCAGAAAGAGAATGGTATAAAGCCGTAGTATTTCTTCTGATGCAAAGCCAGGGTTTCTTGTCCGGAACCCGTTTTTTTCTTTTAGCTTTAAGCACGTCCCTATTATTCGTTGCAGTCCAGCAATGCATTTTGGTTGTGCTGGAACTGGTTCTTTTGTTCACAATTAGAGGTCATGAGTTGTACAGCGGCACATCTCGCATCTCGCTTGTTTATCGTAGTGTATAATTATATTTTTTACATAACTCGCAAACTAGTAGATGGTCGGTAACAAAAAAGGACACTGATATCCATCAACTGGAAATGTAATAATGGCGTCTTTTCTAGGGCGGAACATATATCGTTAAACCCTGCACTCGACGGATGACGGCGATCAGACTGGAGTTGGTGTGTATGGGTGTCATGTCGGTAATATTCTCGTCATATGACCAAACAAATCATCCAGGGGCGTTAGGTCGTAGAGGAGGTGACTAGTGAGAAAAGGTTACACATTCATAACACTTCTTCTGAAGACGAGCCTGTGTCTGCTGCTCCACCGTGGGTCTGCCAACACCCATCTGATTGCACTAAGGTACCACCACATTCTTCAGCACATCCAAGTACGATTTTATGTTGTCTTTCAAGAAGACTTCGAAGATTTGAGGTGGAATAGTGTGCCCTTGAATTGTTACCACACTAAAAGCCATAACCGCGGTCGAAACAAACATTGTTGTCATTGCGCCGGGAGCGTCCTAGTTATTCGTGGCAATCGAGAGAATTATTTTGAGGATTCTAGAAATCATAACATGGATCAATAGAGAACATGAGTTGTACAGCAGTGCATTTTCAATCTCGCTATTTTAACATTGTGTCACTTTCAGAAGGCTTCTATCGCTCTTGGCATTTGCACAGAACTAGTCAACTAATAGATGGTTTGCAACAAAAAATAGGTTTTCATCAAACTGAAATAAAATCATGTCATCTTCTCTAGGGAAACATTTTTATGAGTTTAC
This sequence comes from Euprymna scolopes, assembly GCF_053919585.1. Taxonomy (NCBI): domain Eukaryota; kingdom Metazoa; phylum Mollusca; class Cephalopoda; order Sepiida; family Sepiolidae; genus Euprymna; species Euprymna scolopes. Next base: position 171,048,835 of record NC_136487.1, on the reverse strand, counting down.
CCCGTGTGCCGGTGAATTTTAATACATACTTTTATTGCATAATACTGGTTGTATATCTTGTTTCTTTAATAGTAATGGAAGTAATAAATATCTGTTATATGCTTAAACACGGGTTGCATTTATTTATTTCTTTGGAAAATTCATAAAAAGTTTTGACATATATTTTCTTTGAGAGAGAGTTGTTATTGTTCTATTTACAGAGTTGTTAGGGAGCTGATTTCACTTAGAATATTGCACGTATACGAAGGTGATATAATTATACCTACACTGATGAGGCTCTTAGGATAAAATATAAGCGGTTGTTGTTGATGCGAAAAATATTTCTTATTTAATAATTGTTTGAAAATAGCGATCTGTGTAAATGCTTATATACCAGTTCTGTTCTTCTGAATTTGTCGAAAACTTTACTGTGGTTGACATAAAATTAAATTCTTTATTTCACCCTTGTTTAAATATCGCTTCTGTTGAATTACCAGATTGAGGTTAAACGATGCTAATGTTCGCGTTACGAATCGTGCTATCGGTGAGAGAGTTAATAGGTACTGATGATTCTTTGAAGATGTAACATATATGTCTCTAAAAATCAATTCAACACAATTATTGATTATATATACATGCACACATACACACACATATATGTGTGTATGTGTGTATGTGTGTGTGTGTGTGTGTGTGTGTGTGGTGGCTTACAATTATGTAAATAAGTATTTACGGAATTAATTTGTCTTAAGCCAGCTATAAAAAAGATGCATTAAGAAATTGCAGTTTTCTAATGTCTGAATATATACATTAATAACTTCAAAGATGGATTTCTTTGTGGCAGATATTGACAACGTTACACTTCTGGAACTTAAAACACTTTTCAGGAAAAACAAACAAATCAAAATGTACCAACCCCCGTCAAACGTTTACGAAGCAGATGCAGTAGGTGGGCAGGTGGCCACTCAGTTAAGAGATAACTTCGTCGATTTTTTTCTTATTACTTTTTCACCCCAAACATTCCCACGTTGGTGTAGGGGGCTACTATCAGGGGCAACAACTACTGGGGTACTATGTAGGGATTTGGGCAGAAGATGTTGATTCACGTTACACTTGAACGTTTGCATGTCCATGCAGTTGGGGAATCAGGGACCTGGAATGGAATTCCAAAGTCTAGCGGTTCTGGGAAAGAAACTACTTGAGTAGACAAATCTTTTACATCTAGGGATCTCTACTGTGTGGGGAGTGCGATTTACCTGCCTGTCGGGTTTCCCGAGGGGGTTCACGTCGTGGGGGTATAATTGGCTGCAGTTCGTTAGAGAATTCATTATTAAATTACTTTAGAACAGGTTGAGGGATGCAACATTTCGTCGATGGGACAGAGTAGCGGCAACAGAGGGATGCAACCTTTCGTCTATTTCAGAGTATCGGCGGAGATGTGAGTGAAAATTGCGCTCCAGACACCATTACTCAGGCACAACCCCATCTCTGGCAAAGTGCATTAAAATGAGGGTCACAATCTTTTTTACAATTTTCACCCAAAACAAGGCCAAGTGCCACTCTGAAGCAAGGGGCTACTATCAGGGACTAAAGTTGCATGCGCATTATGAAGGGAGATGAGTAGAAAGATATTTGTTCACAGTACACTTGAACTTCTGCATATCAGTACAGTTGGGAAAGCAGAATCCCGGAAAGGGAGTTCCAAAGACTTGCAGTTCTGGGGAAGAAACTATTGGAGTAAAAGGCTGTCTTACACCTAGGGATCTCTACTGTAAAGGGATGATACTTAGAAGCTTGTCGGGTTTGTCGGGAATGGTTACGTCGAAGAGGTACAAGTGTTTGCAGTTCGTCAGAGCATTCACCATAAAAGTATTTGTAGAACAGGCTGAGGTATGCAACATCTGGACGATGGGACAGAGGCTGAAGCCTAGATGACAGTTCAGGACCTATCAGGTTGGCGTCTGTTTTTTGAACCTTGTCCACAATGTAGAAAAATATATATTCGAGCAGAAGTCGTTCATGTGTATGGAACATCTTTCGTTTTCGTAGTTCTTCCAATCTACTGTTAGAACGAGTTTTTGGTACAATAGACAGCGATCTACTAATAATTGGGTTATCGCCTAACATTTAATTTTAATAAACGGAATACTAGATTATCAGATCTAAGACAAAGTTCACTTGGTTATGTTTTTAAACAATAAAAATACAACTGCCGCAAGAATGAATTTCTCTCTTCCGGTAGTTACGCTTCATTACATTATTGTTTGTATAATTCGCTACTAATTTTCCTATTTTCTCTGTAATATGCTAAAATGCAGAAATTTATAACAACCGTAGGTTAATCATATGCATCTAATATTTCGACTGGGTCATGTTGTCGTTAAAAAATGTCGGTGTTCATTAAGGAGCTCGAAATTGCATTTTTAATGAACATGAAATGTAATAAATGGCCGGGTCGTTCAATTTTTTAGCGAAACATCCATTAACGTTGGATTTAACACGAACAACAAACACAATTAAATTATCGATCTTTTCTAAAATGATGCAGCCATCAAAGAAAAAGTAAAAAGCCTATATTAATTATGACAGTCGAAAATCATCAACTTTATAAAACTATAAATGATTATATGGACAAATGTGGGCAAACAAAAAACTATGATTAACATTACAATCGATATATTAGAACTACATACACAACATAATGTATCAGTTTTCATCCCTTGTAAGTGCTGAATGGCGCACGAGGTTTCTCTTTACTTTTGATGGTAACCTTCAACAAATTATCTCGTGATAATATTGTAACTTGTGTGTATGAGCGCATGTAAACTCACAACAGCAGTGCAAGAATGCACAGCATACGAGATTAGCAGTATCAGTAACAATGACTGAAAATAAAGTAGGAATTGTGCGCGAGAAGAGAATGGAAAAATATTGAGAAAAATCCAAAACGTGCCAGGGTAGAAAGAAAGTCGGCGTTGGAAAAAATTGGCATGTAAATCGAAGGCGAGAAATTGCTGGCTACGGCTGGCGGGGGTGTGATGTTGGGTAATAACATTGTTAAATGTTATTAAGCTATTATCTATCTAAATGACTATTTACATATCTATCCAGTGACATTGTTTAAAATAGTTTATATTGAAGTTAATTATTGTTTGTAGAATAAAGTGTAGCAATGGGTTTTAGTTGAAGATGTTTACATAAATTTATATATATATATTTGTTTGCTTACTTTGATTATTTTTTTTATTATTGCAGGTTTGACTTAACACTCGAACCACCTAAACTTTACCCACCCTGTCTTGCTATTTTTCTTGTTCTTAAATCTTTTTGTCAATTATGCCTGGTACTACTCTAAACAAGTTCTTAAATAAGATTCTCCAATCCAAAAATATAAGCCGACTTCGCAATTCCCATTATTGGAACTTAATTATAAGGCGAAGCTCGAACATTCTAGCTAAAGCAGAAAAAAACTTCAACGGATTTATATGGAAGGAGAAACTATCTTAAAGTACTATCCTAAACGGGGAATGAGGCAAAGACTTATATTACGTAGATATTAATAAGTCCCTCTTAACTTTTCTTCTTTTTAATGGAAAGTAAATAATGCAGTGGATGTGTTATCGGCAGCTCCAGTAACTCTCGCTTCTCCTTTTCTGTCCCTCAGTACTCATTTCCAATGAGTGATTTTCTTACATAGGGGGAAGAGAAAGCTGCTTCCCAGGTCGGAAGTACTTCGTGAACAGTAGTCTGAGATGTCGGAAATTTTCTGTCTATGTGTATATCCTTGCGGCCATGTCACTAGTAAGGGTGCTGGCGTTTAACGTTTTCATCTGGGCTGACGTTAACAACCTGATAGTCAGGGACCCGAAGCTTGGATTAACCACTAAGATGGCTGTCCTATCAGCAGGCGCCAAGTGCTGGGGCTGCTGTATTGCTATTTGATAATTAGATTCTGGACCATGCAGTAGTCTCTGGTGGGGCCTATCGATGCCATACTAGTGGGTAATTGTTACGGCTTTACCTTAACATGTGCTACAAAAAATGCCCCGTCTTTTCTCTCTTACTTTCCCTCTTACTTTCCCTCTTTGTGCTGCTCTGACCAAGTATGTTGACCTGTTCCACATATCTCAAAATCCTCAACATGAAATATCTCAAAAAATAAACACGAATAATCTTAGACTCACATCCTCCTACGTAGACCCCTATTACCATGTCTGCTTCTCCAACGTAAGGGGTCTACATTCTTACCTTCCAGAGGTTGAAAGATAATTACAGGAGACGAAACCGGACATATTCTTTGTAAGCGAAACTGGAATAGGGCCGATCACCTCCCTAGATGAGTTCATAATTAAAAGAATATTCTAACTTACCATCTAAATCTTTCCCCCAAGATCGCCATGGACATGGAATATGTGCCTACATTAAAGATGGCTTCTCGTGTGACAAGAATATCTCAAGAGAAACCCCTAATTTACCTTATATGTGATTCCGGGTTGCACTTGCTTACACCATCACATTTATATTTGCCTTCTATCGCCCTCACAACATCAGAGTTACTATCTTTAAGAGTATATCGGAGAAAATTGACCTCATCCTGTCATCCCCGGCTAACATTCACATTTGCGGTGACTTCAACGTCCATAATTTGGAATGGCTTACTCACTCAAATAAGAGTAATGATGAGGGGAGGATCTGTCATGATTTTGGCATTGCCTATGACCTCACTCAGATTGTTCGCGAGCCCAACCGTGTGACCGATACTACCGACCAGTACGCAAGTTTTCTATACCTTCTTCTCTACACTTTCCCTGAGCTATGCTCATGTGCCTTTCTATCTCCCCTGGGATCCTCCGAACACTCCGTTGTATCAGTTGAGATAAAAATTAATCATAATAAGTTTCAGACGTACCTTTCGACCGTACTCTATACGGATACTCTATGGCTGACTGGGATAGCTTCCGTACATTCATATCTGATCTATCTCTGCATTTCATGCTTAAAATAGATGTGTCTATACACTATCGGATCTGGCATAGACCAATTCATAACATCCAAAAAATTCCAACAAAAAGCTAACAGCCAGCCATGGTTCTCCCCTGAATCTGCTGCTGCCATCGCGCACAGAAATCACTTTTTCCATAGCTACCAACGTAATAGATGTACTGGGACAAAAGCTGCTTTCAGGAACGCCAGCAACCACTGTAAAAGAGTAATAAAAATGCAAGAGAGCTATATGCTCAGTCCGTTAAATCCAAAGTAGCTGAGCAGCGGTTTGTTTCCCACCATTTCTGGCAAATAGCTAATAGGATCCTGGGCAGAAGTGTGCGTTCTATCCTAACCATTATCAATTGACCAGAAGTCATATCGCCAGCATCCGACAAGGCCAAAGTATTTTCCAAGAACTTTGCAGCTAATTCTTCCCTATGCGACGAAGGTCATCAACTCCCCGTAGCTCCTCTTACAACATACAACACGCTGGATACCATACAAATATCTGTGCGTGAGGTCGCCAAGCTAATAAAGAACCTTGATTCTAGTAAAGCAACTGCCCCTGACGGTATTCCAATTATAGTCTTAAGAAAGCAACAACCAGAACTTGTCCCCATACTTACCAAATTGTTTAAGCCTTGCCTTAAGGAGAAGTGCTTTCAAACACCCTGGAAAACCTCATCCGTATGCCCTAGATTTAAGAATTCAGGTAAAGTCATCTCCCACTCAATACAGAGCAATACGCTTCCTGTGTGCCATGAGTAAGTTGCTGGAATCCATATAAAATAGTCAATCACCTCAGCAAAAATAATGTTCTCAGTGACACATAATATAGTTTCCGTTCTGCTAGATCTGCAGCAGACGTTCTAACTGTTATATCTCATAGAATTAGCGAATCTCTCGACAAAGGCGTCATTACTAGTGCAATTGCTCTTGACATATCAAAGGGCTTCGATAAGGTATAGCATAAAGTCCTACTTCACAAGATTTCAATCTATGGTATCACTGGAAATGTTTTCTTAATCATTAAATCATTTCTCTCTGATATGCTCCTAAGAGTAGTGGTTGATGGGCAGAAATCAGAGGTCTACAGTTTTAATGCTTGAGTCCCTCAGGGGTCAATCCTGGGGCCAACTCTCTTCTTGATCTACATAACTGATCTCCCTTCGGGACAAGATCAAAGTGTAGTATCTGTTCTTCAGATGCTGCACTTCTATTTCTTGTTCTCTTTCGGTGGAGGAGAAATCCTTCACGACTGAGACAATTTTTATTTTTGTACCTTTTCTCCACGTTAAAAAACGGCCCTGGTGTCTAACTCTGTCCCGTGGGGAGGCATAGTAAATAGGTACATAACTGATCTCCCAGACCACATACTTAAATCATTCGTTGACATCTATGCTGATTACATGACTATCTATGGCAACACATCAAAGGCTGTTAGTGACAATGTTCTATCTGGTTCTCTCTCCTCAGATCTTGAGCGCGTGGTAGAGTGGGGGAAGAGTTGTTTGGTTACCTTTAATGCATCTAAAACCAAGCTCCTATCATTAAATAACCAACGCTCTGATCCACATCTGGCATCGATTGAAATAAATGGCTCTTGTCTAGGGGATGTTCCATGTTTTGATAAGCTTCTGGGTTTTACCTTTACTCATGATCTGAAATAGAACACATACATCAAGTCGGTGGCCAAGATCGCTGGGGAAATGGTGGGATCCTTCTACCGCTCCAGAAGATATCTCACAAACTATGCAATTCTCTATCTTTATAAAAGCCAAATACGTTCAGGAATGGAGTACTGCTGCCACATCTGGGCAGGAGCTGCTAAAAAAAGCCTATCCTGCCTTGACAGAGTACAAAATAGACTTCGTGGCTGCGTGGGGGATGCCCTTTTTTCTTCCCTGCAATCCCTCTCCCACTGGAGAGACGTTGCGAGTCTGTCTTTGTTTTATCGTTATTTCCATGGAAAGTGCTCGTCAGCGCTTCATTCTCTGCCCCCCTCGCCAATCTTTCACTAAAAACGCCCGACTAGCTGAAACCACTGTCAATAATTTCCGCCACCTTTTATCTGTGCCTAAATCAACACGTAGATTCCATGAACAAAGCTTCTTTCTCAGAACTGCACGGCTGTGCAACTCTCTGCCGCTTCCCCCCACCCCTCGATTTCAGCCTAGATGCCTTCAGGTCCAACACAAACAAATTCCTGATGAGCCGCCCCCTTAAGTAATGGCCCTTTATTAAATCACCAATACTAACTATTACTACGATACTATTCCATCGATTAGTTTACACAAAATAAACCTTATCCCCGAGTGGCGTCTGGGCCTTGATAAGTGGTGACTAGCATGTAAAAAATAAAATTAGCTAGACTAAATAAACAAAATTACCTTGGAGATACGTTTGCTTTTTGAATGATGACGTAATGGAACTGAGGTCGGGAAGTATAGTCAGTTTGGACACGGAACTGAACAGACGTGCTTTAAGCGCGACTGTGAAGAACAAGCATGTATACACGAACGAAATGCAGATACTTTGTGAAACCATTTGAGACAACTGAAATAAATTCATATTATTGTTAGAAGTCTTGTTCTCTGGTTTTACAAAAAGAAGAAAGAACAAAGGTTTCAATCGGTTATAGTGTTGGTCATTTCATATTTCATCACGGAGCTCAGCAGTGAAGATAGAAGGGTTTGGCGCATTTTTTAAATAAAAAAATGACACATTTATGTAAATATGAACTGTAATATATACCAGTGTGATAACTGCCTGATACAACATGACTTAGTTTATACCTCGCTAGCATATCTCCTGGCTGAAAAGAAATATATGCAGTTTATACGTTTATATCTGACCCTATGGGGGGCAAATAGCAAACCATCACGTGCTGCCATCTTCGGGAGAACCAATTGCTACATTACGCAACATCTCTGAATATCTCGGGTGGCGGTAACAGGATAGACCCTCGGCCCCAGAAACAACATGTCAGCCAAATTCAAGATCATCAGCTTCAATGCTGAAGGTATGTCCCTAATCAAATCTGACATTTTATCTAACCTGAAAGCAGATGCCCTCTGCATCCAGGAGACTCATAAATTGGACAACCCACCCAAAATACCTGGAATGCACCTCGCTATCTCTCATCAAAATGTTGTGCACGGAAGTTCTGTTTATATTCGTGACAAATCAATACTCAAAGGATGTACTGACTTTACATCAAGAGGTATCGAAACCATCATGTCCCTCTACAAGCCACCACCTGTACCATTCAGTTGGCCTGACAGCATCCAACTTGACAATAATTCCAATATCATAATTGGCGAATTTAACAGCCACAACATGATGTGGGGCTATGTTAAGAACAACCAGGACGGAGATTGTTTTCAAGAATGGGACCTACACCAAAACCTTTCCATTCTCAATAGGCCTAAGGATAAACCATCGTTCTTAAGCGCTCGATGGCGAAAAGGCTATAACCCCGACCTCGCATTTTCATCAGCAAGGCATCAACACAACTTCAGCAAGTCCACTTGCCAACCGATCTCAAAATCCCAACAGCAACCCATCATTGTTGAGATGCAACCAGTAGTTGGACCTGTGCCTACTAAACCTATTGCCAGATTCAACTATCGGAGGGCTAACTGGGAGGGTTTCACGGACAACTTAGAGAATACAATTAATGATGTATCCCCGTAGCATCAGGATATGAAGCCCTCCAAGCTGTCAAGTGGCACAATGCCAAGAAGAACATCCCAAGGGTCTGTAGGAAGGAATACATAACTGGCTTGGATGAGCCAAGTAAGACCATCTATGAAAATTATGTACAAGCATATAACAGAGACCCATTCAAAGAACTTACCACTGAGCTGGGCAACAAACTGTTGCACTCTCTATCTGCAGCCCGAAAGAGCGATGGATGGAGACCGTTGCAGATCTGATCATGACCCACAATAGCAAAAATGCATGGAAAACAATAAAGAAGCTAAACAGCGATAAAAAACCGGACACTACAGCAGCAGCAGTCTCACCAAACCAAGTTGCTCACCGACTACTTATAAATGGGAAACAACAGCACAGAGAACAAGGTTACGTTAAACAGATGAAAGAGAAGATGGTGAAGTCCACAAAGAGTCTGATGACATGGTCCCCCCATTTACTGAGTAGGAAATTAAGACTGGAATTAAACATCTCACGTCTAGAAAGACATCAGGACTCGATGGTATCTCAACAGAGATGATCCAGAATTTTAGGCCAAGATCTCGTGAATGGATCCTATCACTGTTCAACTCCTGTGCTGCTGGATACAACATTTCCAAGATCTGGCGACGGGCAAAAGTTATAGCTCTTCTTAAACCATGGAAAAATCCCCAACTACCACCTAGCTATCGTCGTATATCCTTGTTGTGTGTATTGTACAAGTTGTATGAAGGCCTCATTCTAGCCAGGATATCACCAATAGTTGAAGAAAAGCTTACGGACGACCAGTCTGGGTTCAGGGAAGGGCGTTCATGTGTTGGTCAGGTTCTGAACTTGTACTCAGCACATAGAGGATGGGTATGAAAGAAAAAAATCACAGGGGCTGTATTTATCGACGTCACGGCAGCCTATGACACAATTAACCACCGAGCACTTCTGCTGAAAGTTGGTCAGACCTTTAAGAACAGAAAAATGGTTTCCATTATAGAATCTCTTCTCCGGAATCGAAGATTCTTTGTCGAAATGGATGGTAGGCAGAGTCGTTGGAGGGCACAAAAGAATGGTCTGCCCCAGGGTTCTGTCTTGGCGCCGACTTTGTTTAACATCTATACAAATGACCTACCAGAATTTACAGACATCCGTAGATTCATCTATGCGGATGATACGTGTATTGCGACACAAGACAAGAGCTTTGAAGCAATTGAGAAAAGAATCTCCAGTGACTTGAAAACCCTAGCCTCCTTCTATAAGAAATGGTTCCTCAATCCCAATCCTGGGAAAACAAAAGTTTGTAGTTTCCACCTTAACAACCACATAGCCAACAGGAAGCTGAAGATCCAATGGGAAGGTAAGGAGATAATACATGAACCATATCCAGTCTACCTTGGCATCACACTGGACCGAACTCTCTCCTTCAAGACACACATAGCCAAGCTCCGAAAGAAGATCGCGCCTCAAACTAACCTAGTCAACATACTGGCTAACTCGAGTTGGGGAGCAGACCCACACACGTTAAGGACATCATCATTAGCCCTATGTTACTCCACGGCTGCATATGACGCTGCAGTATGGTCTCGCTCAGCTCATGGACACCGCATTGACGCAGATCTCCACAAAGCTTGCGGATCATAACCGGAAACTTAAAAAGCACACCTCTACCAGCCCTATACCGATTAAGTGGCATACCACCACCTAAAGTCCGCCGGAATATAATTGCGAGATATGAGCGTACTAAACAACTCGAAGACCCCAGCCACCCTCTCTATGGCGACTCGGAGGTGGCTAGACGACTTGTGACCCGGCGAAGCGTTGCCACAGTGGAGGAACTACCGGACACTCCTACATCCTCTTACCGGCTGCAGATGTTGAGAGAGGTAGACCTTCAGTCTACAAATATAGCACTGCATGAGCACAGTGAAACCTTACCACAAGGCACACACCTGTCCCGTTCGGAGTGGGTAACTCTGAATAGGGCAAGGGCAAAAGTTGCAAAAACTGGCGACAACCTCCTCATGTGGGGTTACTCTACATCTGCAGAATGCGCCTGTGGTGCCCAAGTTCAGACCATCGAGCACATGTTTACATCTTGCCCACAGGGGCCTAACTGCACATACGAAGACCTAAGTGTTGGTAATGAAACCGCCCGTCGCTGGTTGAAGAGATGGAGCGTCAAGATATGATTATCTGATCCCGTTCTAAGCACAATGTCTCTAACACTGACTATATTTGGTGCCAAAAAACTTCTTTATGTAACGATGAGAAAAATGAGAAAAGCTCTCAGGCAGATATTGACATGTGCCAGCGTGATACTTTTTTTTAAGTGATGCCGAAAATAACCGAAAATAAAAACGTTTTGTTGAAAAAGAAAAAAATGCCGACTCGGGTTATTTATTTTTATTATTTGTGCGCCCATTTGCAACGTAATAGGCACATAAAAATTTATTCCACGGCTAGGAATGTATTCATATTTATGTTGTTTAATACTAAGAACTCCTATTAGGAAAGATAATGTATGATGCGAATATTATTATAAACTTACATACAAATAGTAGTAGTAGTAGTAGTAGTAGTAGAAGAACCACTAACCAGTACTGCTATCTTTATAGCCATTGTTTAATGCGTGGTGTAAAGCCCAACATGGCACTGCTGATACTACCGCGGTTAATATTTTTATATTAATACATTTTCTAAAAGCAAAACAATTAGCACGTTTGTAGACAGTATACTTGGTCCGAACAGGGGAACAACAAATAAGAAAATTCCATCGTGCCATGATTGCGATGGCGTGAAATAAATAAACAACAAATACTATTATTAATAATAATAATAATAATAATAATAATAATAATAATAACAATGATAATAACAATAATAATAACAACAACAATAATAATAACAATAATAATAATAACAATAATAATATTATAAATAATAATAATAATATTATTAATAATATGAAGATAGAAATATAGGACGTGTAATGCATGCACATATATGAAACAATGCAACATGATCTCGACAAGTATTGCACTACCCACACGAACTAATTTCTTTCCCCACCAATGTCACCATAATTTTAAGAAAAATGAATTCATTTTTAGAAGATTGATCGTGTTATGAATTTCAACTTATTACATAAATACATTGAGATAAGCAATCCTTCCTTCACTTAAACATTTCACATCACTTTGTATTTTCTATCTCAACTACCGACCCCATAATTTTACAGCAATGATATTTTTTCTGGAACAGAACTCAGCAAGTTTTCCAAATAATTACATAAATTTATTGCTAGGGATAGTTATTCTGCCCTGGATTTAAACACTACTGTGTTCTTTATTTCTTTCCCAATGATCAACGTTATAATTATGAGAAAAATGATTACATTCTTAGATATCTCAGAACGAGTTTTAAATTAATACATAAATACGTTGACACGGTTAGTGATTAGGCACATTTGCTTTACCATAAATGTCAGCACTGCTGGGTTTATCCATCTCCTTACAACGAAATAATAATTTAAACAGGAATGATGACATTTTAGAAAATGTCTCAACAGGATTTTGTAATCAATACATAAATACATTGACAGGGTTGCTTATTACGCAACCTTTGCTGCACTACAAAATTCAACATTCCTGTGTTTCATTCTTTCTCTTCCACTGACAGTAACATTGTTTGAAAGAATATTTTATTTTCAAAAGAGTGAGCAATATGTTTTACAAATTAATATAATCATACATTTAGAAGCTTAGTGTTTAATGATTCATTATAAAATTCCACATCACTGAATATTTTGCATCCCGACTTCCGACACCATCATTTTAAGTGCACTGATATTATTTCTGGAAGACAACGCAGCAGGTTTTCCAACTAATTACATAAATGCATTGGCACAGATAGTAATTAGGCAATCCTTGCTTGCCCGTAAATTTTTACAATAATGGGTTTCTATTTCCCTCATTATCAACACTTTAATTGTAAAAGAAACGATGTCATTTCCCAGCAGGATCCTTAAGTTACATTGGCACGGTTAGTGATTAGGCAACCCTTGCTTTAAGGAGAGTTACATTATCACCATTAATAAAACTATAAAATTCGACATTATTGCACTACTTTCCTTTCTTCACTACATATACCATTTCTTGAAAAATATTTTCGGACGAAGGTTTTCCATATTACAACGTAAATATATTGTGAAGCTTTGTGATTAGACACCTATTTCTTCGCTATAAAATTCCACATCACAACACTTTCCGTCCCAAATGTTGATGCTATCATTTTAAGTGGCATGATATTATTTCTGGAACAGTACTTAGTAGGTTTCCAAATAAGTATATAAATTTGTTGACACGGAGAGTTATTTATGAAACTCTTGCTTCTGCATGAATTTCTTCTTTTTTCCGCCAAATTTTAAAATAAGTGATGCCATTTTAGATGTCTCAGCAGGATTTTAAATTAATGCATAAATACATTGACACGGTTAGTGTATAGGCAGCCCTTGTTTCATTATGAAATTCAATTTTCCTCACCACCGACAATATAATAGTCGGCGCTGAAATAGAGGGCCGAATGAAGGCCAGAATGGGCTGGTTGTGTCAAACGTGCGATCGGAAGAAAGAGAAAGTGAACAAGAGTAGATGAAAATGTGACAGCGAGAGGCGGTTAAGCTTGTATCGAGACAGGTGAAAGAAAAAAATAACATAATAAACGACTTATCTTAAAAACAAAAACTGCTGATCCGGATTTTTTTTCAATTTCCAGTAATGTTTATGAATATTTAAAATAAAAATAACATTGCACCACTCTATACATTAGAAATCAAGTTAAAAGATTAAACATCTGTATCGCTAATAAAGTATTCTAAACCATTGTTAGGCTTGGTCAGAAAATTTTCTTTATTCTTGACGAGGAAATTAATAAAATTGCACAGGCCCTATACACAAAACTCTACAAAACAGTGGGCGAAGGATATATTAGTCTGATAAAAGCAGGATTGTGTAGATGGCATAAAATTTACCCAGAAATATATGTGCCATAATACGGAAATATCGATCCAAACACGAGAGGCATTGTCAATAAAAATAATACAAGAAATGACGAAATAAAAGACAGAAAGACAAGATTAGTAAAGTGTCAAATTGGAGACTGTAACTGACAAGGAAAACTAGCCAATCACTTCAGACATGGAAGTACAAACAGATAAACTCATCCAAGCAAGAAGACCGATATATATATATATATATATATATATAATATATATATATATATATATATATATATATATATATATATATATATATATATATACCATTATTTTTACAAACAAATATGTTTACGATTACACACGCCATCAAAGCCACTGATTGAGAGGCCTTGTCCGGACACATCAGTTTAAAATACTCGAACTTTCAATTTGAAACACGAATAACTAGCATATCAGCCGATTTCCTTGCAATCTAGGCTACCATGCAGCATACAAATAATAATAATAATAATAATAATAATAATAATAATAATAATAATAATAATAATAAAAATAATAATAATAATAATAATAATAATAATAATAATAATAATAATAATAATAATAATAATACACTATTGCAAAAGTCATCCAAAATATGGATATGGAGATTATCGGAAACGAATGAGAGAGCTATGGGGGCTTGCCTAGTGACAACAGAGTAAAGAAGTGCGACCCAAGCTAGATTGATACTCAAGAGAGACTGGCTCTCAAAACCGGAAATAACAGAACTACAGCGAGAAATAAATGATAAAATAGAGCATGAGCAATCCCCACTGGAGACTCACGTGTAGAAACCGCCCAAGCGGAATCCCCACAAGCAGGAACATGACAGGCGGAGAAACATCAAAGATTGGATTATACAAACGTATTAATTGAAAACAATGAAACAGATCTAAAAGAGGAATAAAATCAATACAGTTCATGAATGACGAAAAAAAACCTTCCATCTTAAAGGAATCTACAACAGAAGCAATTAAAATAGAAACTAAGAAAACCCACAAGCTCTTTTCAAGCATCGCAACAGATACAATCACAGATTGAAACAATTTAAGTCACGCAGGCGCCAAGAAAGTAAGTATGAAGTCCAATTCAGAAAAAAACAGCCGACAAACATGGGCGGAAAATGAGGATAGAAACCTAAGTTAACAAAAATAAAAAAAATAAAATTAAAAAAAAGAAGGCAAAAGGATAAACAGGAAGAAAGCGAGTGGATAAGATAGAACATTGTAAATGTGACTATCAGGATAAGGGTAAATAAGAAACCCAGAAATAGTGGCAAAAACAGGTAGATTAAGACACTATAGACCCAAATCTGAATAGTAGAAGAAAAATAGTACATTTGAAAACAACGCCAATTCGGCCAAAAGTGTAAGGGAGAAAATACAAAAACAGAACGACCAAACCCGACAGAAACAAAACTCTAATGGAGTAAAATGTGGGAAGGACGACGGGATCACAATAGAAAGTCCGAATGGCTTAAAAGCATGAAAAAAGAGACACAACGAATCAAAAAGGAACAATAAATGATATCATCAAGGAAACCCTAACCGAAAAAATAGGAAAAATAGCAAACGGGAGAGCCCAATGGCAAGACTTGATACATGCATACTGGTTCCAAAATTATACAACTGTACATTAGAGAATAGCTCACAACTTGAGAAGATGTGTACAGGAAACAAACGTGCCAGATTTGGTGACAAAAAATAGAAACACATTAATACAGAACGACACAGAGAAATGGACTGCCCCCAGCAAAACTAAACCTATAACGTACCTACTGACCATGTGAAAAATACTACTAGTTCAACTGAGGAAACAAATAGACCACTCCCTGAATAATCGTCGACTTTTTCCCGAGGAACAGAAAGGATGCTTAAAAAGAAAAGAAAGAGGAGTCCATCATCTTATTTTATATAGATCTAAACATCCTGAAGAGATCAAACGAATGAGAAAGAATTTAGCCATTGCATGGATCTACTACAAAAAGCGTAAGGCTGGATCCACAAAATATGGAAGAAGACATGGTTAAAATGTTTAAGATAGCAAGAAGGATCATCAACGTAATTGAAAATGCAATGAGAACATGGAGACAGGAAATGACAGCTGATGGGCAAACCATAGCAGATATTTACACACAAAGGGGCATTTTCCAAGGAGAATCACTATCACCATTACTATTCATCGTAGCCATGATGTCCTTGAACAATATACTGAGAAAGTGCGAAGCTGGATACGCGTTCTATAAAATAGGAATAACCACCTTATTTATAGCATCAGAAGGTAACTCGATAAGAACCGAGAGCATCAAAGAAAACATAGTCAAATCACAAGAAAACAACAAATGTAAACCCTGTGGAAAAAGTGACACAAAGAGTAAACCATATGATAAGCGAATGAGGCTAAGGGACTAGAAAATCGACGGCCATTCACGACCAAGTCGGGAGTGCATAACACTGAGAATTATGCAGACAACTGCATCTCGAACGCACAGAAAACATGTGAAAGCATAAGTCGCCAAAAAGGACTTGAAAACAAAAACAACAAAATCCTACGGGGACTAGACATACAAACAGATAACCTATCTAAGCAAGAAGAATGTATATCATAATAATCAAAAGAAAAAAACGTCCTGTAAAATTGTAATCTATGCTGTTTCAACTAACCACAAGGTAAATATACAGAAAAAGGAAAAACGGAGCAAATACACAGAACTAGCCAGAGCGCTGAAAGGGATATGGAAGAGGAAGAAAATTAGGTTAATTCCTATAATAGTAGCAGCCCTAGGAACAATTCCGAAAAGCTTGAAAAAAGAATGGGGCAATTAGAATCAGAGGAATGGCTGGAAAGAAACAACGATTAACCATAATGGAGTCAGGTGAACTGTTAAGGAAACCTCTTAAATGCGAGGACTAATACGCATGAGCCACATAAGCGGGCCAGACAAAATGCTATAGAAGCAAAACATTAAGAAGAGTTACAGTGAAATCAAGAACATTAAAGCTGCACATCCATAAGGTTTATATCCCCCTCACTCCCTCCCCTTCTTTCCCCATCACCGTCCCGAAAAAAGTAATATAAAATACCTGAGAAGGATCAAGAAGGATGGAGCGATCGAGGAGACAGGACTGACCAGACCTCCGCTGGACTTGCGAAGAGAATTGGAACCTTGAGTAGGATATGTGCCACTGAATTCCAGCGGAGCGAAATGGCTGGTACTAACGAGAACTAAATGGGATGCGGCTATACCTATAATGCAAATTCATTTTCAAGTGTTATCGAACTAGGTCAACAGTACTGGAAATTGAAAGAGACCTGTTGTCACTCAACTTCCAGAGAACACCACAGATTGTTTTCAGGGAGAGATCGTTAATGCCCCGTTTGAAAGCACTTTGTGGGCCAATAATAATAACAATAATCCAATGTATCAACATCATAAGAGATACTGTTGACTGTAGAGACATTTCGATTCCTGATTATTTTGAACGGATTATGGCAGATTAATAATGAAAACCAGGAAACGAATCAGAACAATAACCAAAACTAATTAAAGAATTACGTTAAAAAGAGAAGAAAAAATATCGACAGATAAACAACGATGTATTGGTTTAGAGGCACCAACATTCGAGCCTCGTTACCGTGTCCTTACGCAGATTGGATTTCGAAACGGAAACGACCGTATTATTCAAACCTATAAAATGTTTGGATTGCCATATTTTTGTCGAAGTAAAGCTTTAATCGATAATCAGCAACGCAGTATTCTTTTCTCTTTTGTTATCATACAAAATAACGGACAATAGAAGCGAAGGTGAATTTACTAAGCAACAACGGGGAACAACCTAATTGAAAAACATCAGTGGCTCATACGATCTGAAAAAACATTTTCATTATTTGCTAATTAATAAAAGCCTTTTGATTAGAAACTATTTATTTTGTTTTCAAAAATACATGCTTTTCAAAAACCTACGAATCTATAGATGTGAACGAAGGAGAAAGAAAGAAGAGAGAAGTAAAAAGGCATAATCATATGCATCGGAATTGCTGACGTATTCGTGAGAATTTTAACCTAAAGCAACAGAAGAAACAACAACATCTTTATTTATTATTTTCGATCGAATATTAGAAAGACGAACACATTTATGTTAAAAGGATGAAGGTTTATTAAAAATTCTAAGATCATAAAGTGGCTAAAAATGAGAAAAAAGAGATAATTTTAATTATGAGAACACGTAATTAAAAATTTTAAAGTTTTTAGGAAGACAATGTTCATTAGTGGATGTGTTATTATTTAAATCTTATTATTGATGACATGGTGCGATTTGGTAGATACATACTTTTTGTTTCATCATATTTAGTTAATTGATATTTGGATGTAATGTATCGGCGAGTATTACATCATGGAGTTAATTAGCCAGATATCAAGAGAAATGCTCCTCTGGTGATTTATGTTTTCTTTCTAGAGTTGTACGAAGTTAAATGTTTATCAACTTCTAATGTTTCAAAATTTGAAGATTGTAAGTACTTCAGGATCCCGATCCTCTTGCATTATGTGTTTGTCCTTAAATGTACGAGATGATCTGGCATCCACATATTGCACAGGAGGGTAACTGGTACTTTTCAAAGTTTTTTTCTAGTACATTTGCTTTACCAAGGCGTGCAAGTCTTGTTTATCTTACAATAAAAGATGATAGGACAAGGATCCACATGGTCAAATGATCCATAAATAGTATCTGACACTAATACTTAACTGTTTTTTTATATTATTTTCAAGGTAAATTGATTCTCGTTTCCGACCTATAGATTATCTCATATCTCATATCTTCATAGATACGAACATCAGAGAATATTTTAAATAATAATTAATAATGATGTTGCATATCACCTCCCTTTGGATATTGCCAGATCATCTGAGAAAAAGATTATTATTATCGTGTAGATTTAATTTGATATGTTGTAGAGAAAAATGCAATTCAATGGCGTTTTCGGTATTTAACATGACTAACTTCTAAAAAAAAATAGCAAGAAATAATTTTAGAGAAAGAGAAAGTAATATGTTTTGCGAAAAAAATGAATGTGCGTTAACAATAATGATCTCTAGGTACATGGCGCATATGTTGCCCGATATGATTCTCTGTGAATGTGCAAATAGTGTAATCACAAGGAATTACTTTAAAATACACACAGACGTTAGTTCGCAGTTGAAAGCTCGTGAATGTGTTACATGAAAAAGGGTTGTCCCCTTTTCATGTAAGTAAAAATAAAGAGAATTAGTAAATGAAAATAAAATCAGATAAAACGGGAATCGAACCCTGGAGATAAGTTTTAAAGAACAAAAGGTGTTAAATGGAATGTGCAGTAAATTGTTGTTTCTGTTAAAATATTTAATAAATACAAATTTGGCTGGAAACTATGCACATTGTTAGAAAGAATGCATAATAAAATATGGATTATATGAATTCGATAAGTTGGTTAAATTCCTTTGTAAAACAACAAGTCAAATGGGGAATTTCCTGGTCATCAAAAATGGTTTCAAACACGTGGAAATCGCACATGTTGATAAAACGTGAATTATAGTCATGTGTTCTAGACATACATGTGATTTCTCAGTATAGGAAAGAGTTCGAAGTTAGTTAGGAGTCAGAGAGTCGAAGAGTCAAGAGAGATTAAGACCGAATCTTGACACCGTCTGGAAGCGAGAGGGTTTTAGAAGAAGAAGATGTAAAGAAACTTTTAATTCCTGGATGCAAAGCCATTGACCGGTCATATGCAAGAAATAAATGGTCATTATGTTTTTCATAACATGTGTCTTCGTGTTGTAATTCAACGGAAAAAGGTATTTTCCATTTATGTATAAGAACCTTTGATAAACTCATCATCTAAAAATATGTGTTAGAAAGTATATGTGTCAAACTATAAATGTTATATAAACACTCCCGTTTCATACAGAACTGTCAATAGCATAAATGCTAATCTCTCGGTCTATGTATCCATACATCGAATCACCTTCTCAAAGTGTATTTATATTTACTCTCCCTCTCTTTATATATATACTTGTTAATGTCCCCATCTCTTCCAACAACATGAGTAAGACACATGAGCACTCCTAAACTCTTACTCTTCATAACATGAACGACAAAAGAACCAAAAAATACAACAAAAGAACTCAGATGAATAGCCAGGGAGACGACACTCTGGTAGCCGGTGAAATCAAAATAACAAATGTGAAGTCAAGACATTATAATCGGCGAAACGTTGATAAAGTGTGTGAATAAATGTTATATGAAATATAACTTTGTGTGCTATCATCGTTTGAAGAAACAGATATGTGAATTCGCCCCGGTTGTTACTGTCATGTTATTTGTTTATACTTTTAAATGTATGCAGACTCTGTCAATCATATCGATCGTTGTTATTATATGCATTCCTTATTTTCTTTACCACAGAATATCTGTTTAACTCTCAATCAATGGAACAGCGTCTCCTCTAAGCATTTGAAACCCCCATTAATACACGTATTTTTATCCTCTCAAAAAACATGTCGATAGTTCTACAATATAGTTGCAGCCTAGCTCAAGCAAAAATTGCTTATCGATAATTGTATACCGCGCCATGCAACAATACAACTTCACAGAAAAACAAGGGAGACATATTTCTATAACTTCAATGATTATTTTCTCATGCGGAAAATTAAGCGTGACCAAGAATATTTTCTAGTGAATATCTTATATAGATGGGTTGTAATGTCTCACTTTTTGGAAATTAGGTTATTGTCAGATATACTTGAAAAGTTATGGCCCCAATATTTAAGCTACCCAATACAAAACACTATTAGAATAACTAATAAAATCTATTACATTGATAAATCATTCAGTAACCATGTGAGAATTATTCTGTGCAAATATGTTGTACTAATTTCATATAGTAATTTTAAACTTCTCTTGTTCGCCGTAATTAAATAATATAGGACACGTGATTTGTGATCACCTTATTATTAGCTCAGTTGTTTACAATCTTTCACATGAGATTTATTCTCTTTAAGAAACAGAAACGCACCCTGAACAGCGTAAATACCTCAATGAATAATAAAGTTAAAACATGTTTTAACTATATGCGTCAATAACACTAGGGACAACAGTTATATATTAAAGTGTTTATAGGCACGCATCCAATAAAAGTTATAGAAATAATCGTGTGGAATCAGTCTTCTGCCGTCGTCATTTAATAGTGAAAACATCCATAATCACATTTCCAAATTCGTATTTTGTTTCAAAGAAGAATAACCTAACTTTATAGAATGTTATTTTTTAAGTATTTATTAATAAAATTTATATAAAAAAATCAAATTTAATTAGATTTACAAGCGCATCGAAAATATTTTAATATAAATGATGGAAGAAAGTAAAATAAATATTCAATAAAACACATGTCTACTATTGTGATTAAACATTTTGGTGGTTATGAGATAAAAAATGTATAATGACCGAACACAATTTTAGACACATTAAGTCCGTAATATAGAATCCTACATTGCATAATTGGAGCAGAATCATTACTATCATGGCATCTATACAGGAAAGAGTCCATTTTTCTCTATAAATATTAAGCTCTCCCACTGCTACCAGTTCAGATGGGGGCATATCATACGATACTTATATTGCCGGCTATTAGCTACATACACATAAAACAATCTTTACATTACCCGATTAAAAATAAGGAACTTCTTCTTCTCCAAAATCCGCCTTACCTTATAGCGGCCAATTATATTATTACAGAATCCACCGTTTTCATACATATAAGAAACGCAAGGAACCACTATCTATTTTTCGATTTTTGAGCGTCTTTGCACGATGATTTTTTTTCTTGGTTTGTATTTTTGATGTTGTTGTTGTTGTTGTTGTTGTTGTTGTTGGAGGCGCGTTTTTATTATATTTTTCTTATTTGTGTTTCAATTACTATTACTGTGGACGCTTGCACTTATACTATTTACTTTCCTTTGCTTCACTCATAGGTATTTATTGTGTCAGCTGCTTACATCACTTTCATAATGCCATTTTCGTTTTATTTTAGTTGGGTAATTGAAAACAATTTTATAAAATCTTCTTATATTTATATATAAAAACATTATTCTACCAAAAAGCAAGACTAGCACATCATTTTATTAAAATGATTTTTACACTATTTCTTTTTAGGCTGAATTTACGACCTCCGAAGCCGCCGCATTGCTTTCAAAAATAACCTTTTCTGAAGTTTTACAGATTGTCCATTTTAAGGCAAAGCCTGGCCTTATTTACGTTCTTAATTAAAACATGGTTTTTAAAAAGAATAGGCAATCTAAATTTGGCCTTCACCAATATGTCAAGTCTTAAAAAGTCTAAATTTTACAGGCAATATGACACCTTTCATTGTCGTAAATGTAGTCTAATAAAAAATAGGAAAAATTATGACAAATATATTTTCTGACATTATTTCAGCTTTGGGATTTAATGATATGTTCTAGTAAAAATAAATACGTTTTATAATTTCTGTGTCTGTCAAATAATTTGCGCCGCTAAACTATACATTTAACCGAAATCACATTAGCTACGGAAACACTTGTTTTTTATTTATTTGATCTTTTGTGTACTTCTCTTTTCCGGACGGTGCTGCTCATAAATTAACTTTGCTTTCTTGTTTTTACCTTAGTTTCAACTCAACAATTTTCTTTAAAAATACGATTTTTATAATACTTTGTCTCTGTTAAATAAATTTAAATTTGGCGGAGGCAAATAGTGTAACATATAAGTACAAGCATTATGCTCTGTACTTCGGTGGCCGTTAGATTTGTACGCGACCACGATAAATAAATCTACTTTTCTCCGACCAAAACTGCCACTCCAAATGTTTTCTTTAGGTGTGTAATCTTTGCGGGTGGGCATGTTGACAACGAATATCAAAATGAAATGCGGGGCAAATACTTTGACAATACCGCCACTCATAAAATAGAGTGTCTATTCCAAATCCCGTTTATACGAGTGCAAGGTTGTGGTAGTCCATTCTGGAAGCCGTTCTTACCATAAGGAGGTTGGTGGTGGCTATTCTGAAAGGAGCTTTTACATTAGGACTTGGAGAATTGGCCACTACCAACAAATGTATTTTATTTTATTTTTTTTTTTACGAGGAGGGGTGCCTTCACCGGGCCACGTGGGTTAAAGAGTCCTGCTAATTAAATATATTTTTCAAGATTTACACTAATGTTACTTACCTAATTAGAACAAATCAATTAGAATAACTCAATTAAATATATACTAGCGGGGGTACGCGGCGTTGACCGGGTCTCGAGAGTTGTAGAAAGAGTATTGAACACCTCCCAGAAAAAGATAGACGCAGTTCAGGTTGGGAGACGTGTGAAAAAAAATAAAAATAAAACACAAAAATGAATAAGTACGTGGAATCCAATTGAAATAAACTTGAAACTAACTCATTTTTTGTTTTCAAAGGAAAAAAATCACTTCATCACAAAATCAGAAAAATGTTATGGCAATTTAAATATTAAAACTTTTAAAACAAAACCAGTAAAAATATATATATATATATATATATATCAACGTTACGTGGGCTCGAATCTAAAGAAAAAAGGTTTACATTCCGCGCTTGGGTACCTGCTGCCCCACCGCACTGCGGTTAGAAAGAAGTCGGTTTTCTTTTATTTAACCCAATTCAAGAACGAATGGATGACGCGCCTGCGTACTTGTCGAAGCTATTTAAAAGGAACGATTTTTTCTTACTTTACCTTGTTATAAACGTTTATTTCCATACACAATAATTTAACATATCTTCTTAATTCTCAAATATTATACGACTTCGGCATCTTTTTTAAGATGATACTGGTCTGATGCGGCTGAGAAATCTTTTTGACATACAAACAAGCATTCCCCCGCGCGCACACACACATTTTCTGTTATATATGCATATATATATATATATATATATATATATATATATATATATATATATATAATGGGTTAAGAAATTCCAACGAAAGAACAGTGTATATTAAAATAAGGGGATAGTCACCAACAATGTGTATTTTTTAACAGTATTTTGTTTTTATGTATCTTGGTTTTTCATTGAGAATTATGTTTAGATCATTGTGACAATATTTTTATATCATTGAAATCGTTTGTAACGCGTTTGAGACGTTCTGTGAACCGTTTTCTTCAGGAATTATTTTCTGCATGTGTTGGAGATGTAAAATAGCAGTTTTGTAGTTCATTGGAAGTGTTTCCAAAAGGTGGAAACGTGTAAGGGTCAACTATTCATTTGAATGTTCAATTTTTATTACTCTTTTATTGGGCTGTGGTAACTCCTGTGTTGTTTCTCTCTCTCACTCTCTCTTTCTGCTTGTGTTTTTTCTTTACCTTTAGGGTAGGATGTATGTGTGTGTTTTCTTTTATTGGTTTGAGAATGTGTGTACTTTTTTCATAGTATTATGAGGTCATTTGCTTCTCTAGGAAGGTGACTGTGATCCAAGGTAGTTACTAATGTGTATGTGTGAGGAGGGGGAGAACCAGCTCTTCTGAAATAAGGGTAGATGTGCTTTAATTCTATTTTGATATTTATTTTTTGGATTCTTAGATTTTAGATTGTGAGTTTTCGTTTCAGTTTTCCGGGTATTCTTTAATTTATGTTTGTTTAGATAGAGGGGTGTATTTGAAAATATATATAGGGTGTTTTTTTAATGTTTCTATTTATTTGTCTCCCCATGCGGGTATGGCCGGACTCAGGATCGGTTCCTAGTGTGGGGAAGAGGGAAGGGGCCAATTGGAGGGGTATAGGTATGGGAGGGGGATGATAGAAGGGATGCTAGTTGTCTCAGTCATGAGACATTTCTCCTCCACTGACTGAGGGAGGAACGAGGTGTTGGAACAGATATTATACTATGGTTCTAGGTGTTTCCTAGTGTTGTTGGTTTCGAGGTTAAGTAGGGCTGGTATTGTTCAGTGTGTTGTATTAGATATAGCGTTGTATGTATGTGTGTGGTTGTATGCGTGCACGTGTGTGTGTTTTAATGTGTCGGTTCTGGTTTATGTGTGGGTGTGTATATGTATATGGATGTGCATGCGAGTGTGCCTTGCATTTCATGTTTTTGTGTGTTGATATTAGGCTCTGTTTAGTTCAGGAGTGTATCTTGTGATGAAATTATTTTCCTGTGTAAGTAAATAAAAATATGTGTGTGTTTGGAAGATTGGCATTATTTCAAAGCTGTTTCCACTGCGTGTGTGTACGTGTTTTTAAGCATAGAGGTGTCTGTTTTCTGCAATTTTGATGTTGCTTTCATGTAAGGCCATTACTATTGCTGAATCTTTTGGTGGCGCCTATGTAGGATGTGTTGCATGCTGTGCATCTTAGTGCGTATACTACATTTCTGGAGGTGCAATTTAGATCCTTTTTTATTTTGAATGTTTGTGCTGGGTTTTTGAATGTGTATGTGTTACCTTCTATTATTCTGTCACATACTCCATCTCGCTGTTTCTTGCATTTTGTAACCCCTTTTGTAGTGTGTGGAACGAGTTTGAGGAAGCTATGATATGTTTTAAGTTTTTGGGTCGCCGTTTGTTTTTTATTATTTCTGTTGTTTTAGTATGTTGTTTAGTTTGTCGTTCTGATTGAGGAGGATAAGGTTTTTGTTATCTGTGTAAATAGTTCTGGTTGTTTGTGTTGTGTGTTGGGACGTGGGCTAAAATGTGTTATTTTTTGTGTTCTTTTGGGATTCTTAGTTGGTCTATGAGATTTTTCCAGCCAGTTAATAACTTTCTGTATTAGTGGTAGGGTATATCCTCCTTTTCGCAGTGTTATTTGCAGTTCATTCATGCTAGTCGAACAGAGGTGCCTGCCTGTTACTATGGTGCAGCCCATACGTGCTAGGGAGTATGGTATTGATTTTAGACAGTTTTTAGGATGGTGGCTTTTGAAGTGGATGTATTGTTGAGTGGTTGTGTGTTTGTGGTAGATGTCTGTGATTATGCCGTTGCCTTTGATTGTTAATAGGATGTCTAGGAAAGGTAGTTCTGCGGGGCGTTGTTTAAGTGGGAAGTTTATTTTGGGGTGTAGATTTTGTAGCATAGTGTGGACTTCTCTGATATCCCTCCATGTGGTTCTCCAGGGGATAAAGCAGTCGTCCAGGTATCTATTCCAAGATTTTATGAAGAGTATTTTCATATTGTGCCCATACTTTTGATCTATCCTTTCATAAGGGTCTCTTCTAGGAAGGCGAGTGTAAGAGTAGTATATGTCGGTGCCATTTTAGTACCCATTGCTGTGCCAAGTATTTAGATGTAGTTGTCATTGTTGAATTGGAGGAGTTGTAATTGAGGATTATGTCAATGCTATCTATCAGGAATTGTTTATTGAAACTGTGGTGTTAATTCTGTGTATGTTTGTCAATCCAATATGATATAGCTTCTTTTCTTAGGTTGTGTGGGATATTGCTATATAGGCTGCTAACATTGAATAGGGATAGTATTGACCCATCGTCTACTGTTTGTGGTAGGGAGCTAAGGAAGTGTGTGTCATCTCGTACAAAACTTCTGACTAGATTGGTGAATGGCTGTAATAGTATATCTATTAGGTTGCTAAGTCTGCTTATTGGGCATGATGGTCCTTCTACTATGGGTCTGAATGTGAGGTCGTTGGGGTTTGGGGTGCTTATGTACTCCGACTTTTGTATGTTGATGGCATATCTTACCTGGTTAGATTTGTGTATTTAGGGTAGCCCATAGAAGATGTTCGTTTTTGTTGTGAAGTTTGTAAGGAAATCTTTTTCTTTTTAAGTTAATGTACTATTGTATGTTGTGCAGAGTTTTGTTATTTTAGATATTGTGTAGCCTATGTTAGAGCTAATGCGTTTGCACTTATTTTCGATCCCTAGTGATTCTAAAATTTTTGCTTTATAGAAGTTCTTATTCATTATAACCACTGAACTACCTTTGTCTGCTTCCTTTATAACTAAGTTGTTATTGTGTCGGATTTTTTTAAGTGTTTGATTTTGTTTTCGTGTTAGATTACTGGTGTTTTTTTTTCTTTTTGCTGTGGGTTGAGGTTCCAGAGCATTTCAAAGAAAGTATTAAAAAAAAAGAAAGTATTAAAACATCCCCTATACATATTTTCAATTACACTCCTCTATCTAAACAAACATAATAAACAAATACCCGAACAGTATTAGACTGAAACGAAAAATCACAATACTAAAATCTAAGAATCCAAAAAATTAATATCAAAATAGAACAAAAGAATCCTACCCTTATTTCAGAAGAGCTGACCGCCTCCTAATACATACACATTAGTAACGACCTTGGATCACAGTAACCTTCCTAACGAAGTAAGTAACCTCAAAATACTATGAAAAAAAGTACACACATTTTCAAACCAATAAAAGAAAACACACACACGCACACACTCCCACATCCTACCCTAAAGGAAAAGAAAAAAATCAGAAGCAGAAAGAGAGAGTGAGAGAGAGAAACACATCACAGGAGTGACCACAGCCCAATAAGAGACTAATAAAAATTGAACATTCCAACACTTGGAAACACTTCAAATGAACTACGAAAATGCTATTTTTACATCTCCAACACATGGTGAAAATAATTCCTGAAGAGGACGCTTCACAGAACGTTATAAACGCGTTAAAAACGATTTCAGTGATTTAAAAATATTATCACAATGATCTAAACATAATTCTCAATGAAAAACCAAGACACAGAAAAACAAAATACTGTTAAAAAATACGCATTGCTGGTGACTATCCCCTTATTTAATTATACACCTTTCTTTCGTTGGAATTTCTTAACCCATTATATATATATACATATTTGTCCTTCCCGACATGGGTAGGATTCAAAAACTGTCTTTTTCGCACGATCCATGACTTTTTCTTTTCTTACATTTTTATTTCAATTATCCTGAAGATGTCTTCTGAAATAAGGACGAAACGTTAATTTTTTAATAATATATATATATATATATATATATATATATATATATATATATATATATATATATATATATATATATATATATATATACACAGAAAATGTGTGGGTACGCGCGTGTGAATGCTTGTTTGTATGTCAAAAAGATTTCTCAGCCGAATCAGACCAGTATCAGCTGCAAAAAAGATGCCGAGGTCGTATAATATGTGAGAATTAAGATGAAATGTCCAATTATTTCAATGATTTAAAACATTATTACAATGATCTAAACATAATTATCAATGAAAAACCAAGACACGGAATCATAAAATAATGTTAACAAATACACAATGTTGGTTACTACCCCCTTATATATATATATATATATATATATATATATATATATATATATATATATATATATATATATATAGAGAGAGAGAGAGAGAGAGAGAGAAAGAGACGTCCCTTCTCTCATTGTCTTTCTCTCATTTTCTCTTCATCTAATCGATTCCTCTCTGTCTATCTCTCTCTTTCTCTCCCCCCTCTCTCTCTCTCTCTCTCTCTCTCTCTCTCTATATATATATATATATATATATATACTCGCACACACACATACATATATATATATATATATACATATATATATGATTAAAAAATATGAGGAATAGAAGTCAGTGTAACCCAACCCTTATGGGAGAGCAAAATGGCGAGATGAAAAGGGTAAAATTGGCACATATAAAAACTCTCCTGACCAGATGATGGGTAATATATCAAATATAGAAACGGCTTAAGGTTTATAATGACGAATCACTTGCTGCGTGTAGGTGTAGTAACAGGGAAAAACATACCAATCATGTTTTTGAACCTAGCCCGGGGGTCAAGGATAAAGTATTCGAGTGCATAAGATGATATCGATGGGAAGTCGTCGGGTTAGGAAAATTGCCTGATCAGGATGGGGGAGAGAGGTGGCTGACAATCCAACCAAACAGAATCAAGCTGTGTAAAGTAAAATTATAGTTTGCTGCTTGGAATATCTAGGACGGAACATACACCCTTCCCCCACATCATCTATATTAAGAAGAAGCAAGAAACGATAGTTTTGGAGTTCACCAAGATTCCCTTCCTGCATGTTATCCGTCGCCACCCGTCAACTGAGGCAAGATACGAAAGTTCCAGAGACTTTTATAAAATATATCAAAAACTTGTAATGTAAAAAGGAATTGTAAATATTTTTTGATTGAATAAGTAGAGTAGAAAATAACTGAATATTATTTTCTTTTTCTCAAGCTGATTTTTGTCTCCGGTCACCTTAACGGCGACTCTTGTAGTTACTAACTTTTCAGCGAACGCCCGACGCTACACAACATTCGGCCAAACAAGATTGCGTGAAAGAAGACGCAACCACTATTGAAGGCTAACCGTGTGCGATTAAAAGAACGATCACATTTGGGTCCCTCCTGCATCAAACTATCACCTTCGATTCCGTGATCAAAAACTGGTTCTTACGTGGGAAAGGATCATTTTCACATCAGAATTATAGAAAATACAAATGTAAAAACATGCAAATATTCAAAGAGAATTACACCGTATCTTATGAGAAGTATTTTCATTAAACTATTATGGCTTAAATAGTTTTTCCTAATTTTCCCCTGCATTGTTCCATGTTCTTACGAAGATATAATAAAGTTATACATATCTTTTGAACCTCATCTTTTATTTTATTTTTTTGTTTGCTCCTCTTTATAGTCATGATTTTATTTTCATAAGTTTTTTCTTTTTTTTTAAATAGGCATCACCGCATTATCAAGGCCAAGAGGTCACTCAAGGATAAGGGTTAAAGAGTGTACAGTAGAAATTGGACAATATAGTAATCATTAGTAATGAAAATTTGGTATATTTTATAACTTATATGGAACGGCTCATCAAGAACTTATTTACTTTAGACTTGAACACAACCATATTGTAGTCAGCCGGAAGGCAGGAAAACGGAAGACAATTCCACAGGCGTGCAGTTCTAAGAATGAAGCTTTGTTCATGGAATCTACGTTTAGGTTTAGGCACAGATAAAGAGTGGGGGGAATTATTGATAGTGTTTACAGCTAGACGAGTGTTTCTTGTGAAAGTTAGGCGAGGGGGGACCATAGACTAAAGCTCATTCGAACACTTTCCATGAAAATAACGAGACATCAGAGACAAACTCGCAACATCTCTTCTGTGAGATAGAGGTTGCAGGGAAGAGAAAAGGACATCTCCTACGAGGCTACGAAGTCTATTTTGAACTCTATCTATGATTTGGCCAAGATTTACTTTTTAATAAAATAATTAGATTATATGTATGCATCTATGTGTGTATGCGCGCGTGTGTACATGTGCGTCTTCATCTGTTATTAGATGTGTCTGTAATCAAATTACGAAGGAATTTATAAGAAATTCTTCAAATGACAACAGAAACAAAAAAAAGGAAATACAACAAAATGTCACGTCACTTATATACAATTCTCTTCGCAGAATTGTATTATCTCCCAGACAATAAACACGTCTAATGATTCCATTGTGTACAGACAAAAATGTTGCATCGCAGTGAATCATAGGCCTATAACCCGTATTCTCGCCAACGGCTTCAATTTAATAACTTTATCGTGACCATGTGTATGTGTCCTCCCAAACTAGGATCAACGACTAATCGATATTAATTTATCAGAAACGTTGTATTATCGAACTTATAGATGGTTTGCCTACTTAAGGCGTTCAGCAACATATAATGACTATTTTTGTATTGTTTCATAGTCGGGACACTTAAAAAAAGAGATCGACCCTATAAGGTGTGCTTTAAATGCAAAAAGATCTACAAGACTGCAGGGGACTTAACTACTGGCAACTATGTAGTATGTGCTTCCTAGATAGGGAGCTCTAGTCGTGGCGTGCCATCACCCAGTCTAGGGAAGAGATCATTTGCAATACTAAACAGACAAATATATTTTAACTTACTGGATTTCGTTTAAAATATTAAAGACTTCTCGGATATCCAGGTTTGACAATTCTAACGATAAAACAACTCGAACTCAGTGTTTATTCGTAAAAAAAAACAACATTTAAATAAAAAGCAAAAAAAACAGTCACAGAATAAAATCATAGAGCTACGTTATTTGTTACGGGTGTGCGTGAAATACGGACTCGTAGACGGATAGCTCGTTTTGTTACGCTTACTAATATATTACGTGTTCTCTCATCAACCGTCCCTTTGATTGACGTGTCGCCATAAAAGAGACAGAAAACACATTCTATCGGATCTGTGATTTCGTCGAATTCTGTTCTGAAGTAACCTCTGGGAGTTGGGCTGTCACCGTAACTTTTCTATTCAAACATAATCCTAATTATATATCAATAAAAAAGCAATACGAAGAAACGGGTAGGGTTTCTGATTAATAGAGAAGGGTTTTCGAATAAGATTTTCAAACAAATATGCTGTTAAAATAGTTACATGTTCTGCAAATATTTCGCATACTTAAAAAAACATAACTCTAAAAATAATAGTGAATATATAATTATCATATTGTAGGTGTTGTGGCGAAACAAACCTACGTTATCTCCTATTAGACTATTCCTATCTCAATAAATATTAAACCGTAAAGTATCAGTCGATAGCCGGTGGATCAATTTAAGTCGTTCCCCAGCTGCAAACGAACCACCCACTTATTATATGCTTTGGATAATAAATGTTGTTACTTTATTTTAGTATTCTGTTTTCTTTGTGACCTTTTAACATAGCTATAACAGTGAAATCGTCGGATGTCGAATGCATGGATGTCACTCAAATAATAAATACCCTCAGAATTCAAAAGAACTCACGGAAAAAATCTAAATTAAAACAATTCAAAATACACTGAGGAAAAACGGGGCTCTTGAAAACGAAATAAATGCTTGAACAGAAAATCTAAAGTGCAAACTCGTACAAAGTAAGAATATTTTTTATGTATTTTGTCTTCTTTTAATAACTGTGTGAGCGAACTTTTTTTACTTACCAAAATAAGAAAAAAGTAAATATATTTCCGCCTTTTTCGTAAAGTTCAACATAAAGAACAACACATTGCTTTAAAACAATATTGTATATTACTCTCGACATACCTATATATTTTTCCCGTCTATGAAGAAAACATTTTATTTCTTTACAAGGAATTAAAACTGTACGGTTGGAAATCTTAATAAAGGACACAAAATGCTGTTCTCTTTACCCCTCAATTGTTCATAAATACTAAAACCTGGTTAATTTGAACACAGTCGTGTGAAAATCTCTGTAAATTTAGTATTTTACCCATCATACAAAAATACATCCATTATAAAGTACTTTGGAACAACTATAAAAAGTGCAACTTGAACAACGCTAATATCAGTAACAATTATATGAACAACGGAAAGGCTCAGATAAAGGACAAAAACAATTATTTGAACACCAGAAGCACCCATATGAAGGACAACAAGAAAAACAAATAGGTCTTGAAGCTAAGCAATATAACATTCCACAGCTGCTTACTCGAGACTATAAACAATGATACATCCACCAATGATACTACCGCACTATCACAAGATTATCTATGGAAACCAATTGATAATTTCTTTTACAGGCCTGAAAATGTAAATTATGTGAAGCTTATTTTCGTCAGTATAAAATTTTTTGTATCGACTGCAAACAGTAGTCGGACCAGAACAATATTCGTTTACTATTACGGAAACTAGAGACGGCTGAGCATAACAAGTTTGGAGATTTGGTTTTACCTTTAAAAACGCACGAATTAACATTCGCTGATAACTATTTTCCCGAATGTCTTTTTATTCCATAAGCATTTGTCATGTCTGAATTTTCAGACGATAAACAACGATGAATTAAAACTTGCAACCATCAGTGCAAAATTTAAAATATTAGTATTTTCGCAAGGATTAACTTCTGGTCGATATGAAGAAATTAGAAGGCGTGTCCTTACAAAATAAGTAAAATAAACCAAACATATCTCTACAAAAATGATGCAAGTCCGCCGCAAAAAATATGTAAAATTATTCGATAGATATCTAAGATGGAGTAGCGCAGATAATAAAAGAAGCAGACAATAAAAAATAAAAAAAAATAAACACAAGGTAGGATAACACGAAATACACACATAGCTCAGAGAAAATAGAATAAAACTCCTGCCTTTGTTTAGCGAGGTGATAATTTTCATAGGGTGAATGACTGTCTATATTTATCAAGAAAAATGTTTATATGTAAAAAATATGAAAAAATGTGTTCATTGCAGAAATAAAATTTAATACAAAACCCGAGTGTGTTTGGGGTATAACGAAGACAGTTTGCGAAAATATACGACTATAAAAATTCATGATAAAGGAATAAAAAACGCAACTAGATTCGGGTTCAGACATTTCGATAGTAAATTTAAATACCTGGAAATTATTGAAATTCAAAAGCTCAGAACACGTAAATGAGCAAAGACCGTTCACGGTAAGCAAATTAACTGCGAAGGTTAATTTTTAGCGAACGCAAGGTTATTAGGAAATCCAAAAAAAGAAATTACAACCGTATATATTAAGGAATACCGCTAATCTACTCGGGTCGGGCTAAATTCATACATTTAAATGATGGAACCATTTTATGAAGCGAAATAAAAATTAATGACGTCCAGACTTTGAAAACCAAAATACGAGACAATCGTTCTTATTCTCAGCTAGGAAAAGCCAAATAAAAGACAAATGATAATTAGATTTCCCTTAACGAGAACAGCGTCTGACTCCAAACCAAGAACCTAAAACCAGGCAGGGTACTCTAGTACGAACCCTAAAGTGATTATACCCTCGCTAATCGATCCAGTCTAAATGTCTATCCGACTGAAGGCGATTTTTTACCGGGTACAAACATTTCAGCTACACCGCAACCGGTACCACTGGTAACTCTATTTTCCATATATTGGAGATTATTTAGTGAGAGTCACCGTTACTTAAGGATATTGCTTGCAGCACGATTATTGCACTCAAAATGTTTTTTTCTACATATATGGAAGAACTGATGGACAGTTTTACTCTGGGTCTCCATAATAAACTATTTCACACAAAAAAAAAAAAATACTTTATGATGGCGTGTGTGGCTACTCCTAGTGAGTGACTACTACTACTACTACTACTACTACTACTACTACTACTACTAATAATAATAATAATACTATTAATAATAAGAAGAAGAGGAAGAAGGAGAAAAATAAAAAGAAGGAGAAGAGGAAGAGGAAGAACGATAAGTAGCAGAATCCGCGGAAATTCCACGGTAGTTTAATATTTTTGTAATATATTATGAATAAAATGAATAAGAATAAAACAAATGATGACGAATTAAAAACATCTTATTACATATTTTACCTTTTAAAACTAAAATATTTTCTTTAAATTACGTTTATTGAAATCAACATTTAACAAACAAAAAAAAAACTACACATTGTTTTTTTAATGCAAATGATATTAACTTGCACAATTCTATTTTGATTTAAAGATATTTATAATTTAAAAAAAATAGCATCCTTATTCTCAGCATGATATTTTAACTTACTGTTTGGGATGATAATGTTATTTGTGACACTGGACGTAAGACAAATACATTTATGCATAGCTAATAATAATAATAATAATAATAATAATAATAATAATAATGATAATAATAATAATGATAATAATAATAATAATAATAATAATAATAATAATGAATCCGTCAGGAAAAGAGGAACTGATACAGCTCGATCAGAAGACCAGAAAACTCATGACAATGCACACCTCACTATTTCCGAAGGACGCCGTTGACTGACTCTCTATTTTTTTACATAGAAGTCACCACTTTTCAAAGCCCGGAGCCACTCGAGGATAAGGGTTAATGTGTATACATTAGTCATTGGGATTAGAGCGTAGTAAACAAAAGTAGTGGGAATTTTGTAAATTGGATTACTTAGGCGGAAGGTTCATTAATAACTTGTTTACTTTGGACTTGAAGACAATCAGATTGTAGTCAGCAAAAAAAAAAAAGGGAATTAAAAGGACTTATTAATATGTAACTAGTAAAGTCCGTATCTCTAATTTGAAATTAAAGATATATGGTAAGATAACGCCCCCTCCTATATTTACGCGTGAATATATATTGTGGATATGACGTGTAGATTCAATTTAGGGGAGCGTATTCGAGATACATTTGCATTTAAGGACTGACTGAAATAAACATAATATTAAACAAAATGAACTCAAATAAATAATATTAATAAAATAATTTAGCACTAAAACCCCGGTAGGGAATTATCTCGTGTTGAGATATTCCCCCAAACATGTGGACTGAAAACGAAAACTTCACAAGGGCGGCATTGAGTAATTTGGACGTCCTTGATCAGCAAGAAGTTAAAAATAAAATATAGTAAATGGATACGTTACTATAGTTGCCATTCAGAGGTATTATTTTTTACCACTTATCCAAGGGATTCCTCCAACACACTGAAAAAAATAAAACAGAGAGAAAATTGATAAGACAGGAAAAGAAAAATGGAAAGAGGAACAACTATAGTGAAGTTCGTAAGAATGGCAAAAGATGAGAAAAACGGAAACACTTTGACAGGGATGAGAAGAGGGCACAGAAACAAATAAACTGAATTGCTAATAACTGAAGCACAAGATAACTTGATAAGAACCAACCATATCAAAGAAAGATCGACAGAACACAAGAACACATCAAATGCAGACTCTGTTGACAAGGAGAGGAAACGATAAACTATATAGAAGTAAATGTAGCAAACTAGCCTAAACGGAAAAATAACAACCACTATCCAGTGGGAAAGGCAGTATATTAGGAATTTCTAAAAACTGCATCTAAAACGCCCAGAAAAATGACACAAGCATAAACCGCCAACAGTACTTGAAATCGAGAGTCACAAAATACTATGGGACATGGTTACAGCCAGATAAACCCATTCAAGAAAGAAGACCGAATGTTGTAATATTTTACAAAAAGTCCTGTCAAATCGCAGATTTTTCTGTTCCAGCTGATCACAGAGTGAATAAAACTTAAAAAGAAAAACAGAGCAAATGCACAGTGCTAGCCAGGAGGCTGAAAGGATATATCTGATGAAAAAATCAAGAGTGTACCTATAATAGTAGGAGCACTAGAAACAATCCCAAAAACTTTACCAAAAAAATAGAGAAATTGTAATCAGAAATATGGTTGCAAAGATACAACGGATAACAATAAGGAATTCAGCTGAGATATTAATGGAAACCACCTGAATGCGTACTAATACACGAGCTACATGCACATCAAGACGAACAGCTGCAGAGACAAAACACGAAGCGCAGAGACAAAACACGAAGCGCCACATGGAACCCAGACAAATGAGGCTTCATATCTATAAGTGTTCTATCCTATACTTCATTACCCAATAAAAATAGCCGTAAAGTCTGTGGAGACCAGGTGATCGCTACTATAAATAAATAATTGATAAGTAGCTGTTGCGATAATTCACATTCATTTGCAAATATTATCGAAAGAGATAGAGAGTACTGGAAACATGGGGAATTGTGAGCTAATAATACAGCGTGGCCCCCCCAAAAACAAATCTAAATGGAGGCACTCTAGGGCATATTTACTTTTTTATATTTGGTGCTAGTATTATTATTTCTGCTAACTGGCGTATATAAATTGCGTGAACACTAATAACAATAATGGAATATGGAAAGCATATTATTAATATAATTGTGATTATTAGGATAATTATTATAGTCATTATTGTCACCGTTGTTGTTATTATTATTATTATTATTATTATTATTATTATTATTATTATTATTTTTTCTTTTTTTTTTAATTGGAATCCGAGTTGCAGAGCGATTCCTTAATTATGATTTTCGCTTTTCTCTATAGTTCGATGTGCGCATTCATTTCGCAGCAAAACCATTAAGATTGGGAAATTTTCTTTGAGGTTCATGAAAATTGTTTTGCAAATATAATTATGCAAAATGGAAGCAAAACAAAAACAAACACCTTTCCAAACGACAAAGCGGGCTTAATGACCGATGTGCAAATGGTTTGTTTGTTGCAGCGTAGGAAGAAAAGGCAGAAAACAAAGAACCCGCTATAAAGACATCCCTGTCTTCATAGTAAGCGAGTAAACGTCTACCGTAATGCATGTAAAGGGGAACCGTTGCAAAAGCGATTACATAATTACGTAAATGGTGCGTATACTAAAAGATCGCATGGAATGTAACAGCAAACTGTTTACATATAATGATTACTTGTGTTTTCTTTATAATTTTGTATGGATGAGGCACAATGGAGATAAATGTATGGAGAAACATAAATAATGATAAATAATTAATATTAATTAATCTCATTACATTCAGATTTGAAGAAAATGGCGTTCTTTCTATCGCGCTACATAATTGCCCACACCAGAGAGCATTTCGTATATTTACAAAGCAACAATTCGCTTATCCTTGCGCCACACGTTACTTGATGGATCGTTTACTAGTTTATTTATTTAAGACAGCGCCCAAAATGTGTCTTACCGTACATGTCGTACTGTCAGCTAAGCTCAAGTCAGCGCAATGTTGCAAATTTCTATCTGTTTTACAAATACTTTGACGTAATATGCTCTGAACAACTCCTTACTATTTTGCCGCATAGATTCTGCATCAGTAACATCGCTCTGTTTAATTGTAGAACTCTCTATCTTCGTAGTTCGACAACATTTTGAATTAAACATAATATTTGACTTGTATGACCAAGCGCGCTATGCAAAGCTATCATGCGTCGTTAGTAAACGTGATGACTATATAGAGCAAGTCGGGTGATTTAATGATCCGTTTTCGTGGCTCTTAAAATTTTGGATTTTAAAAATGAGAATTTACTTTTGGAATGACGCTCATATTTTGTCTTATTTTTTTCTCCGTTGACTCCGGACAGTATCTTGTTGTAAATTGCTGGAATGAGTTGATGATAGAACTCCCTTAAAATTCAGCAACCGAAATACATGCAAATTGATATTTGGATTTAAACTATTGTAATGAGCTTGTTTTCTCGAGTACGTGGATATTAAGAGACCGCGATTTTCGCAAAGTTTATCTTTCACAACCCACATAACACACCGGCTGCATCAACAAGCCTCATTTCTCGATCAATTCATTACTACTCGATGTTTGTGTGACGTAAAATCCTTAAACCTTAAACCTATGATATGCTGCTGAAAACGGCGAAATATTAGAATAGAGAAGCATCATGAGAGAAACCATGCTTTACCTGATGAACAGTGTGGAAATGTAATAAATGGGTTAAATCATATGACACGGAAATTTATAAAATGGCTTTTTTTCTAAATGCTTTACTCCCACTTGTGCAGCTGATATTATGCACAGGAGGAAAACATTTATCAACTGAAAATGCCACGCGTCGAAGATAAATGGAAAAAGTGGACATTGGAAGTACAGATGGAACACTAACTACTGCATTACTGAATTATTATTCGAAAAGAGAATATACTGGTGGAACTATAAAATTATCGCTTAAGGAAATACACCATGATTCAATTTCCGTTTGATGGAAACATTTTTTCAATTTCTCGCAGACCATCCATTAGTTTGTTTTGTACAAATCCCAAAAAGAGGGAACCTTCTATACTGTCGGAAAGTTACAGGCATACAGGAGCGAAATCGGAGATGCGCCGCTGTATAACCCACGTTCTCTAGCGATCTAATCTATAAGAACAGGACTGTTGACAGCAACCTCAATATTCAAATCCGAGGTGTCCAACGATGGAAGGCAAAGGTCAACGACGTTTCCGGCCAGCGTTATGATCTTTGGTCTGGTGTCATGTGAATGTCATATCCTCGAAGTCGGCTTGAAACTCAACACCAAAGTGTACCTGGATGTACTGAAGAGTGTGGTGATTTCCTAGTGTAGTCACGTGGCCATTGGGCAAAAGACGAAGGTCTGTCTTCAAAAGGAGTGCTACGAATTTGTCCAATTCTCTCACTTGTCCCACTTTTCTCCTCACTTTGGTGTTGACTTTCATACTGACATCGATGCTGTGAGGTAGAATGGTGTGTCCTCGGCTTGATATCATATCAGCGATCATAACTATGGCTAGAAAATTTGTTTTATCCCCTTGAACACATCCCTGTTATTCGTGGAAATCCAGCGATGCATTTTGAGAGAGTTGGTAATTTTCTTGTTGTCAGAAATTGGATGTGTAGAGAATATGAGTTGTACAGCAGCACTGTCTGAT
This sequence comes from Euprymna scolopes, assembly GCF_053919585.1. NCBI lineage: Eukaryota > Metazoa > Mollusca > Cephalopoda > Sepiida > Sepiolidae > Euprymna > Euprymna scolopes. Next base: position 171,009,911 of record NC_136487.1, on the reverse strand, counting down.
CTCGCTCGTGTAACACAGTGACAATTTCAGACATGATAGAAGGCTCATCTCGCTCTTGGAATGAGTACACAACTATCAAACTAGTAGATTTTTTTTAATTACATTTTCACCCCAAACAAGGCAAATTGCCACTTTGGTGTAGGGGGCTACTATCAGGGGCAACAACTACTGGGGTACTACGTAGGGATTTGGGCAGTAAGGTGTCGGTTTACGTTACACTTGAACTTCTGCACGTCAGTACTGTTGGGGAAGCAGGGACCTGAGATGGAATTCCAGAGTCTAGCGGTTCTGGGGAAGAAACTATTGGAGTAAAAAAGATCTTTTACATCTAGGGATCTCTACAGTGTGGGGGTGGGATTTAGTAGCCTGTCTACTTTGTCGAGGGTGCACACGTCGTGGGGGCACAAGTGATTGCAGTTCGTCAGAGCATTCACCATTAAAATACTTGTAGAAAAGGCAGAGGGATGCAACATTTCGTCGATGGGACAGAGGCTGAAGCTTAGATGCCAGTTCAGAGCCTATCAGGTTTGCGACTCTCTTTTGAACCTTGTCAAGGAGCGAGAGACTAGTAGCAGATGCACCAGCCCAGATGTGGCAGCAATACTCCATACATGGGCGAATGGTGGCCTTATAGAGGTACAGGATACTTTCGGGTGTTAGTAGATTTCTAGCACGGTAGAGAGAGCCCACCTTTCTTGCAGCGGCCCTGGCAATGCTTTCAATGTAATTGTTCCAACTCATGTTTCCTGTGAACGTTAGGCCAAGGAGTTTGAAAGATGGACTCTCAAATAAAGAGTCGTTGGCCATTGCTATGGGTGGTAGAGAGGGTTTCTTGTAATTATTGAATGAAACTAGTTTAGTCTTGGCAGCATTGAACACGACCAACCACTTTTGTCCCCATTCCACTACAGATTCCTCTAGTGTTTCTGCCATTTCTTTAGAAATGTGTTCATTCGTCTTCCTGTCGTGCCTGTCATAGAGTGTAGTGTCATCAGCATATATACCCATCTCAGAGGCAATGTTGTCGGGGAGGTCATTTATGAATATCAGGAACAATAGAGGTCCAAGGATAGAACCCTGGGGCACCCCCGCATTTATATCATATTGTTTAGATGTACGACCGTCGAGGACAACCTGGATTTTTCTCTTATCTAAGAAGGATTTAATTATGTTAAATATTCTACCAGTGATACCGTATGATCTGATTTTACTGAGGAGACCCTCATGCCATACCCTGTCAAAAGCCTTAGATATATCTAGAGCTACCGCTCTGCCCTCCCTCGCGTTGTCCAGTGAATGTTATATACGTTCAGAGATCACAGTTAGGATGTCTGCTGTGGAACGGGCTTGTCTAAATCCATATTGTTTGTCAGTCAGTAGTTTAGCATCTGTAAGATGATGGACTAGAGCATGGTTAATTATGGTCTCAAATATTTTGGCAAAAAGTGGGAGGAGGCTAATGGGGCGATAATTTGATGGGCCTGTCCTTTCGCCAGAATTCTTGAATACTGGTACAACAGAAGCAGTTTTCCAACAGACCGGAAAGCAAGCTTCATTAAGGCATTTGTTGTAGAGTTTGGAGAGAACTGAAGCTACTTCGGCTGAGCACTTTTTTAATAGCACAGCTGGGATAAGATCAGGTCCACATGCTTTTGAGGTATCAAAGTTTTTTTATGATAGCATGCCCCTGAGCAGGGGTAGTTTTCAGATCGTCTACTGTGGCGTCTGTCCGCTTAGGAAAGTCAGGTAGGGGGTGGTTGGAAGGGTCCAGTGTGGAGTTTGAGGCAAACCGACTGGCAAGCATGTTAGCCTTGTCGGTTGCTGAGGAGACAACCTCGTGATTGTTGGTTAGTGGGGGAATGGTTGATTGCCCATTATTTACTACACTGTTGTAGATTTTCCAGAAGTCTCGAGTGCCTAGTTTTTGTGCTTCGATGCGCTTTTTAGTGGTTTCCGTAAATTCTTTCTTAGCTGTCGCTATTTCTTTCTTAACGTTATTTCTAGCTTCTATATACTTCAACCTGTTTGAACTAGACTTATGTCGGTTAAACCTACGGTATGCATGCTGCTTTTGAGCAATGGCAGTTTCACAAGTCGACGTAAACCATTGGGGAGAGTGGAGCTTACTATAAAATTTCCGCATGGGAACATGCGCTTCAATTGCAGTTTTGAACCAGTCAGTGGTCTCGTTTGCACATTGTTCAGCAGGGAGAGAGAAAATATTTTTCCATGGAGCATCTCTAATTAGTTCCCTGATGGCTTTCCAGTCAGCCTTATTATAATATCTCGTTGTTTTGAGCACTGGCTCTTCAGTTTTGGGTCTAGAGTTTAGGGCGATTTCAACCATTATCACTGCATGATCAGCGTTCCCGAGAAAAGATACCTTGTTTTCATCAAACGGAAATGAAAGCATGTCGTTTTTTCTATGGCAATAATTTCATTGCTTCGCTTTGTAATTAAATTTCTGAAGCTTTTTTTGTTAAAACATGGATTGTCCAAGACGAGGTTTTGTTTTATTAGGATACTTGGTGAAAGTTGGATAAACTCCACAGTCTAGCAAATTCGTGGAGAGAGAAAAAGTACACATTATCTGGTAATTGTTGTTGCGTTTGCTCTGTAATAGAATTTCTATTTGTGTGTGTGTGTGTAGAAAATTATTAATAGAACAACCTAGTCACATATTTTTAAACATGATTATGCTTATTTTGAATGCTTTCTTCAAACATCAATTTACTCGCGTTCGATTATGAATACTCAGATTAGTTTCACGATTCCAGTAAGCTCCTAAATTTAGAATGCCCCCTGCTGGTGAATTCTATAAATGAATATTACACCTGCTCGAAAATGAAAATAGAAATAATATATGTATTAAACTATTGAAAGAATAGTTTAATTGATGTATCACTCAGAGTATCTGGAGGATGTCGATTCAAACAATATTTCATATTTTGACAGATTATAAATTGACTTCAAAAAATTGAATAGCAGATGATATATTCTGTTTCTACAAATACTTCGTATAACAAGACAAGCCGTTCTCTCGTTTCTATTATCTTCAGGAAAATCAATAGACGGTGCTTTGATCTTTGTTTCCTCACCTGTAAAGCGTCTATAAGAAGAACATGTTTTGCATCACAATTCAAAGGGATTCCGCATTTAACCTCCATGCACGCACAATCAAACAGAGTTTCAATGCACCTAGTTTATTTGTAATACCCCACTATCTGTGGAGCATAACACAACGGGAAGTCTTCCCTAGGCGTTGCAACATAATTGCCTTTGAGTGCATGATAACTATTAGCTGCTCGTAAAAAGTCGTCCTAAGAAATCAGCTTTAATTCATTTCATTTGTCAACTAACATCATCGCCATTCTTTTATTTAGGCGATGTTAAACCTTGTGTAGTGGAGACTGATTCGTTAAAATAATAAGCGTAATAATACAGGTAAAATAGTTCTTATAACTCTAGAAATACGTTTAATGTATAGCTACGTAATTATTCATTATTCAATAATGTGTTATTAGAACATAAAAGTATTGAATGAGACCTTACAAAATAATTATTAAAATTTTAAAGGATTTTTATTCGTCAGATAACCGTTAGAAATTATTTAAATTTATCTTTTTTGAATGCATTCTTTGTTAACAATTACTCACCGCTATCAGTATGCTTAGCAATGAGTCACTTTTTGAACACAGAAAACTGCAAGACAGCGATTGTACTACAAGTATCGATAAATATAAAAAAGAATATAATTTGTTCTTCCAATTTTGATAAATTGATTTAACGGAATTGAACAACAGAAAAAATAAAAAAATAAATTAAACACACGAAACACAGAATAACTTACCTGAAAGTTTCCGACAAGAAAAACTCAAGGCTAGAAGTGCGAGCATGCTAATACTGTACACTTTATAGTCTTAGTCATGAGTTCTATATAAAAAAAATACCAGCTGAGTCTTGTGTATATATTATTTAAACAGTTGGGCCGTTTGTGATTTCTTTTCTTACTTGTTGTCCAGCGAAGTGGGGAAATAGCTTCGCAATTTGCGAATAGTTATTTTAACATTATTATAATTATGACGTTAAAACACTTTGAAATTCGGCTAATCAACGAATGAATTCAGTTGCTCATCAACGCACACTCCTATAATGAAATGGTTGGAAGTTTACTTGTGATCTGTGCGAGAAATTAACGTATATCGAGTTCTGCCATTACGATTTAAAGTTTCGTCTCAGTAAACATATCGGGTGCTTTTAAAATTACAATAACATGATATTGAGGACATCAAACAGGCCTTTGTAAAAACCAACAGAACATACTCATTTGTGAGTCACTACCCATCGTTTCTGTCCAGCAAAGATTAACGAGGAGTTCCTGGCGGGCATTCAATAACTGACACAGCTAATAGGCGAAATACAGGCAGAATATTGGATGAAAACCGCTGATTAGTGGGATACTGTACGACGTCGGGGGTAATCTGGAGCCGTGATGGACGCAGGCTTTGTTGGAGGAAATCAGGCACGAAAGTTTTACAGCTTCAGTGTAACTTAGACAGGAATTCGATAGGTGTAGCGAGAGTGGTTGTGTTAACTGCTTCCGGTGCAAGAGCTCGAACCACTTGTCTGGATAATAGATGCAGTTTAGTAGTGGTAGCAAACAAAGAGATCAACTATGTGCTGTTGTTTTTGAAAAAAGAACAGGGCATCTAGCTAGAGACTGTCCGAGAACAAAAACGGGGCCAAGACGTCCGCGCCACTGTGCTTACATTAAAGTAACAAGCGATGCTCCCCGTGATTGACAAGAAGCGCGTAGCGCTGGAGGAATCTTGATCTATTCAGTTCCTCGTGACTGGATCATTGCGCGAACCTTGAAGTCGGCTAGTATCCGATGAAACGCATTCAGTGATGCTATTTTTGCGAGGAATGAATTTTGCTCCTTGATTAAAATAAAAAAAAAATCAGACTTCAGTGCCAAGTTCAATGAGCAGACCAAGTCTTTGGCGGCAATTATCCACCCAATTATCTTACCAACAATTTAGGTGAGTTTTCGTTATCCGATCATATTCCGCAATTATCATGAATTAGAGTTGTGTTTGACCACTGAATGGCTAATTTTCTATTGTGAGAACGCTGATACCCTGCAAAACTTGATTTCAATAATTGATGTTTTCTAAGAAAATTAGTGAAAGGTGGGCCTTGTATTGGACTTTCGTGAGCTACATGAACGCGTCGGGAAGAATGGAAGGGGAAGTATCCAATATGTTTTTACTTGACTTTATAAGGACCTATCTACAAGGGTGTGTGCATAGATCCTTATAGTACCACCAAACTGTGATCTTCGAATGGAAATAGCTATTGCCATATGCGCGTGGGTTTCATCTTCAATGTAGCACACTCCATCATGATAACTATTGTTGAAGCAAAACTGAAAGAAAACAGTATCCGGCAGGCAACATGGACGTACGTTGACGATGTGTTTATTAACGAAGACGTGGTTTCAAAACTAACATCCTTTTTGTTCGGTTTTAGATTAGGAGACAAATAAGGCGTTTCCCACCACATGTAGTGTTAGATGTTTACACCGTTATAATGCTGTACTAGGTAGTTCGGCTTGTACATCCAACAAGGCCCTGCGCCACAGTTCCAATCGCACCCACGAAAACAGGGTATATATAACGTTGGATGCAGCGATGATTAGCTTCTATATCCTCTTCCTTGTGCTGAAAGAAAATATTATTTAACCTGTTTTTTTATTTTGCCTTTAGCCTTTTTACTTGTAAGTATTAGTAACAATAAACAACGTCGATTCCGACTATAGTGTTTGATTAAATTAAGTATTCACAAAAGAGAAATAAAATAATAAGTATATTCAGTCACTTAGAAAAGATTCCAAAATGAAGGAAATTATATATTGAGTGTAATTTTTTTTCTGGTAGTGACGATAGTCGATGAACGAGGATCAGTCTGAGTTGAAGAAACGATTTCTTGCATTTGATCAATCAAAAGATTGGTACTTATGAACGGCGGTGAGTAGACTCTGCAAAACTAAAAAAAAATATTTTATTGATCAGCACCAGCTTATATATGAAAAGTTGAGGTTGGTCAGAACTCATACGAGTTTTCCAGCAAACCAATCTGTCACACCTTTGATGGTCCTGATTGTATACTCAACTACTTGTCTTCCACATCAATATGAGGTAATTTTTCACAGCAATGATTTTCGTTAATAAATTTCACACACAATCGGGAGCCCATCCTTGATCTCCAGCACAATACTTTCACCCTCTAGAAATCTCAAAAAAGTGTCACTGTTTTATAAATTCGACATTTTTTTATATATATAAAAAAACAAAAACAAAACGTATTTCATATCGATGATTACGCAATCTTTCTTCCAACAAGCTTGCTGTTTTCCGAACCCGCTAATCAAATAAATAGGCTCTAATTTCTCTTTAGCTGTCCCCTTTTGGGGAAAAATTTCAACCATTGTGTAATTTATCTCTCAGTCGACCCTTCCTTCATTTACTGTTGTTTGTTAGGTCACAAACAGAACCGGAGCGGCTGAAGAACGGAGTATCACTGGAGCATGATAGTGCAGCCGTGGAAAATGCGAATTGCTTAAGAAAGGATGGAGATACGCAACATATACATCGGGTGTGTGTGCTAGAAGAAGTGATCATGGTATTGATGCGGGGGAAATAATAAAATAATTACTATGACTTTGCCTGTGTGCACGAATGAGTCCCAGACAACGACGAGAGGAAGTCTAGCCTCGGTGACCTCTTATACGGGCGTAGGCGTAATAAAAGCGAAAACTCCACAGAACGTTCTTGTCAATGAGAAATCATGTGAAATAAGTTATCTTAGTCCTGTCATGGGCCTGGACACCACGAAGGCCGATAAAAAGTAGTGCAAGGTTTATTTCCAATAACAAGGCACTTGGCGATTCTCCTGAAGAAGACAACGCGTCTGCATCAAATAACATCTTTGAGTTGTCATCTACGTGTCACTAGATCATTGGGGATTTACAGGAATTGGCAACAAAATAAAAAAAGAGAATGAACAAAAAATAAATAAATTACCCGGAAATCAAGTGTATACTCGCGCCATGTTTGTACAGTACAATTTAATGACTATTACACAAGTGCAAATTTCCTATCTTAGTCATGTGCATATATTGAATAATTATAGCATTTAGACTATATTTGAGGTCATTTCTTACTTTTGGGTAATATCGTGGTTCGTAGTAGAAAAAGAGATTATCACTTTGCAAATTTAGACCAAACATATTGAAACAGACGACCGTATACACAAATTAAAAATTAAAAATCTACTTCTATATTTAACACAGATTTTAGTACTTTTCTCATGACGCACATGTGACTTATTGGTATTTTCCTGGAGAGAAGATGAGCGATCACCTGAATTCCTTAATACAGGGCATACTGATGAGGTTTGCCACAGTGTTGAGAGGCAATTCTACTTTAGACACCGCTTAAACTACTTGTTTGTATGGGATCTAGTTCTCGTTTGAATTTTTTTAGAAGTATAAATGCAATACGGTCAGAGGCAGTTGCTTCATATGAATAAAGGTTTTTGATTAGCTTGGCAACATCACGCACAGAAATATATATATGCAACATAGCGTTTTTTCTGACACAGGAGGAAATATTGGGATTAGTAGAATTAGCTGCAAAGATTTTTGCAAAGAGTTTAGCCTTGTCCAATGCTGACGAGTTTATCTCAGATCCATTAATAATAGTTTTGATATGCAGAAAAACTGATAGTCAGTTAATTATGCAGAAACAAACAGTTATTGTGTAAATACCGTCTTATTGGGTGTATATACTTATTTAGAGAAAAATAGAAATTCCTTTCTCGGTTTGGAAATTGTATTATGTACAATATATAATGCTTCAATTGTATTATATACAATATATAATGCTTCAAGACGAAATATCATTGATATATATATATATGTTTCGATCTCAATAACTTGCTTCCTATTATTATGATGATCTACCTAGTATTCTATTATCTATGGTGCGCATTGGATTACTGTGAAAAATAATACAATAAAAATAGACCTATCATGTATAAATATTTAAACGTTAACAATATATTTGTTCTGATGGCAATTTAAAGATATTAAATAAATCAAAGTTACTTAAATACGCATAAATATTTCGAAATTTTCACATAATTTTCCAAGAACTATATTAAATTATTCAATATAATATAAAAAAAATACTTAGCACAGATGGTTCTATAAAATGAGAATATGATACATTTTATTATGTTCGCCTTTCTTATGAGATTTCCCGTCAATGAACAATAAATATTCAATCTTATCTCTCACTTTCCAGTACGTTTTCCTTATGCCTTTCTTAGTACACACCAAAGACAAAAAACGTACATTTCCATACGTTTTTTTAACTTTCGAATAACTAGAATAGAAAGTCGACTACTGTCTATTATTTTATGTCATTTCAGGAAAGTAGAAATTATAGACCAAAAAATCAATACTTTTTACTTACTTATTATCTCATGATATATTTTGATTCATAAATAAAAACGTTTCATTCGTCGATTAAATATTGTGAAATTCCAAAACTGTTTTTAAAGATTTTTTTAGTATTTTTAAGAATTTTTTAGTTTATTTTACATTAAAGTTGCACAGAAAAGATAAGTTCGAAGATTGCTGGGTACGGAGCCAAAATATCGCGTCTAAGAATAGCATTCTTCTACATTACTCGCCATTTATTCCGGGCTTGTGGAAGATTTTGGCTTAACTGATAAAAAAGGAGAAAAGCAAACTGAAAAGAAAAATAGGATAAAGATGCGGGAAAAGCAGAATAATACGGAAATACAAAAATGCGCACAAAAAAGTTTCGAAAGTTTCTATGTTTGCTTGGTTTGTTGGATGGCCAATAAGGAAAACAAAACCATGAGAAAAATCGCCAGGGAAAGTTAAAAGAGATTATAGTAATTTAAGGCAAAAAATAATTTGACAGACAGTAAAAAGACAGAATAACGAATGAAACATAAAATAGATATCGTAATACGTTTCTTTTTACTGGCTAATAACACGTGTAATAAACGAAACAAGGTCGAATAAAGAATCAGGTGTGTAGATATCTATGTACAACTGAAACAGACTCGCAGAAAAAAGACCGACTAATGAAAAAATATCATACACACACATACACACACACATATATATATATATATATATATATATATATATACATATATACATGTATACATAAACAACATAACATGTTGTATTAGTCATTAGTCGTTTAAATATGTATACGTCATACATCTATATTTGTTGCTTCTTTCTTTACATTAATCCAATGAACAATCACAGCTAATAGAATTATATATATATATATATATGTATGTGTATGTGTGTGTGTGTGTGTGTGTGTGATTACAATAGAATCCAAATTCAACGATATTATAAAGACGGAAATGGAATTACCTAAAATCTCGCCGACGTTGGGCAAGTTTAATCCTGGCGTTTTCAAGAGTAAAAGTGTAAAATACTTTCAGAAGGAATTTTACATATTTAATCTTAAAAGGCCTGCATTAAATGATAAGCGTCGTCGAGTCTCCACTTCTGGTTTATAAAATCTTTGAAGTTTTAAATATTGTAATAACGCGCGCGGACACACACACACACGCGCGCGCGGACACACACACACCCATATATATATATATATATATATATATATATATATATATATATATATATATACAATTTCTTGTATGTAGAAAATTTAATATACGTATCATTGTATATCTTTAAAATAAATTGTTTGGGCGACACATCTGGGAATAGATAATTAATTGTCTGCGTGATAAAATCATGAAGGGAAATTAATACACCCTCTCGAAACACATACATCTGATACTAAGAAACATAAGACTATGCCTGGCCTTTCTAGCAAGTTAAGGTGTGGAGTAATATTAGATTTATAGACGGCCAAAACGTTTGCAGGGTATGAGGTGTGATCCAAAATGTGCTTTATGCTTATCGGATAAAAACCTGAGTGAGATATTGTTAAATAAGTAAAGAAACAATGATTAGGGGAAACGATTAAACAAAAATAATAAAAACGAAGATGCGGAGGTACAGGCCGTAGTGCATAATCTGAAAAAAGAAGCATCACTACAAATGACAGAAACACATATTTAGAAGAAAGAAAGCAAAAAGATAATGAAAGGGAAACAAAAGGTAAATGACAAATGAAGAAAAGTAGATATAAAACAAACGTTACACTACTACAGTTAATTAACCGGTCTAGATTGTTAGATGATATTTTCAAGTTACATTAGCAGGGTAGCTGCAAATTTCGTTGATACAATTGTTAGGTAAAGACACAGAATAGTTAAAAAGACAATCTTTTTAATAGATAGAATGGTTTTGTAAATAATAATTTTATTATTTCTGCACAGTACGTAAAATTCAGTAGTAGAGGGGGAACTAAGGACAAAAATAGATAGACGATATATAGAACTGTTGTGGAATAAAATAAGAGAGGATGATAGTGTAAAACCGGATAATAAAGCCAAAAAGCAAAAAGGGAAAAACGATGCAGTAATACAAAAATTGAGCAGGAAAGACAGAGATGTAGAACAGGAGACGTAAAGCGTTCAAATAAATTGACGAAAGTAATGCTTTATCTATTACACTGATCAACAAATTTTTATTTTTTTTCTTTGGCAGACCATCTAGGAGTGTTTTCTGGGGGTTTGAAGGTCGCTGATTACGAATATACCATTGGTTTTGCCAGATTGGCTCTAGTTTAGAAGATACTGATAGCCCCAAATAAGCCTAAACTGCTAAACTTCTCCCTGAAATACTTCAATATAGAAGCAGTAAATAATAATGTTCTGATATTATTGAATCATTATAATGATTATGTATATATTGAAGTATTTCAGGGAGAATTTTTATATAATTATTTATATAGGGAGAATTTTTATATAATTATATACTGTAATTACTTAATAACATGTTCCATAAATATAGTTGCAGTATAAATTAAACAGTAATTAAGAATTTTTCTTTTTAATTCCACAGTTGAAAATGAGTTCCAGAGAAAAAATGAGTTCTTCTAAAAGATGTTACAGATATGAACCGGATGTCTTTTGTTACATCTGTGGACAGTATATGATGGCACAACAAAAGAGGAATATTACAGACTTTGTCAAGAGGGCGTACAAAGCATACTTCGATATGATACTTGGTGACCAAGACAAGTCTTGGGCCCCACATATGGTGTGCAAAACCTCTATAGAAAGTATCCGCGGTTGGACCAACGGTAAGCTGAAGTTGTAGTTTGCTGTACCAATGGCGTGGAGAGAGCCAAACAATCATTTTGATTACTGCTACTTCTGTCTCAATGACATGACGGGGTTTAACAAGCACAAGAAAGCAAATTGCAAGTATCCGAGCCTGGATTCTGCTATCCGTCCTGTTGCGCACTCTGATTATATACCTGTGCCTGTTTTCACCAGTTTGCCTGAAATCGATGAAACCGAAGAGATTCCAGCTGATCTTTCAATATCAATTGATGATAGCTATAGTGACTATGAAGAACCCTCAAATGGCCCTCAGCTTTTCAATCAATCTGAACTTAATGACCTAGTGCGAGACCTTTGTTTGTCGAAGGAGCAGTCTGAAGTTCTTGCATTACGACTCCAAGAGAAAAACATTCTTGATTCTGGCACAAAAGTAACATACTATAGGACAAGGGAAGGCAGCTGGCTTCGTTTCTTTTCTAAAGAAGACGACCTGGTCTTTTGTAATGACGTTTCTGTACTTCTTAACTGCATGGGGATCTCATCATATGACCCAGCAGATTGGCGTCTCTTCATAGATAGCTCGAAAGCAAGTCTAAAAATTGTACTTTTGCACAATGGCAATAAGTTTGCTCCTGTACCAATTGGCCATTCTATCAAGATGAAAGAAGAGTATGATGCTATCAACTTTGTTCTTGAAAAGCTGAATTACAACACTCATAAATGGCTGATTTGTGTGGACTTGAAAATGGTGAATTTTCTGCTTGGTCAGCAAAGTGGGTACACAAAGTATCCCTGCTTTCTTTGTTTGTGGGATAGCAGAGCAAGAATCCAGCACTGGAGAAGGGAGAACTGCCCAGAACGAGAAAGTTTCGAAGTCGGCACAGCCAACGTCATCAATGAGCCTTTGGTACCCAGGGATAGAATCATCTTCCCTCCATTGCACATAAAACTAGCAGTTTGTTAAGGCGTTGAACAAGGATGGGGATTGCTTCAAGTACATATGCAGGCAATTTCCAGGTCTTTCCATCGAAAAAGCTAAAGGTGGCATCTTCGATGGACCTCAGATTCGAACGCTCATGAGGGATTCTGACTTCACTAATCATATGAACACGGTTGAGTTAAATGCTTGGGCGTCCTTCACAGATATAGTGACAAACTTTTTGGGAAATCACAAAGCTGACAATTTCAGGCAATTGGTCCGTAAGATGCTTACTGCATACAGAAAACTAGGGGCAAATATGAGCATTAAAGTCCATTTCTTGTTTAGCTACCTCGACAGATTTCCTGGTAATCTTGGTGATTACAGTGAGGAGCAGGGAGAGAGATTCCATCAAGACATCAAAACAATGGAAGAGAGGTATCAAGGCAAATGGGATGAGCACATGATGGCAGACTACTGCTGGAATCTTTTGAGAGACTGCCCAAAAGTTGCTCACAAGCGAAAATCGTATAAACGTCAATTTTAGTTTTGTGAATAAAATATTTTTTTGTGTGTTCATTGTAACTAAGAATCTAGTGTATAATGCTTTGCATTAATTTATGATATATAACTGATTATGTAAATGTTTTTTTTTTTACTTGGAGAATTAAAATTCAGCAAATTTTTAGCAAATTTTTTGTATATCCTCGATATCTATGAAAAGTGTTTTTTTTGTTTTTTTTACATAGGCATCACCACATTATCAAGTCAAAGAGGTCACTCAAGGATAAGGGTTAAAGAGTGTACAGTAGAAATTAGAAAATATAGTAATCATTAGTAATGAAAATTTGGTAAATTTGATAACTTATATGGAACGGCTCATCAAGAACTTATTTACGTTAGACTTGAAGACAACCATATTGTAGTAAGCCGGAAAGCAGGAAAACGGAAGACAATTCCACAGGCGTGCAGTTCTAAGAAAGAAGATTTGTTCATGGAATCTACGTTTAGGTTTAGGCACAGATAAAGAGTGGGGGAATTATTGATAGTGTTTACAGCTAGACGAGTGTTTCTTGTGAAAGTTTGGAGAGGGGGGCCCATCGATTGAAGCTCAGTCGAGCACTTTCCATGAAAACAACGATACATCAGAGACAAACTCGCAACATCTCTGTGAGATAGAGGTTGCAAGGAAGAGAAAAGGGCATCTCCTACGAGGCTATGAAGTCTATTTTGAACTCTATCAAGGCAGGTCAAGTCCTTTCTAGCAGCTCCTGCCCAGATGTGGCAACAGTATTCCATCCTTGGACGTACTTGGCTCTTATATAGATAGAGAATAGCATCAGCAGTGAGATATCTACCGGATCGATAGAAAGATCCCACCATTTTTCCAGCGGCCTTGGCAACAGATTTGATGTACGTGTTCCATTTAAGATCAGGAGTAATAGTCAAGCCAAGAAGCTTGTCAAAACTTGAGGCCTCCTGAAGACGAGAGCCATTCACTTCAATTGATGCCAGATGTGGATCAGAATGTTGATGATGTAAAGAGAGAAGCTTGGTTTTAGATGCATTAAAAGTAACCAGCCACTCCTTACCCCATTGTACTACGTGCTCAAGATCAGAGGAGAGAGAATTGGAGAGAACTTGGTCGTTTACTGTCTTAGATGTGCTACCATAAATGGTAGTGTCGTCAGCATAGATGTCTAAAAATGATGTAAGGATATGATTTGGAAGATCATTAATGTAGATCAGGAAAAGAGTTGGGACCAGGATGGACCCCTGAGGAACACCGGCATTAATACTGTGAGCTTCTGATTTTTGCCCCTCAACTACTACTCTTATGAACCTATCAGAAAGAAATGATTTTATAATTTAGAAGACATTTCCAGCAATACCATAGCTAGAGATCTCATGAAGTAAACCTGTATGCCATACCCTATCAAAGGCCTTAGATATGTCAAGAGCAATTGCCCTAGAAAGGTTGCCTCCGTCGAGAGCTTTGCTTATCCTATGAGATATAACTGTAAGCACATCTGCTGTAGATCTAGCAGAACGGAAACCATATTGAGTGTTACTAAAAAGGTTATTTTTGTAGAGATGGTTGATTACTTCTGTATTTAACACAGATTCCAGCAACTTACTCATGACGCACAGGAGACTCTAACTTAACTTGTTAGATTGAGATTTTACACTGACTTTGTGGTTTAAGATTATCATAAAAATCAATATCTGACATTTATGTACTATTTATCCGTTTTTTGTACGTTTAGCTATGGTCGCGAATGGGTGATTTCAGACAAACGACCCCCCTGTGATATCTCAAAAACTAGAGCCAATTTGAAAAAAAACTAATGTCAGATTCGGATTCAGCGCCCTTGAAAACCCCAGAAACCAGTCTTACTTTGCCTGCCAAAAATATTGTGTTGACCAGTGTTATATTTGTCTTACTTTTAAGTGCGCGTAAACTATACAAAATACTTTTATTCGATTTGCTAGATAAAGATCTGACATAATTATCTACGTTTTAAACATGTTTCTTTGAAAATGACGATGGCTAAGTACTTAACTATACGGATTTGAAAACCTGGGGTTTCCAATTTATTTCCACAATAAAACTTTCCCTATACCTGCACGTGTTCTTGTGTCTAAGCGTATAGATTGGGAGTAATTCTGTTTTTAAGGCGTTCATTAATATAGCGCGTAGTCTTCTGTATCACCATTTCGACTTCAACGATCTCATTGTTCTATTGTAATTTCTTATTATAGGCCGATTAATCCTGTATGTTTTAGCCAATAAATGCTGATATTGAAGGTTGTTTGAGAAAACATGCTATCTGAAATGAAATTTAAAAGTACACACGTTTGTCTGTATTTATTCTATACTTACAAAAAAATTACATTTATATTGTTTCTGCTGAAAGGAATATACTGAAGAGTTCACTTCACACCTTACCTGTGTACAAATTCTTCGACAATAGGGACCGAAATATACTTTTAAAAGGCGAGGATTTTCGAGCTATTTAATAGGATTAAAAGATTATAAAAAGACATGGCAAGTAGAGTGAAATCTAAAACGGTAAGAATATAAATGAGAAAATCTTTGAAAACCGGAAGAGCAGATCGGATTGTTACTGAAGAGATCGCATTGTTACTGAACAGATCGTATTGTTACTGAAACAAACATTAAAGAAAATAAATTCTTCCATATAAATAAAAACAAATAAATAATATGGAATGAAAGCTTATGCACCGGCAGTCATTGATAGCAGGTAAAAACACGGACGTATATTGCGAAGGTGCATCTATTTTACCTGCCAGCAGCAATAGTATTGAAACTGTGATAGATCAACCGACAGGTTGATGTTCTTATATATTCATAAACGTCGATGTGTTAAATATATGCGTAGTAAATTACATTTCAGTAAAAAATTTGCAGATATGCATGTGTTGATTCAAAATTATCAGATTGAGAAGAGGCTGATGCTTATCTATGTGTAAAAGTGACGTGTGAAAACGGACTAGTAAATGCTCATATAGAGATATGTTCATGGATAAAGACATTAATGTGTCAAAAGGAAATGTGTCAGGACAATGGATATGCATTATTGTACAGCGTTTTTGACTCATGAATAAATGATACTCCGGAATATAACAGGGGGGGGCTTACAGACATAAGAAAGACTTTTAAAAAACGAAATAATCAGAAAAAAAGATTAAAAGCATCTCATGTTACGAGCGCCATTCTTTAAGACAAGCGATAACAATAGAAACTAAAAACGTATACAGGATTTGTACCTCAATCCAATTCAGAAAATGCTTTTATTGTCACAAACACGAAACCTGATTTATTTGAGCCAATAAAATGATAAAAATACACCGTTTGTGTTTTGTTTTCTATTTACGTCTATTTTATTCCGGAACATATTTATAGTTCGTTGATAATATATATCTATCTATATATCTATAAAAGTGAACGTGTGTCTGTGTGTCTTTGTGTGTGTGAGTACATTTCCTACGTAATAACTCTGTCAATTTCAAATCTGCAGACTCGAAATTTGAAATACATGGTACTGAGATTGGAAAAATATTTGTGATTGGGTTTCGGCCAGCAATTTGCCTGTTAAAGGGTCAAGGTTCAATGATTTGACCTAAGAGAACTCTACCAAACTACTTCGACGATTTTGTGTCTAAACACTTGAAATTTTGGATATAGGTTCTTTGGACATGGATCTAACTTAATAACCCAATTTGATCACAAAACAATAAATTTTAAGGGGTCATAAAAGGGGTCAACGTTTGAAAAAATGACCACTTTTATTTTGCTCAACATACACCGCAGAACACCCGATCAACGCCGGGCTGAAACGCTGATGTATATATATATATATATATATATATATATATATATATATATATATATATATATATATATATATATATAAACTGCACAGCAAATAATTTTATCCTCTCGTCAGCATAAGAAAACAATATGGCTGACGAGAGCCTTACACTATTTATTATCAACTGGTCCTCCATATGTAAGGCTTGCAACCGACATTACCAATGTTTTCTGACCTGTGGAGTTTCAAATGAATAAATATTAAGCTCTTGTATTGCACTGTCTGCTTTATAATCGAGTACTTTTGTGGAATTCCTTTCCCAAACAGTGAACATACTATATATATATATATATATATATATATATATATATATATATATATATATATATATATATATTTTACACAGTGATCACCACTTATCAAGGCCCGGAATCCACTCAGGGATAAGGGTTATTGCAAGCACATTACGTTAGTGTGGAGATTTGATGAAGTGTTTAATTAAGGGGGCGGTTCATTAGGAATTTGTAAACATTGGACTTGAAGACATCCAAGTTGTAGTCCGGAGGGAAGCAGGCAGACGGAACAGAGTTCCACAGGACTGCAGTTCTCTCTCTCTCTCTCTCTCTATATATATATATATATATATATATATATAAACGTTCAATATATATATATATATATATATATATATATAAACAGGCGTGCAATTATATATATATATATATATATATATATATATATATATGAACAGGCGTGCAGTTATATATATATATATATATATATATAGCCGCACTGATGAGCTGTGAAACAGCGAAACAGTACTGTATGTGGATGACTATATATATATATATATATATATATATAAACGTGAAAATGTATGTGTGTGTGTGTCTGTCTGTGTAAACTTCCCCATTAAATAACTCAGTTTTCGATCTACAGAGTCAAGATTTGACAAAGCGTATCGAGATTTGGAGAAATCTTTTTAATCGGTTATCGGCCAGGATTTTGCTCTTTAGTCGTCACAATTAAATGATTTGGGAACTCTATTAAACAATTCCATTAATTTTGAATATAATCACATGCAATTTTAGATAAAGGAGATGGATCTAACTTTATAATTTGATTTGAGCCCAAAAATGTAATGTTAAGTAGTCATAATCGGTCCAAGATTTTATAAAAAAAGTTACCTCTGTGGAATCTTTAAATTACTCCGCTATTTTTTCTCTAATCATTTGAAATTTTACACGAAGTACTCAATTCTTTTGTTGAAAATTTGACTTCGAAAATGTCAAAATTCAAAATGGTTTTACCTTTGCGGTCTGTCGAAAACTATTAACCTAATTTGGGGTTTAAACATTTGAACTTTTACAAAAAAGGTATTAAGACACGCAGCACGCTTTTTACTCGGTTTTTGCGTGAATGTTTGTCTGGCAAGGGGTCAAAGTTAACGCAGTTGCCCTTTGCAGACACTAGCAAACTACTTCGCCCAAACACTTGAACTTTGTTCGTGTGCGGGGTTCTACCCACTTTTCTTTATGTTAGTTAAAGAAGCCTTTCATAGAGAAAGGAATTACATATTCACAGTTTTAAATATATACATATTATACATATATAATGTTATGAACAGTACATTAGGGTGTAGCAAAACGACCGGAACTGCTAATATATATATATATATATATATATATATATATATATATATATATATATATATATATATATATAAGATTTTTGTGTAACGCCCGAACTTGAGACGACAAAAATAAGTGGCCGTATGTCAGAGTTAGATCTGGTAACCCAGCACACTAACAAAATGTAATATGAAGAAAGAGAAAAATCATGGCGTAAATAAGCTGAAGTAGCATTAAACGTCTTATTATCGAGATTATGTTGTGATAGCATTAGGTCTTATAAAACGATATGTGATTGTGTCTGGTTCAATTCCTTCCATTTCTTTCACCCCTTTTCTTTTCAAGAAACTAAGCCACTAAATTTAACGAACCCTGCAACTGACTATATAGTTCATAAAGAAAAAAAAAATATTTTACAATTTTTTGTGCAAAAATCGTTTTAAAAAATATATGCATAAGGCAAATTCTTGCATTTATTACAAATGTGAGTATAATGTTTTGCTGACAACCACCCGTGTTGTTCGTGTACTTAATTAACCTATTTTTATTCGGTAAATTTGCATTTTGGAATTAGCGTTCTTGCTTTAGATCATACAATTTAAAATATAATAAATTTCTAAATTTCACGCGAGGAAATAAGAACAGTGTAAGATTAGGTTCAGTATTATGGGAACCAATATTATTAAGAGACGCAAGTAAACAAGATTTACTTTTTTTTAACTTTTTTGTTTGCTTACATCTGCTTTGCTCACGTAATTATGTTTTATCTCTTTATTAATAAAATCATGAGTATGATAAAAAAGGCAGGCTATATTTGTCTTGTATTTCGACAGCCTAATGAATACGATATGTTCAGTCATTTTTTTCTAATATATTTTTATGCGGTTGGTATTTTCAATATTAAAACTGGAATTTTGATTCTTAAAGAGACCGATGGTTAATGATATTAAGCCAATATTTCAGTGATCAAACATAGTTTAGGGTAAGGTGCCTTCATGTGGCGTAGTGTCATAGTCTCCACACCCATGCGCTATTCGATTCACATATAAAATCTTCTTGTGTTGCGTAGCAGTCTATACTTTACAAATATATACATTTCTCTCAGTATTAAGTTGTTTACATGAATGAACATCGTCAAGACGCGGATGAGATGAGGGAATAAACGTACCATTCAGCAAGATGCCTGTACAATTTTTTCATAGAGTTATGTAAAATATGGTATTTTTATCACAGCAACATATACTAACATTACTAACCAATACTAACATTACTAAGCAATACTAACATTACTAACTAATGCTTAGATTACTAAGCAATACTTACATTACTAAGCCATACTTACATTACTAATCAATACTAACATTACCAACCAATACTTACAATACTAACCAATACTTACATTACTAACCAATATGAATATTACTCTCACCAATACTAATACCAATATGAGAAAGATTTGCGTAAAGTTCGTTCCAAATGTGCCCCATGATGTCAAGGGGAATTTGTCCAAGATGTGGATCAATACAGGTACTCACCAACGCTATAGTCCAGATCTTGTCCCCGTGACTTTTGGTTACTCCTTAAGCCAAAAAACAAAATCAAACTAAGAGGCTGTTGTTATGAGACAGGTTAGGAGATTAAAGAGGATCTGCCGTTGGTCATTAACCCGCTCGCACAAAAAAAGAATTTTCATGGCGTATTTCAGAAGATGTTGGTTGGGTACAACAAATAAATTGCAGCCGGAGCAGATCAGTTCGAAGGGGAGCCGAGTTTTATGTGCTTTCTATCAATAAAGTCTGAAAACTTAGTGGAGGAAAATTCTAGATTATTTTTACGTGAGAAAAAATATTATTTGAATTTTCTTAAAATTACATCTTATTTTTCAATTCACCAGTCGCTTATACTTAACATTCGCCTTAACTTATTTAGCATTACTAATTGTTATTATTATTATTATTATTATTATTATTATTATTATTATTATTATTATTATTATTATTATTTATATTATTATTATTAGTATTATTATTATTATTATTATTATTATTATTATTTATATTATTAGTATTATTATTATTATTATTATTATTATTATTATTTATATTATTATTATTATTATTATCATTATTATTATTATTATTGTTACTATTATTATTGCATTATTACTATTATTACTACTACTATTATTATTACTATAATTATTATTATTATTTTGATTAATTTGAGTAGACTGCGAGGAGTGAGTACTTCCATTTTATAAAAATTAAAAGCAAAGCAAAACAAAAAAAAGTAAAGTATATTTACAAATTTAGTTGGACATTGATTGCGTCTTGTCGGTTCATCAGAATAATCTCATGTGACTAAAGGGTTTTTTTAAATTAATTTGAGCAGACTTAAAGGAGTGTGTGAGTCACATTGATAAAAACTAAAAGCAAATCAACACAAAACAAAACAACACCAAAAATTCAAATTTAGTTGGGCGTTGATTGCGTCTTGTCGGTTTACCAGAATAATCTCATGTGAGTAAAGGATTGTTTTCGTTACTTTGAGAAGACAGTTTAGAGTGTGTGAGTCCAATTGATAAACACTAAAAGCAAAGCAAAACAAAACAAAAAAAATATATTTTCAAATTTAATTGGACGTTGATTGCGTCTTGTCGGTTTACCAGAATAATCTCATGTTAGTAAAGGATTTTTTTCATTAATTTCAGAATACTGCGAGGAGCGTGTCGTTCCAACTGATAAAAACTAAAAGCAAAGACAAACAAAAAAATATATTTTCAAATTTAATTGGACGTTGATTGCGTCTTGTCGGTTTCCAGAATAATCGCATATGAATAAAGGATTTTTTTATTACTTTGAGAAGGCTGCTAAGAGTGTGTGAGTCTAATTGATAAAAAATAAAAGCAAAGCAAAACAAAGCAAAAAAATATATATATTTTCAAATTTAATTGCACGTTGATTGCGTCTTGTCGGTTGACCAGAATAATCTCATGTGAGTAAAGGATTTTTTTCATTAATTTCAGAATACCGCGAGGGGCGTGTCGTTCCAATTGATAAAAACTAAAAGCAAAACAAACCAAAAAATATATATTTTAAAATTTAATTGGGCGTTGATTGCGTCTTGTCGGTTGACCAGAATAATCTCATGTGACTAAAGGTTTTTTTTTCATTAATTTCATAATACTGCGAGGGTCGTGTCGTTCTAATTGATAAACACTTAATCAAAACAAAACAAAACAAAAATATATATTTTCAAATTTTATTGGACGTTGATTGCGTCTTGTCGGTTGACCAGAATAATCTCATGTGCGTAAAGGATTTTTTTCATTAATTTCATAATATTGCTAGGGGCGTGTCGTTCCAATTGATAAAAACTAAAAGGAAAGCAAAGCAAAAAATATATATTTTCAAATTTAATTAGACGTTGATTGCGTCTTGTCGGTTGACCAGAATAATCTCATGTGAGTAAAGATATTTTTCATTAATTTCATAATACTGCGAGGGGCGTGTCGTTCCAATTGATAAAAACTAACAAACAAATCAAAGCAAAACAAAAATATATATTTTCAAATGAAATTGGACGTTGATTGACACTTGTCAGTTGACAAGAATAATCTCATATGAGTAAAGGATTTTTTTATTACTTATAGAAGACTGCTTAGAGTGTGTGAGTCCAATTGATAACAACTAAAAGCAAAACAAAACAAAACAAAAACATATATATTTTCAAATTTAATTGGACGTTGATTGCGACTTGTCGGTTGACCAGAATAATCTCATGTGAGTAAAGGATTTTTTTCATTAATTTCAGAATACTGCGAGGGGCGTGTCGTTCCAATTGATAAAAACTAAAAGCAAAACAAAACAAAAAATATATATTTTTTTAATTTAATTAGACGTTGATTGCGTCTTGTCGGTTGACCAGAATAATCTCATGTGAGTAAAGGATTTTTTTTTCATTAATTTCAGAATACTGCGAGGGGCGTGTCGTTCCAATTGATAAAAACTAAAAGCAAAACAAAACAAAAAAATATATATTTTCAAATTTAATTGGACTGTGATTGCGTCTTGTCGGTTGACCAGAATAATCTCATATGAGTAAAGGAAGGTTTTGTTACTTATAGAAGACTGCTTAGAGTGTGTGAGTCCAATTGATAAAAACTAAAAGCAAAGCAAAACAAAACAAAAAATATATATTTTCAAATTTAATTGGACGTTTATTGCGTCTTGTCGGTTGACCAGAAGATTCTCATGTGAGTAAAGGAATGGTTTTTCATTAATTTCATAATACTGCGAGGGGCGTGTGGTTCCAATTGATAAAAACTAAAAGCAAAACAAAACAAAACATATATATTTTCAAATTTAATTAGACGTTGATTGCGTCTCGTCGGTTGACCAGAATAATCTCATGTGAGTAAAGGATTTGTTTTCATTAATTTCAGAATACTGCGAAGGGCGTGTCGTTCCAATTTATAACACCTAAAAGAAAAACGAAACAAAATAAATATATTTTCAAATTTAATTGGACTGTGATTGCGTCTTGTCGGTTGACCAGAATAATCGCATATGAGTAAAGGATGTTTTTATTACTTTGAGAAGACTGCTTAGAGTGTGTGAGTCTAATTGATAAAAAAAAGCAAAGCAAAACAAAACAAAAAATACATATATTCAAATTTGATTGGACGTTGCTTGCGTCTTGTCGGTTGACCAGAATAATCTCATGTGAGTAAAGGATTTTTTTTTCATTAATTTCAGAATACTGCGAGGGGCGTGTCGTTCCAATTGATAAAAACTTAAAGCAAGCAAAGCAAAACAAAAATATATATTTTCAAATTAAATTGGACGTTGGTTGCGTCTTGTCGGTTGACCAGAATAATCTCATATGAGTAAAGGATGTTTTTATTACTTATAGAAAACTGCTTAGAGTGTGTGAGTCCAATTGATAAAAACTAAAAGCAAAGCAAAACAAAACAAAACATATATATTTTCAAATTTAATTGGAAGTTTATTGCGTCTTGTCGGTTGACCAGAATAATCTCATGTGGGGAAAGGATTTTTTTTCATTAATTTAAGAATACTGCGAGGGGCGTGTCGTTCTTAATTGATAAAAAACTAAAAGCAAAACAAAGCAAAACAAAAATATATATTTTCAAATTTAATTGGACGTTGATTGCGTCTTGTCGGTTGACCAGAATAATCTCATGTGCGTAAAGCAATGGTTTGATTAATTTCAGAATACTGCGAGGGGCGTGTCGTTCCAATTGATAAAAACTAAAAGCAAAACAAAACAAAACAAAAATATATATTTTCAAATTTAATTGGACTGTGATTGCGTCTTGTCGGTTGACCAGAATAATCTCATATGAGTAAAGGAAGGTTTTGTTACTTATAGAAGACTGCTTAGAGTGTGTGAGTCCAATTGATAAAAACTAAAAGCAAAGCAAAACAAAACAAAAAATATATATTTTCAAATTTAATTGGACGTTGATTGCGTCTTGTCGGTTGACCAGAAGATTCTCATGTGAGTAAAGGAAAGGTTTTGCATTAATTTCATAATACTGCGAGGGGCGTGTGGTTCCAATTGATAAAAACTAAAAGCAAAACAAAACAAAACATATATATTTTCAAATTTAATTAGACGTTGATTGCGTCTCGTCGGTTGACCAGAATAATCTCATGTGAGTAAAGGATTTGTTTTCATTAATTTCAGAATACTGCGAGGGGCGTGTCGTTCCAATTTATAACACCTAAAAGAAAAACGAAACAAAATAAATATATTTTCAAATTTAATTGGACTGTGATTGCGTCTTGTCGGTTGACCAGAATAATCGCATATGAGTAAAGGATGTTTTTATCACTTTGAGAAGACTGCTTAGAGTGTGTGAGTCTAATTGATAAAAAACAGCAAAGCAAAACAAAACAAAAAATACATATATTCAAATTTGATTGGACGTTGATTGCGTCTTGTCGGTTGACCAGAATAATCTCATGTGAGTAAAGGATTTTTTTTTCATTAATTTCAGAATACTGCGAGGGGCGTGTCGTTCCAATTGATAAAAACTAAAAGCAAAACAAAACAAAAAAATATATATTTTAAAATTTAATTGGACTGTGATTGCGTCTTGTCGGTTGACCAGACTAATCTAATGTGAGTAAAGGATGTTTTTATTACTTATAGAAGACTGCTTAGAGTGTGTGAGTCCAATTGATAAAAACTAAAAGCAAAACAAAACAAAACAAAAAATATATATTTTCAAATTTAATTGGACGTTGATTGCGTCTTGTCGGTTGACCAGAAAATTCTCATGTGAGTAAAGGTTTTTTTTTTCTTTAATTTCATAATACAGCGAGGGTCGTGTCGTTTTCATTGATAAACACTAAAGCTAAACAAAACAAAAAAATATATATTTTCAAATTTAATTGGACGTTTATTGCGTCTTGTCGGTTGACCAGAATAATTTCATGTGAGTAAAGGATGTTTTTCATTAATTACAGAATACCGCGAGGGGCGTATCGTTCCAATTGATAACAACTAAAACTAAAACAAAGCAAAAAATATATATTTTCAAATTAAATTGGACGTTGATTGTGTCTTGTCGGTTGACCAGAATTATCTCATGTGAGTAAAGGATTGTTTTCATTAATTTCAGAATACTGCGAGGGGCGTGTCGTTCCAATTGATAAAAACTAAAAGGAAAGCAAAGCAAAAAATATATATTTTCAAATTTAATTGGACGTTGATTGCGTCTTGTCGGTTGACCAGAATAATCTCATGTGAGTTAAGATATTTTTCATTAATTTCAGAATACTGCGAGGGGCGTGTAGTTCCAATTGATAAAAACTAAAAGCAAAGCAAAGCAAAACAAAAATATATATTTTCAAATGAAATTGGGCGTTGATTGCGTCTTGTCGGTTGACAAGAATAATCTCATATGAGTAAAGGATGTGTTTATTGCTAGTAGAAGACTGCTTAGTGTGTGTGAGTCCAATTGATAACAACTAAAAGCAAAGCAAAAACCAACCAAATAAATATATATTTTCAAATTAAATTGGACGTTGATTGAGTCTTGTCGGTTGACCAGAATAATCTCATGTGAGTAAAGAATTTTTTCCTTAATTTCATAATACAGCGAGGGGCGTGTCGTTCCAATTGATAAAAACTAAACGCAAAACAAAACAAAAAATATATATTTTCAAATTTAATTGGACTGTGATTGCGTCTTGTCGGTTGACCAGAATAATCTCATGTGAGTAAAGGATTTTTTTTCATTAATTTCAGAATACTGCGAGGGGCGTGTCGTTCCAATTGATAAAAACTAAAAGCAAAACAAAGCAAAAATATATATATTTTTTCAAATGAAATTGGGCGTTGATTGCGTCTTGTCGGTTGACCAGAATAATCTCATGTGAGTAAAGGATTTTTTTATTACTTATAGAAGACTGCTTAGAGTGTGTGAGTCAAATTGATAAAAAATAAATCAAAGCAAAACAAAACAAAAAAATATATTTTCAAATTTAATTAGACGTTGATTGCGTCTTGTCGGTTGACCAGAATAATCTCATGTGAGTAAAGGATTTTTTTCATTAATTTCATAATACTGCGAGGGGTGTATCGTTCCAATTGTTAAACACTAAAAGCTAAACAAAACAAAAATTTATATATTTTCAAATTTAATTGGACGTTTATTGCGTCTTGGCGGTTGACAAGAATAATCTCATGTGAGTAAAGGATTGTTTTCATTAATTTAAGAATACTGCGAGGGGCGTGTCGTCAAATTGATAACAACTAAAAGCAAAACAAAGCAAAAAATATATATTTTCAAATTTAATTGGACGTTGATTGCGTCTTGTCGGTTGACCAGAATAATCTCATGTGAATAAAGGATATTTTTCATTAATTTCAGAATACTGCGAGGGGCGTGTCGTTCCAATTGATAAAAACTTAAAGCAAGCAAAGCAAAACAAAAATATATATTTTCAAATAAAATTGGACGTTGATTGCGTCTTGTCGGTTGACCAGAATAATCTCATATGAGTAAAGGATGTTTTTATTACTTATAGAAGACTGCTTAGAGTGTGTGAGTCCAATTGATAAAAACTAAAAGCAAAGCAAAACAAAACAAAACATATATATTTTCAAATTTAATTGGAAGTTTATTGCGTCTTGTCGGTTGACCAGAATAATCTCATGTGGGGAAAGGATTTTTTTTCATTAATTTAAGAATACTGCGAGGGGCGTGTCGTTCTTAATTGATAAAAAACTAAAAGCAAAACAAAGCAAAACAAAAATATATATTTTCAAATTTAATTGGACGTTGATTGCGTCTTGTCGGTTGACCAGAATAATCTCATGTGCGTAAAGCAATTGTTTGATTAATTTCAGAATACTGCGAGGGGCGTGTCGTTCCAATTGATAAAAACTAAAAGCAAAACAAAACAAAACAAAAATATATATTTTCAAATTTAATTGGACGTTAATTGCGTCTTGTCGGTTGACTAGAATAATTTCATGTGAGTAAAGGATTTGTTTTCATTAATTTCAGAATACTGCGAGGGGCGTGTCGTTTAATTGATAAAATCTAAAAGCAAAGCAAAGCAAAAAAATATATATTTTCAAATGTAATTGGACGTTGATTGCGTCTTGTCGGTTGACCAGAATAATCTAATGTGAGTAAAGGATTTTTTTTCATTAATTTCATAATACTGCGAGGGGCGTGTCGTTCCAATTTATTACAACTAAAAGCAAAACAAAACAAAAAAATGTATATTTTCAAATTTGATTGGACGTTGATTGCGTCTTGTCGGTTGACCAGGTTAATCTCATGTGAGTAAAGGATTTGTTTTCATTAATTTCATAATACGGCGAGGGGCGTGTCGTTCTAATTGATAAATACTAAAAGCAAAACAAAACAAAAAAATATATATTTTCAAATTTAATTGGACGTTGATTGCGTCTTGTCGGTTGACCAGAATAATCTCATGTGAGTAAAGGATTTTTTTCATTAATTTCAGAATACTGCGAGGGGCGTGTGGTTCCAATTGATAAAAACTAAAAGCAAAACAAAACAAAACATATATATTTTCAAATTTAATTAGACGTTGATTGCGTCTCGTCGGTTGACCAGAATAATCTCATGTGAGTAAAGGATTTGTTTTCATTAATTTCAGAATACTGCGAGGGGCGTGTCGTTCCAATTTATAACACCTAAAAGAAAAACGAAACAAAATAAATATATTTTCAAATTTAATTGGACTGTGATTGCGTCTTGTCGGTTGACCAGAATAATCGCATATGAGTAAAGGATGTTTTTATTACTTTGAGAAGACTGCTTAGAGTGTGTGAGTCTAATTGATAAAAAACAGCAAAGCAAAACAAAACAAAAAATACATATGTTCAAATTTGATTGGACGTTGCTTGCGTCTTGTCGGTTGACCAGAATAATCTCATGTGAGTAAAGGATTTTTTTTTCATTAATTTCAGAATACTGCGAGGGGCGTGTCGTTCCAATTGATAAAAACTTAAAGCAAGCAAAGCAAAACAAAAATATATATTTTCAAATTTAATTGGACGTTGGTTGCGTCTTGTCGGTTGACCAGAATAATCTCATATGAGTAAAGGATGTTTTTATTACTTATAGAAAACTGCTTAGAGTGTGTGAGTCCAATTGATAAAAACTAAAAGCAAAGCAAAACAAAACAAAACATATATATTTTCAAATTTAATTGGAAGTTTATTGCGTCTTGTCTGTTGACCAGAATAATCTCATGTGGGGAAAGGATTTTTTTTCATTAATTTAAGAATACTGCGAGGGGCGTGTCGTTCTTAATTGATAAAAAACTAAAAGCAAAACAAAGCAAAACAAAAATATATATTTTCAAATTTAATTGGACGTTGATTGCGTCTTGTCGGTTGACCAGAATAATCTCATGTGCGTAAAGCAATTGTTTGATTAATTTCAGAATACTGCGAGGGGCGTGTCGTTCCAATTGATAAAAACTAAAAGCAAAACAAAACAAAACAAAAATATATATTTTCAAATTTAATTGGACTGTGATTGCGTCTTGTCGGTTGACCAGAATAATCTCATATGAGTAAAGGAAGGTTTTGTTACTTATAGAAGACTGCTTAGAGTGTGTGAGTCCAATTGATAAAAACTAAAAGCAAAGCAAAACAAAACAAAAAATATATATTTTCAAATTTAATTGGACGTTGATTGCGTCTTGTCGGTTGACCAGAAGATTCTCATGTGAGTAAAGGAAAGGTTTTGCATTAATTTCATAATACTGCGAGGGGCGTGTGGTTCAAATTGATAAAAACTAAAAGCAAAACAAAACAAAACATATATATTTTCAAATTTAATTAGACGTTGATTGCGTCTCGTCGGTTGACCAGAATAATCTCATGTGAGTAAAGGATTTGTTTTCATTAATTTCAGAATACTGCGAGGGGCGTGTCGTTCCAATTTATAACACCTAAAAGAAAAACGAAACAAAATAAATATATTTTCAAATTTAATTGGACTGTGATTGCGTCTTGTCGGTTGACCAGAATAATCGCATATGAGTAAAGGATGTTTTTATCACTTTGAGAAGACTGCTTAGAGTGTGTGAGTCTAATTGATAAAAAACAGCAAAGCAAAACAAAACAAAAAATACATATATTCAAATTTGATTGGACGTTGATTGCGTCTTGTCGGTTGACCAGAATAATCTCATGTGAGTAAAGGATTTTTTTTTCATTAATTTCAGAATACTGCGAGGGGCGTGTCGTTCCAATTGATAAAAACTAAAAGCAAAACAAAACAAAAAAATATATATTTTAAAATTTAATTGGACTGTGATTGCGTCTTGTCGGTTGACCAGACTAATCTAATGTGAGTAAAGGATGTTTTTATTACTTATAGAAGACTGCTTAGAGTGTGTGAGTCCAATTGATAAAAACTAAAAGCAAAACAAAACAAAACAAAAAATATATATTTTCAAATTTAATTGGACGTTGATTGCGTCTTGTCGGTTGACCAGAAAATTCTCATGTGAGTAAAGGTTTTTTTTTCTTTAATTTCATAATACAGCGAGGGTCGTGTCGTTTTCATTGATAAACACTAAAGCTAAACAAAACAAAAAAATATATATTTTCAAATTTAATTGGACGTTTATTGCGTCTTGTCGGTTGACCAGAATAATTTCATGTGAGTAAAGGATGTTTTTCATTAATTACAGAATACCGCGAGGGGCGTATCGTTCCAATTGATAACAACTAAAAGTAAAACAAAGCAAAAAATATATATTTTCAAATTAAATTGGACGTTGATTGCGTCTTGTCGGTTGACCAGAATTATCTCATGTGAGTAAAGGATTGTTTTCATTAATTTCAGAATACTGCGAGGGGCGTGTCGTTCCAATTGATAAAAACTAAAAGGAAAGCAAAGCAAAAAATATATATTTTCAAATTTAATTGGACGTTGATTGCGTCTTGTCGGTTGACCAGAATAATCTCATGTGAGTTAAGATATTTTTCATTAATTTCAGAATACTGCGAGGGGCGTGTAGTTCCAATTGATAAAAACTAAAAGCAAAGCAAAGCAAAACAAAAATATATATTTTCAAATGAAATTGGGCGTTGATTGCGTCTTGTCGGTTGACAAGAATTATCTCATATGAGTAAAGGATGTGTTTATTGCTAGTAGAAGACTGCTTAGTGTGTGTGAGTCCAATTGATAACAACTAAAAGCAAAGCAAAAACCAACCAAATAAATATATATTTTCAAATTAAATTGGACGTTGATTGAGTCTTGTCGGTTGACCAGAATAATCTCATGTGAGTAAAGAATTTTTTCCTTAATTTCATAATACAGCGAGGGGCGTGTCGTTCCAATTGATAAAAACTAAACGCAAAACAAAACAAAAAATATATATTTTCAAATTTAATTGGACTGTGATTGCGTCTTGTCGGTTGACCAGAATAATCTCATGTGAGTAAAGGATTTTTTTTCATTAATTTCAGAATACTGCGAGGGGCGTGTCGTTCCAATTGATAAAAACTAAAAGCAAAACAAAGCAAAAATATATATATTTTTTCAAATGAAATTGGGCGTTGATTGCGTCTTGTCGGTTGACCAGAATAATCTCATGTGAGTAAAGGATTTTTTTATTACTTATAGAAGACTGCTTAGAGTGTGTGAGTCAAATTGATAAAAAATAAATCAAAGCAAAACAAAACAAAAAAATATATTTTCAAATTTAATTAGACGTTGATTGCGTCTTGTCGGTTGACCAGAATAATCTCATGTGAGTAAAGGATTTTTTTCATTAATTTCATAATACTGCGAGGGGTGTATCGTTCCAATTGTTAAACACTAAAAGCTAAACAAAACAAAAATTTATATATTTTCAAATTTAATTGGACGTTTATTGCGTCTTGGCGGTTGACAAGAATAATCTCATGTGAGTAAAGGATTGTTTTCATTAATTTCAGAATACTGCGAGGGGCGTGTCGTTCGAATTGATAACAACTAAAAGCAAAACAAAGCAAAAAATATATATTTTCAAATTTAATTGGACGTTGATTGCGTCTTGTCGGTTGACCAGAATAATCTCATGTGAATAAAGGATATTTTTCATTAATTTCAGAATACTGCGAGGGGCGTGTCGTTCCAATTGATAAAAACTTAAAGCAAGCAAAGCAAAACAAAAATATATATTTTCAAATAAAATTGGACGTTGATTGCGTCTTGTCGGTTGACCAGAATAATCTCATATGAGTAAAGGATGTTTTTATTACTTATAGAAGACTGCTTAGAGTGTGTGAGTCCAATTGATAAAAACTAAAAGCAAAGCAAAACAAAACAAAACATATATATTTTCAAATTTAATTGGAAGTTTATTGCGTCTTGTCGGTTGACCAGAATAATCTCATGTGGGGAAAGGATTTTTTTTCATTAATTTAAGAATACTGCGAGGGGCGTGTCGTTCTTAATTGATAAAAAACTAAAAGCAAAACAAAGCAAAACAAAAATATATATTTTCAAATTTAATTGGACGTTGATTGCGTCTTGTCGGTTGACCAGAATAATCTCATGTGCGTAAAGCAATTGTTTGATTAATTTCAGAATACTGCGAGGGGCGTGTCGTTCCAATTGATAAAAACTAAAAGCAAAACAAAACAAAACAAAAATATATATTTTCAAATTTAATTGGACGTTAATTGCGTCTTGTCGGTTGACTAGAATAATTTCATGTGAGTAAAGGATTTGTTTTCATTAATTTCAGAATACTGCGAGGGGCGTGTCGTTTAATTGATAAAATCTAAAAGCAAAGCAAAGCAAAAAAATATATATTTTCAAATGTAATTGGACGTTGATTGCGTCTTGTCGGTTGACCAGAATAATCTAATGTGAGTAAAGGATTTTTTTTCATTAATTTCATAATACTGCGAGGGGCGTGTCGTTCCAATTTATTACAACTAAAAGCAAAACAAAACAAAAAAATGTATATTTTCAAATTTGATTGGACGTTGATTGCGTCTTGTCGGTTGACCAGGTTAATCTCATGTGAGTAAAGGATATGTTTTCATTAATTTCATAATACGGCGAGGGGCGTGTCGTTCTAATTGATAAATACTAAAAGCAAAACAAAACAAAAAAATATATATTTTCAAATTTAATTGGACGTTGATTGCGTCTTGTCGGTTGACCAGAATAATCTCATGTGAGTAAAGGATTTTTTTCATTAATTTCAGAATACTGCGAGGGGCGTGTCGTTCCAATTGATAAAAATTAAAAGCAAAACAAAACAAAACAAATAAAAACTATTTTCAGATTTAGTCTTGTCGGTTGACCAGAATAATCCCATATGAGTAAGGGGATTATTTTTTCATTATTATAATAGTAATTGTAGTAGTGATGATGATTATAATAATAATAATAATAATAATAATAATAATAATAATAATAATAATAATAATAATAATAATAATAACTATTATTATTATTATCCGGAGTCTGAGTGAAAACAAGTCAACCAGACTTCCGGTACTATTCGCCTCTTGATAACCATCGCGTTTGCATTTGTATTAACGTAACGACCGCTTACCACTGATTTCTCGTTGACAGCGACGATTGATCTTTACTGGAATTTAGGGGGCAAAAACTTCTCTAATTATTATTATTATTATTATTATTATTATTATTATTTTTATTTTTATTAATAAATAACAAACGGAACATGAAAGCGTTTCTAACCGAATTTTTTTTTTAAACTTGATATTTATGGTTAAACAAGGAATTGTCTTACACATGTTCCGATGTTTTATGTTTCTGTTTTTGTGTACATTTTTTCAGGCCAAACGTGACAACAGCGACGGAGTTTTAAAAATAACAAACGAAACAAGAAAGCGTTTCTTACCGAAATTTTAATTTTAACTTGAAATTTATGATTAAAAAAGGAATTGTCCCACATGTACGGATGTTTTATGTTTCTGTCCTTTTGTCCTTTTTTTCGGTCGTCAGCAAAATCAGCGGCGGAGTTAAAAGAATAGCAGAGGAAAAATAAGCCCTTTCTAACTGAAATTAGCATTTAAAAAATTGAATTCACGGTTAAACGAGGAAGCGTCTTTCACATATTTGGATGTTTTATGTTTCTGTGTTTTGTGTAAATTTTTCTGACCAAAACCAACATCGGCAGAGGAGTTAAAAAAAAAACGAACAAAGTAAGCTTTTCTAACTGAAATTATTATTATTATTATTATTATTATTATTATTTTTATTATTATTATTATTATTATTATTATTATTATTATTATGATTATTATTATTATTTTTATTATTATTATTATTATTAGTGTTCTTCTACTTATTATTATTATTATTATTATTTTTGTTCTTATCAGTATCATTATTAGTATCATTATTATCATTATCATTATTATTGTTATTATTATTTAAAAAAACACATTTACTTTATTGGTTATTGCTATTACCACTAATATTATTACTACTACTAGTAGTAGTGGTGGTGGTGGTTGTAATGGTGGTGTGTTTTTATTATTTGTTATTATTACTGTAGATGTAATGGTAGGTGGTGTTTTTGCTGTCATTGCTGTTGTTTTTGCTGTTAATATTATTGCTACCGATATTAGTGTTGCTATTATCATTGTAGATGTCTGTTGTTGTTGGTGGTGGTAATGGAGATAGTGGTGGTGATGGAGGAAACGGTCGGGAGGGGATCTTTGACCTTGGTGGGGAACTCTCCTAGGAATAATGTCTCGATAAAACTATCGGTGGTGGTGTAACCTTAAATTCACTAACTACATTTATGGGAGAATGCCAAATCAATATATTGAAAACAACGACGTAAATGAGGCTAGAGTATCTTGTGATGGTCTTACGTCAGGTAGGTGTCCCACTGGTCAACAGAGTGGGTCCTGTCGTCATCATACAACTGTTCGAAATTCTGAGGATGTGGCTGGATATAGGGGGAGTGAGAATTCCAGAGAGAGAACCAAGACACGAAGGGAGTTGGAACAGGAAATGTAAAAAAACATGGACGGATGAGGAAAGAAGAGCCCCGTGGGAATGCTTTGTAAGAAGTGGAAGTACCAAGTCTGGTGGATATATCCGAAAAATGAAGGAAGCATTGGAATTGAAAGGAGGCGGGGCCTAGAAGTGTCAGGAGTTTGGTATCCCAGTTAAAACAAATTAAATATAACAACCTACTTTCAGTGATTGCAAGAGAAGAGATTGAATGGATGGTTAGGAATGAAATGAATAACGAAAGAAAAATGGTGAAACTAGCTCTGATGAAAGAACTGAGAGAGTAGAAGTGCAGAAAGGAAATGTAAGCGATGATGGGAGGCGGGCAACTGAGGAGGTACGGAATCCTATGGTTAGGGGAAGTAATGAGAAAGAGTTTGGAGGATCTAAGGCAGGTGAGATCATTGACTCTGATACAATGGAGCCAGTGAAAGGAGCAGATTCATGGAGAACTGGTGATGAAGTTCGAACTTTGACTTGTGTAGAAACAGAAGTACTTCAAAAGTTAAGAGGGGTTCTTCTTAGAGACGATATCATAGAGATTCCAAGTATGACGAATAGTGATAGGCAGAAGGCGAAAAACGAGGTAAAAATAATTCAAGGAGTAATTCACAACATCATAAGAAAGAACATATCGATTACGGAACTTAATAGGCTTCTATATCCAGCGTCATGCGTTATTGCGAATCGTCCTGGCTTATTACAGAAGAAAAAGGGAAAAATGAAGGATAGACGGCCACACTTGAGAGGCGGCTTGAAGAAAGTATTAAACAGAAAGACATTGATAGAGTCGAAGAAATAACAAAAGGAGTTAAACTAGGGCAGAAATCTAAGGACGAGTTGAAAGGAGGTATAGATTGCTGGAAAAGGGAACAATGAACGTGCTAACAATGTTGAGAGAGAAGATCAACACTGGTGGCATAAAAATTAGGAACTTTGTTGGAAAAAGTGTTGCTTTCGGTAGAACAACCTTTCCGGAACGATCAGTCTCAGCTGTATAAAGAATTAAATGGTAGTAAACAAGCGGGAAATAACAACACTCCAAATGCAAAAGATGCAAGGAAGTTCTGGAGTGGGATTTGGTCCGTCGAAGGGCGATATAATGAGAAGACTTCCTGGTTGGGAGAGGTCAGAGAAAGGCTATCAGAAAACAGTTCCCATGCCTTTATCCACCTATAGCTGCTGCTCTGCAAAGGGTTGTAGAGTCGGGAGATGTCCCTGATTTGTCTTTGAAGGGAAGAACAACACTGCTTAGGATAGATTCTGCAAAAGGAATAGATGCCAATAATTATAGACCAATTACATGGCTGCCATTGATGTGGAAACTGTTGACTGGAATATTTGCGGAGAAAATTTATGAACATCTAGAGAGTAATGGTGTTTTTCCTGACGAACAAAAGGCTCGAGAGATAATAAAGATCAACTGCTAATTGATAAAGCAATACTGCAGGATGCGAAGAAGAAGAAGAAGAAGAAGAAGAAGAAGAAGAAGATAAATCTGAGCGTCGCATGGATCGGTTACAGAAAAGCTTATGACATGGTTCCTCATTCATGGATACGTGAAATACTATTGATGATGAAGGTTTCTGAGAATGTGGTAGGGCTTTTGGAGACAAGTATGGCTCAATGGTAAACAGTGCTGACAGCAAACAGAGAGGAGATGAGGCAGGTTGGCATTAAACGTGGGATATTTCAAGGAGATTCGTTATCGCCACTTCTTTTTGTAATGATAATGAAGCAACTGAGAATCCTATAGAAGAGAGAAAAACTGTGGTATAACTTTGGATCTGATTACAGACGCCTCAACCATCGATTGTTTATGGATGATTTGAAAATATTCGGTAGAAATGAAAAGGAAATGGAGAGACTAGGAGACATTGGGATGGAGTTTGGGATTAGTAAATGTGCCGTGCTGGTGATGAAAAGAGGTGTAAAGTTTCATTCGAATGGAATAGTGCTGCCAAATGGAGAAATCATGAAAGTAATAGAAGATACAGGATATAAGTATTTAGGAGTGCTGGAGGGGGTAGGCATCATGAACAGAGAAATGAAAGATTAATCAGGAAGGAGTATCTTAGAAGAGTGAAACTAATTGCAAAGTCGAAACTGTATGGAGGAAATCTAATGAAAACAGTAAATGCATGGGCAGTCAGTGTTTTGAGATACAGTGCGGGAATTTTAGAATGGTCTGACAAGGATTTGCATGCCATGGATATCAAAACAAGAAAAGGTTTAGCAATGTTTGGTATATTTCACATTTGAAGTAGCGTAGCAAGGCTGTATCAAAAGAGGAAAGATGGTGGGAGAGGATTGAAAAGTGTAAAAGATTGTGTTAGAATCGAGGAGATGTCGTTGAAGGAGCATGTGGTTAGAAGTGGGGAGCGGATACTTAAGGCTGTTGCCAATGAAGTAGAGGTATGTGAGACCAAGGCTGATTATGTGAAACGTATGACTAGAGAAAGGGCAGAGGAACTGGCTAGGAAGAAAATGCATGGAATGTTCTTCCAGGAGATAGCAGAAGTGGCTGATGAAAGATCATGGCAATGGCTTCGAGCTGGGTATCTGGCTGAGAGTACTGAAGCTTTTGTTTGTGCAGCACAAGAGCAGGCACTAGGAACACGATTGTTCAAAAAAGTGGTTCTAGGAGAGGAAGTTACTGCAGAATGCCGGATCTGTGGTAAGACCTCAGAGTCAATTGCGCATCTTGCAGCAGGGTGTAGTGGCCTGACCCAGAGAGACTACCGCAAAAGACACGATCGCATGGGACTCCGGATATAAGCAAGCAATAAAAATCACTTTAAACTCCACAGAAACTAGTGCTTATCACGAAAAAATAGATACGGTTAACTTACCCCCCCCCCCCCAAAAAAAAAAAGCAGAAATCCAATTCTAAACTAATAAATAAGATGTATTTTCCAACAGATTGAAATTATATATTGCTGAATACGAGTTACGGATTTTATAATACCTCGTTTCCTTATAATACAAAAAAGACATCAAATTAATTCTAATATATTTTGAAATCAAGTGATAAAATTATTGATATGCGCTTCTGTTGTTTTATCTGAATTAATATAAACGATTAACATGTATGCATAGTCATCGATGCATAGAGAAATATTTATTTTTTATAAATGTAATATCCATTAATCAACGTTTACTGCTTTTTTTATTATCGTGTATAATTAGCCGTACTGATATACATTCAGCTGTAGTGAGTGAGAATATACGTGTAGTAATTCATTTTATACAACGCATTCAGTTTTTTTTTCTGTTTCGTCAGCGTCTACTTCTTTCTCCTACTGGCAGTCAACGCTAAAACGATTGACACGCAAGTATCTTCCTGACGCAGAAACCAAGACACATCACCCTCAGAAACTATTCATCATTTATTCTCTCGACGTGTTTTTCTCCAGTCGCATATGTGCGGTGCCATTTCTTCTTCTGTCTCATAACGAACCCCTTATAACGTTTTCTTCATTATGTTTTATTAATTTAATAATTAATTTTTTTGAATGACATATTTTTTGAGAAAAATAATTCCCTTTATTAGGACAGAGAAAGCATATTTAACTTAACAAACATAGGGGAACAAATTACATTACTAGTACAGGAAAATTAATTACTTTTACTATCTCAGAAAAATAATTACTTTACTATCACAGGGAAAATACTTTTTTTTACATGCACAAGGAAACCTCTTTATTTAGTTTTTATCATGAGATCTGAATTTGTCAACTGACACTTCTTTGTTTTGTTCTGTCTATTTAATGCGTATATGTTGTTGTTTTTTATCATGCTCCTTTCTGCAGTGTAATTAATAGATCAAATATCATTTCCTGTTCGGCAATACGTGTGTAGAGATCGCACAGCATTTAACAGAAAAAACACACACACCGTGACCGGCTATACTCAGGTCTGCGTGGTAATCATTAAACTATCGACATTTTGTTTAAAACGGATTAGCATGACGAACAGTTTAGCTTGGATATCTCTTCAAGCATTAGCTCGTTGACATAAACACCGAATATAAATGCACTATTGATTGAGGAACGGTGATGTTGCGCGAAGTTGATGAACGTTTTCTAAAGGTTTCGTGAGTAAAACGCACTGGGGAGCCGCTTGGCACACAACACCAGATGCCATTGATTGGTGCGAAACGAGACTGAGATTTTAATGTCGACGGAAACGGAAAGACAGGGAAAAATCAGTTCGAGCTTTTCTGAATGAAGGCATTGCCAATAAGATTGGCCCACATGCAAAGAGTAATTAATCACCTCTACTACCGGGCAACGTCCCGCCCCGTGCCGCATATCCTATGTCCTATATACTACTCTGAGAGAATGATAAACGAAAACACCAGAAAAGTAAAAATGGAAGAGGAAAGCCGGAATCGTGGATGCACATGTGTGTATAGATAATGGCGTCTTTCGACGTATTCAGGATTTGTTTTTGATGTATTTATACGCTTGGGTGCGTTTATTGAAGCTTAAATGACACACACATGCACACATGCATACACACGCAAATACACACGCACACACACACACACATATATATATATATATATATATATATATATAGATAGATAGATATGTATATATATATATATATATACATATGTACACATATAAGAATACACACGCTAACACACAACGACTTATCTCTATATCTATAAAGGGGAAATTTCGTGCCTGTGTATACATTTCTCTACCAAACTACTCTGCCAATTTTCAGTCTACACACTCAAGATTTGATATAAGGGTTATTGAGATTTAGGAAAATCTTCTTAATTGGTTTTCGGGCAGGAAATTTTCTGTCAAATGGGTCGATGTTCACCCGACTCCTCCTTCAATTTTCGGTCTAAGCAAATGAAAATTTAGATGTAGGTTACTTCGGCATGGATACAAAATTTTAATTTTATTTTAGCCTAAAACAATAAATGTTAAGGGGTATCTACCTTAACGTGTGGGAAACCTACCAAACCTTGATATTCCGATGCCAAGGTTGTCGTTTGAGAATATTTTGCTAGACCTGGCTAAATATCAATTCACATGATTTTACCAATATTGTAATCATGATATCAAGATACTTAATATGTATACGGATGTATAAACCTCTAAAACAATTTATCAAGATATATTTTCTTACACATCTGCACATTTTGTATCCTTAAACTTACCGAATTCTTCGCTCTCTGTAACCCCAAAACTAAGAATCCATTTAAACTTCGTCAACATAGTATTGCATTTGAACATGCCTTGAACTTGACTATATAAAATGTGGACGAAGTCATTACAAGGTGGCTTGTAAGACTTCCTCCCGGTAGACGGTGATGTTTCCAACTAGGGAAGGCAATCAATCGATTCAATAAGAAAATACTCGTTTTCTCGGATTTTTTTTTTATAATAACTGAATGGGAAGTTTGAAATATTAGTTAATCACCATTCAATCCCTAGTCCTGAACATGTTCTGAATGATTAGCTTAATACAATACGATTAATGCGATGCACATTTTCGCATAAAATCTGTATAAATATGTATTAATTGCTAATTATACATTAGGCGGATACTGTAACAGCGCCACTGATGAATGTGAGCATGAGCAGCAATGAGAAAGCCGGTGTTCTATGTGACGGCACAGCGGAGAAAAAAAGAAGAGCACGAAAAATAAGGGGGGATGTAGACGCTACATTGTGAGAGTACTGGTAAGGCGTGCCGGCATGATATGGACGTGTAACCATGTGTGAGACTTTTGTCAACTACATGGTTTATTTTAACCGATAAAACCTAGGTCAAATTCGTATTTTTTTGTTCATTTGCATGCAATGTGTGGGTCCGTGTTTATATGTAACGAGACGGTTAAATAAGATTAGCATCAATGTTATATATTTTTTTCTGCCGAAAACAAGGCTTTTTATAAAAGTGTTCAAAATGAAGAAAAACGAAGAAAAACAAAGATTACGAGAGGAAGAAAATGCAGTTCCAAAGGAAAAAAAAAACACCGAACTAAATCTAGACGGAAAACTTGGCGAATAAAACATATGCACTGGTTTCTGACTAAAGCCATTCGTTTTTTTTTGTTTTTTGTTTTTTTTTGCTGCTTTACTTCTCGATTTTTTTTCTCACGTCTTGTCGGTCATATTTACGATTGTGTAAGTGATTCTTGTTGTTTTTTAGTTCACTGCTAATATCATGTTTAATGTAAAAGACAAAAATGTCAATTCTTGATTAGTCTATAATGAAGCAACTGTTGCCTAATCTTTAACTGCACATTCCAGTTTTAACCAGAATTTCCTCCATTAGTATGCGGTGGAGTAATTGTTGCATTGTCTAAAACAGAACCTCCTCTTCTAAACTGCCACTGCATTATTAGTCTATGATGAAAAAACTGTTGCCTAATCTCAAACCAACTTTCATCTTCAGAACCGGCTCTGCTGAAACAGGGTTTTCCTAATTACTAACAGCACATATTTTTTTTAAATTCGACCCTGCTTTATTAGTTTATGATGCAAAAATGTCTGCTTAATCTTTACCAATAATTACACTACTGAATCGGCGTTGCATATTAACTCTATGATAGCGTAATTTTATTTCAGTTCTTAGCACCCAAATGTAACATTTAAATAAGTTTGACTAGACCCCTTGTAAAGACCTGGCAGGGTGGACCTCCTAGTTTCCCCAACAAATTTACATCAGTACGAGATCAAGTGGCAATCATAATGACTAGTTTCTGCTGAACTAATTATCGTGCTCGGAACTATGACTATCCCACGACTACCTACGCGCACTGTCAAAAGTCGGTAACTCCTAGTCTCTTATGTAAGCGACCATATCTTGTGTATAGCTGAGCCTCCAAAACAGGAAGTAAAAAAGGAGTCTTTCTTCTGTTTTTTTTTAAATTTCCATGTTCGGATAACTTGAATTACAAATGATTATTTAAAAAAAAACATCCCAAGGAGTGGCTGGTTTCTTTTAATGCATCTAAAACCAAGCTTCTGTCTTTACATCGTCAACATTCTGATCCACATCTGGCATCAATTGAAATGAATGGCTCTCGTCTTCAGGAAGACGACAAGCTTTGACAATCTTCTTGGCTTGATCATTACTCCTGATCTTAAATGGAACACGTACATCAAATCTGTTGCCAAGGCCGCTGGAAAAATGGTGGGATCTTTCTATCGATCCGGTAGATATCTCACTGCTGATGTTATTCTCTATCTATATCAGAGCCAGGTACGTCCAATGATGGAATACTGTTGCCACATCTGGGCAGGAGCTGCTAGAAAGGACTTGGCCTGCCTTGATAGAGTTCAAAATAGACTTCGTAGTCTCGTAGGAGATGCCCTTTTCTCTTCCTTGCAACCTCTATTTCACAGAAGAGATGTTGCGAGTTTGTCTCTGATGTATCGTTATTTTCATGGAAAGTGTTCGTCTGAGCTTCAATCTATGGTCCCCCCTCGCCAAATTTTCGCAAGAAACACTCGTCTAGCTGTAAACACTATCAATAATCCCCCCACTCTTTATCTGTACCTAAACCTAAACGTAGATTCCATGAACAAATCTTCTTTCTTAGAACTACACGCCTGTGGAATTGTCTTCCGTTTTCCTGCTTTCCGGCTGACTACAATATGGTTGTCTTCAAGTCTAACGTAAATAAGTTCTTGATGAGCCGTTCCATATAAGTTATCAAATTTACCAAATTTTCATTACTAATGATTACTATATTGTCCAATTTCTACTGTACACTCTTTAACCCTTATCTTTGAGTGACCTCTTGGCCTTGATAATGTTGTGCTGCCTATGTAAAAATA
The DNA here is from genome assembly GCF_053919585.1 of Euprymna scolopes. NCBI lineage: Eukaryota > Metazoa > Mollusca > Cephalopoda > Sepiida > Sepiolidae > Euprymna > Euprymna scolopes. The sequence continues at coordinate 170,968,359 of NC_136487.1, read as the reverse complement.
TATATATATATATATATATAAAACTTGTATTTTATTTGTGAGTAATTATCAGCTATATAGACACAGCACAGTAGATGCATATGTATTTGTGTCAGTCTATGTGTAAATATTTAACCGATAATCTCTCAAACTACTGGTCATATAACACTGAAGTAACAGGGAATATTAACCGTACACTAAGAATTGCTTATAACTGGGAAACTTGTTTCAATTATAATTGGTGACACGCAACTAATGTTTTCAAACTTTTGAAACCACTAATATATAAGGTATACTGAGTTATTAATGAGATAATTGGTTCTGCAATAATAGATAGGAAATCTGCTTAAATTAAAATATATTTACGCGTATTTTTTTTATTTTTAATAATACTATTTGTATTAACAACATATATTTCATTCTGAAACAATTGACTTAAACACATTAATAGACAACTATACAGATACTGAATGTAGTACCCATTTCCGATAGCTTTTTTCGAACTTTATGTATCAGAAAATATTTAAAATGAATATAAAAATGAAATCAAACTGTTTGAAATTGTCTATGATTAGTGTATTTATGAGTTTCAGTCTTATTAAATTAATCTAATTATTAGTTGTACGATTGTGAATATTTTTATAATATGTTTAGACGTTTAATTGCACAAATGATGTACCGTTAACTATTCGATTAATTTAAGACCATTAGAAATAAGACGTGAACGTTTACTTTTCATACAAACGTACACAAGACCCCCATTACAATAATGCAACTATAAATATCTACATTTTTATATGCAGTCGTATGCATTTGAATTTTTACCTCCAATTTACATTCGGTTAAGAGGGTGAAAATAGGTCACGGTAATGATATATTACTAGAACTTACATTTTGTCGTTTCGAAATCGAAATAAAAGCTCTAAAATTGACGCTTTCCACAACACTTTTTTCATTGTGAATGGTAAAATAATTTCTATCATCTTTATACAACCTATCACTAACACTTCAGTGTAGTAACACCCATGTATCAATAATCGGAAATCGATGCGTAAGTGCACTCGACTCATTGAAGATAATGTATTAATGTAGACTTCGATACGTTGCCAATCTTCACGTATATATAAAACTCACTGTTTTTGTGTGTGTTAGTCCATTTTCTATAGACTCCAAAACGGATGTGCCGATTGTTATAGACTTTAAAGCAAATGTACTTTATGTGTCTACCACTGTTTATATAAAGATTCTCCAGAGTCGATAATTGAATTGAGTCATAAAAGAATGGTAATAGCGAGGGTGACCGAGATTAACACTTTTATACAGTTTGATATCAAAAGTGAATTTAAGGAGAAATGCCTGGCATATAAAATAGCCAGCATGCTAGTTAATAAAGATGGGGCGCGTTCCAAATATTTTTGTTTAGAGCACAATAAAACCATGATACTTGAGTTTTGATTTTTACATTTAATTCAACTTATGATATAAAGAATCCTGTCATAAAAGCTACAGTAAGGACTCTCCAGTTCAATGTATAATACCATCAGTTGTGGACTTGTTCGTTGCCGGTGTGGTATGTTAGCTTTCTTTGCGGTTCACCTCGGGGGGTTCTCGACTATAGCATGTAGTCACTCGATTTGATTGAAAGATAGGCGATCTCACAGATTTCAATGGACATTAAATGTATTAGAAGTATGGAATATTCCCCTCATTCAATCTCGTAGTTTCATATAAAATGTGATTCGCAGAAGCCAGGATTTTATAAATACAGAATTATTCACACAGGTCACCCTGGCACAACAGGGATTCAAAGTTAAATGAGTCCATACGTGTATTGAAAAGACATGAACAAGAATATTGAAAAAATGTGCTTTGAATGTACACTAGCTGCTAAAGCGTCACTAATATTATTTATCCCATGACCTAAATATTACTACGCATGGTCACGGATACACATGGACTACGCAGTCCCACTTGGTGAACAGTACTACCTTATAGAAGTGGGCAGGTTCTCTAAGTTGCCTGACGTCATTACATACAAAAGCCAAACTACGGACTTCACCATAAAACCTCTTCATGAGTTAATCGCGCGGTGTCGACTGGCCGACGACTTAGTATCAGATAACGGCGCATTTTACATCCAGGGACTTTAAAGAGATAATGGAGGACTTCACAAGTCTGAGATACAACCCCCGGTGAAACTGACAGGCCGACAATTTTGTGGACACCTTGAAGAGGGCTATGAAGATGACAAGCGATCATAACTAATATTTTTCCTCACTTGTTACGATAGTAGCTGATTCACTTATTGAAAAACTCCATACGTTTGTATAATAAACTTTGCAAACTATCAGTATCTTCTTCTACTTTTCGAATTTTTAAACATAATTGTTTGGTCAATTAATATCTTTTATTATTATTTTTAAATTTTTAAGGACTACTTGTTTTTATAGGCATATATTAATATGGTCAACTTTATAACGGTTTATTTATATGTATGGTATTTGTACTACTGGATTTATTACACAATGTTTCTAGAAGTAATCAATTAGTTTTTTAATGTTCAAATTCTGAAGTCTTATATTAAAATGCATTAACTTTTTCGTTTATTATCAGTAAATGTTAAAATTCTAATGTACATACGATAGATGATAGACACCAGGTAAATCTGACATATGTCAAACTATTCATCCTAACATTGTGCAATTATTATAAGATTATGGAAAGTTTAATTAAAGCCAAAATGCTAATATATATTTTTGCCTATGGTTCTATATTAATAAATATGTTTTGTATATGCGTACAAATACAACACTTAAGTTTGCATATATATATATATATATATATATATATATATATATATATATATATTGCCAAATATATGTATATATATAGTGCCATATATATATATATATATATATATATATATATACATATTGTCATATACACGGTGACCCCCCAAAAAGGGGCCCAACTCTAATTAGGCCCCGTTTCCCAGTGTGTTGTCCGAATGAAATGAAACTTTTGTCATAACTAGTTTATTATATTCAAAACATAAAATCCAAACATTAGGGTCTTTGACCTTTTTTTTTCTCCGTTGACTGTAAAATGCCCAGAAACACAATTGAATGTCGTCTGTTTTTTTTTGTGTCAGCCTATATATATATATATATATATATATATATATATATATATATATATATATATATATATATATATTAACAAATCACTATTTATAATGCCGTTACCTCTATCAGTATTATTATTTGCAAAGTGTATGCTAGTTCTCTACTTCCAGCCTTTTACGTCTTTCGCTATCACAATAACGTGGGTTACGTCCACTTAAGTATTTATTACGTGTTCTATTTGCCGATCTCTTAACTGTATTATATTCTTTGTTGTTGTATAATATCTCATTATTAGCAGAGTGTTTAGAGATTCTATCAAAAACGACCGTTTTTATTTGTTTAGAGTTGTTTAATAGTTTAGCCACGCATAGTGTTTTCTAGTTTAGCATATACAATACAAGACCATTCTTTACTTACATAGAAAAGTCACTTGATTTCTATGTGTGGGTTTATTCCGCATGAAATCCGAAACCACTATACGGATATTTATGAAATTTTACACAAAAGATACTTCGTCTGTTTAGAAGTGTCCGAAGCAAGGTTTTGTGTCCTATGAGCATCAAAAATCGATAATGGAAAATATCTCATGAAAAAAAAATAACATATTGCTTTCGTCTCACGTAAACACATTAACAGCCTTACGTCAAAAGTGCATTTAAAAAGTTTAATCAAAGCACAAGTGGAATATGTTTGAAAAATATAAGGGTATGTCTAAATGAATGCTTCTGCTTTGAGTACCACGATAATTGATGTCTTACTTTTGAAAGTTTATTAAACTCATGATATAAAATAGTGTCATAAAACCAACAGTAATACCTGTTCAGCGCAATGTACACTACCATCTACTGTGGACAAATAAGTTAACCATGTGAGCTACAGCCTGGTACATGGCGGTGAATTCCCTGCTTGCTCCCTAGTGAAACGAATTCATTGATGAATGCACGATTACATTGATTTTGTTAAAAGAAATGTATTAGTTGATCCCTAAAAATCGCAGCTAACCTCGGGTGTCCTTGCTAGTTTCATACGAAACATGATTTGTAAACGCTAGGATTTAGGCTTTACAGAATTCCTCGACATACACTTATATTACATTATTTCTGGTCGTTCCAGAGTTGGCACACTGTGCAACATATACCTGATTAGATTAGAAAGAGAATAGCTATGAAAAGGTGCAATTTGTGTCTACAAAATCGAAAGCCATTATTCAATTAGTTCATTTCGTCGCACTCATTTGAACCGTTTTTCATTCTTGTCTTTTCTGCCATCTGGAATTAGGCACCATAAGAATTTAAAGAGAATAGAAAATGAACATTCTGGCAGTCTTCTAACTACCGTTTACTTTTATTTACCATTTAGTATCTACGTTGTGAGTGATTTTTCTGACAAAGGAGAATAAATTGCTGTTTACTAGATCGATATATGTCAACGATCATCGAACGCTTCTTTTTTAGTTAAAAATATTTCTAGAGTCATACATCAAGTAGCTTAATGACTTGTCTAGCGCGATTTCCATTAAAAATGTTCACAAAGTGTTTTAAGTGAAAATCTCGAAGACAGCTTGATTTTTCTATAAATGAGAAAGTACTCTTTCCTAAAATTGGGTGGCCAATAAAAAAAACAACCACAATACCGGTAACAAAGCACACACACCCTTGTCGTAATCGAAAAACATCCTTGAAAAAGATTAATTTCAGTATATTTCTAAATTTCCCACAAGGTCTCGATCATAAATCTCTAACAGTCTTAGTTTAATACACGTTTTAAAAAGTTAGCACAAGTAAGAGCATTAGCCTAACAGTACATCACATTGGTTGACCGTAAAACTACACAGTGCTATTGTTCTTATTTATTATAAAAGTAATATCTTAATCCTGTAAAAGCCAATAACTGCCATATCGAGTTTTGGTTGTAACGAGGTGATGCATATTTAGTTCATATTTTAGATAAGATAAAATAAGTGCGATCACAGAAATTAGGTGATCTTGTATTTAACTTCAGTTATGTAGATTATATGCGTCCACTTTCCTCACACGAATAGTTGAAATGATCAGTATTTAATGCATATATATATATATATATATATATATATATATATATATATATATATATATATATATAACTACTGCATTTATTCGCATAAATTTAATATATGAAAGTATAGATTTATGCGTAAACTTTAAGTATTTACTTCAAAAGTGCTAAATACGTAGGTAGAGCTAGTTAGTTATTTATAAAATATATATGGCGGTCAAGCTACACTGAATATTCTTCGTTTATCCAACTATAGGATTCGTCAGGGTTATGCGCGAATTCTGTCGTTGCTACTTGTTTTTATATATGTTGAGGATTTCTAGTCGGCCAATCAGCTTTCTAGTATCCACCGCGCCCCTTCCTGCCAGCCAATGGGCATGCATTTTATCAAACAAAGGATCTGTTTTAGAACTAGGTTAGTGAGTTTAGTTGGTCGTTCTCCTTTTTTTTATACATATAAATATACCTATGTGCACACAACAATGCACATACATATACATATATACATATATATATACACATATATATATATACATATATGTATGTGATCGTTTATGTATATTCATGTTTATTTAATTTATTTATTTGTTTTTTTCCTATTGTTATTGTTAGTTTTAAAGCTATTTTGTATCGCTATCCTAGAGTAAGTTTTATTTTGTGAACACAGTTGTTTGCTATTTCCCGCCTACAGTTTAATAGATTTTGAGGTTCTTTAAAGTGCAGGATAGAATTTTTTTCATGCAGGCATAATTTACATGGGTCGTCTAAATGTCTGCATGTGGTAGCTTGTCTCATTATTTTCCATTCGACTACCGGCGAATGTCCGCTTTCTTTGAGTTCCTAGTATTTATTCGCTAGTGTTGTTTTTATACGGTGCTTTTTTATTTTTGATGTATAAAAAAAAAGAAAAAAGAAAAGGAGAACGACCAACTAAACCCACTAACCTAGTTCTAGAACAGATCCTTTGTTTGATAAAATGCATGCCCATTGGCTGGTAGGAAGGGGCGCGGTGGATACTAGAAAGCTGATTGGCCGACTAGAAATCCTCAACATATATAAAAACAAGAAGCAACGACAGAATTCGCGCATAAGCCTGACGAATCCTATAGTTGGATGAAACGCAGAATATTCAGTGTAGCTTAATCGCCATATATATTTTATAAATTACTATATATATATATATATATATGCACATATATATGTATATAAGTGCACATACGCATATAATTATATATATATATATATATATATATATACCTGTACATACACATATATTTATATCTATTAATCTACCATATATATGTTTTTATATATAAATACATATGTATATATATATACATACATACATGTGTGTGTGTGTATTGATATGTGGGTGTGTCGATCTAAGTAATTGAGTTCATTCTAGTAGCATTCATTTTAATTGTAATTCGATTTATTAATATTATGCCAGGATAAGAATTCGATAAATGAAATCTTTCACAAAAACACACTCAAGCACACAGGCACACCCACCACTTACACACACACACACACACACACACACACACACACACACACACATATATATAGTGGAGACTCACTGTTGTATATATATATATATATATATATATATATATATATATATATATATATGCGTGTGTGTGCCTGTCTGTGTATGTGTCTATACGTGTGGGTTGTAGTTAAAAGAGGAAAATAAATTCAAGACTTTTAGAAGACACTTATCGGGATAATACTAAACCCAATATAATTGTATTAGATCTTATTTAAAAGTAAACAAGATTCGAAAATAAAGGTATACTAACTATATATATATATATATATATATATATATAGAGAGAGAGAGAGAGAGAGAGAGAGAGAGAAAGAGAGAAAGTGAGAAAGAGAAAGAGAGAGAGTGAGAGAGAGAGAAAGAGAGAGAGAGAAATTATTTTCAATTACCTAGCAAGGGTGCCCGGCGTTACCCGGGTGTTTGAAGGTGTGTGTTTAGTTGAAAAAAAAATGCTTGTAAGAAACGCACGTTCCAACCCGTATCGCGAATGCAGAAAAAAAAAACGGGAGGGGGGGGAAACGTTACGACCATCGCCAAACCTGAAGTGACCCAGGTTTAAATTAAGGTTCGACAATAGAAAAGAGGGGAAGACTTTCAAAATATCGGTGACAAAGGCACCCCCTGTAGAAAAGTGGCCAGTTGAGGCTGTAGACATAAATGTTTTTAGCCAGTCTTTCGGTATTTTTCGTTTGAAGGGTCCTGCTTCAAAACGATACTACTCTTTTGCGAATCCGTTGCATCTGTCGAAAGTTGTAGGCAAACATGTAAACATACATACGTTTATTCATATATCAAATTTTCTACCCGAACTGATTAAAAAGCTTTCCCCATCTCTGAATAACTTTTATTTAAAATACCAAATGTTTACCCAAGAAATTGACTTTTATGATGACTCCTTTACATTTATTGTTTTAGGCTCAAATACAGTTATTAAGTTAGATCCCTGTCCAAAGTACCTATATCTTAAATTTCAATTGTTTATACTGAAAATTAACAGAAGAGTTTATAGAGTTCTCAAAGGTCAAATCGTGTAACTTTGACCTGTGGACAGGCAAATTTTTGGCCGACAACGGATTACAAAGATTTTCCCAAGTCTCCATACCCTGTATAATAAATTTCGAGTCTGTAGAGTGAAAATTGACAGAGTTATTCTGTAGGAATGTACACAGACAGACAGACACATACAGAGACAGAGAGAAAGACAGACACTTTCACTTTTATAGATACACTAGCAGTTCCACCCGGCTTGGATCGGACTCTGTGTACTATTCATAAGGTTATGTGCATATGTATATATTAAAAAGTTTAAATACGTAAAGTAATGCCTTTCTGTATAATAGTCTTCCTTAACTACCATAGAGAAAAGACAGACAGACATTTTCACTTTTATATATATATAGATAGATAGATAAATTGGATGCAAATATAGTAATGATTTAAAAAGTATAAAACAAAACACACATGCACTATAACGAGAATCGAAAACAAAACGTTCAGCTCACGATATATTTTGACTCTGCCGTCAATGATTGAGCTATGAACCAATAGCTACTACGTTATGCATTCGTAATGCCGGCGTTCGACCTTCCCCTTGCAAATTTCATTTTGTTTTAATTTTTACACCTTTGCACCGATTTTTCAGGGTTAAGACCCAAATATAAAGTTTTGCATGGATTCAAATACCTTATATATGAAATTTCCTGTCTGTAGACTTAAAAGTCTAGGAGGAGTTCGGTAGGCAAAATTTGTTCAACAAATATATATACTTATGCATGAATATATATGGAAACAATTTTGTGTTTACTTTAAACTTTTTACGGAAATATTATGCAGGTAATTATAATGTAGAATGTCTGCATTATTATAATTACACGTAGGAGTTAACTAAAGATGATTATTCCATTAGAAAACCGAACAAACTAATAGGGAATTAATTAATATGAATGTTTAAAAAGATATGCATATTACCTATATCCTTTGCTAGTGAATGCAATTTCACAACTTATATAATATAAAGTTTTATTTTCTTTTTAGGTAAATTGAAAAGAGGGGGTTTAATATAAATATCAATACCAACGCAAAAAAACTAGGAGTATAGCTATATTTAACAACGATACAGATTTATTTTAGTTTTTTTTTTCGTAAGTAAGAACAGTTTATGCCATTACATTTCCAAGTCTAATGCTTCTCATCAACAGAAGGGGAGAAGTTTCAATTTAACATGATAGAGATTTGACGTTTAGCAATCTGTTCATTAGGAGTAGATTGGCTGATTATAGCTGTTTGGTCGAGTTCAAAATTGATAAAGGAATAGGGCAATGGATGCACGTATATGATCTATATGTAGTAGTAGGTGTTCGGCATTTGACAGTTTGTGTGTTAACGTTCTCAGGGGGGATATGGAGTAGGTTTGTAGAACAAAGTTGCTTAATTATACCTATGTGTATATGTGTCGTAGGTGGGGAGGCTTTACGCCAAATAAGGGTGTTTATACTATTTTTGTCTATTTTATAGAGGATTCATAGATAATAACAGAATAATATAATACACGATATATAGGTTATTATGAGTGAAAGAATGAATATTAATGTGGGAGCTTAATTATATGGGGCATAGTGTTAATAGTGTAAGCTAAATGATAAACAGAAGGTGGATTATGTGGATAACAGTACCAAAGCGTATGAGGTAGATGGGTGCAGAAATATAAGAATTGTACAGTAATACTAGATACTGTTATATAATGATGACAGTTTTTAGAGACGCGTACTTATCAAATATAGGAGAGTAAAAACAAACTATGGGGAAAAGTGGGAAACAATGGATGTAAGGAGTCAAGTTGCGGAAAATAAAAAGCATAAAAAATGGACGGAATATAAATTGAATTAAAAATTTTTTTAAATAAAATTAATGTTCATGAGGGAATACCTCAAGTAGAGAGATTCTGTAATGGTGAGCGCGTGCCATCAAGCTTTCAAAATGAGTTCTTATCTTGAATGCAAAACAAATGACGAAACTCATTTACTTTGCATTCAAGATAAAACTTATTCTAAAAAGCTTAAAATCACATCCGCACTACTTGTCAAGCACCTTCTCCACTCTTCCGATGAGAGTTATTAGGCTTGGAGATGCCATGGTATTAACAGTTCTTACTCATATTAGATCTCTACCCTTTTTTAAATAAATGGATATCTCTCTATATATAGTCACACAAAAATATCGAAATTTGACATGTTGTATGTTAATAGTACTTGTTCGTATGGAGTGTACTCACTTTTGTTGACGTCGATTTAGCATTTAATAGCTATATTTGGAGTTATTTTAAGTGGAGAATTAATTAACTGTGTTATATATGCTTCAAACAGACTAATTTTTATCGTGTTAAAAATCATCTTTTCAGAATTGTCACTTGAAGAGATATACTTTCATATTTGATGAAATATGAGGAGGGTGCTCACTTTTGTGATACACTGTATAAATACTGTTATTTATATAAGATTAAAGTTTATCAGGGTTTAAATCAAGTAACCACTTTTTTTTAAATTTCATTATATATATATTATATATGTGTGTATGCATATATATATATATATATACTCTTAATATGCTACGTTATTAGAATAGACACTTTAGTATGTACCCATTTTCTAAAATGTTCGTCCTTTTTGTAATATCGTAAGAACAATAGTTTTAGCCGTTGTCTTGTCATACACGTATGTAATAGTTCAGTAATTAAAATCTTGAACAACGATGCTTCATCAGAGTGTAGCAGAAAACACAGCTCACGAATCAATACATATTAGTGATTAGTTTTTCTGCTACTTATGCAGAGAGTGATCCGGACGTAAGTCACCGGACGCTCGGCTTGCCCCGTAAAACGACGTCAACAGCCGGAGTTAGCCGAGCGTCGGCGAGGAAAAGCAAGCCGAACGTCGGCGCTGAAAACATAACAAGAAAAGAGAAACCTACCTTAATGTAAAATTTGTTATAACTTTTATTTACTGTAACGGAAAACAATTTTTTTTTGGAATTTTTTTTTTTTTTTGTAAATGTAAAGTGTTTTTTATATACAAGAAAGTTATGTTTTTTTTTTGAAGAAGAAGAAACAGCGAAAAAAAGGTAACAAGCAAAATTTGTTGTTTTTTTTACAAAACACGTTTTTTTTTGTTGGGTGTTTTTTTTTTTAGGGTTAGGGTTAGGGTTAGGGTTATTTTTTTATTTTTTTAAGAATAAACAGCGAAAAGAAAAGGTAACAAGCAAACTGTTTTTGTTTTTTTTTTGTATAAAACATGTTTTTTTTGTTGGGTGGTTAGGGTTAAGGAAAAAACCTTGTAAAAGAAAAATGCGAGGAATATTTACTGTTGGTATTTCCTCAGACTGTTTGAGGGCATCACACGACTATGAGGGACAGGTTTTCTTTTTTGCAAGCAAACTCCTTTTCTGACAAAATTCCAGGACACCCGCTGCTGTTTGCAATTTTTTGCCGACAAATATGTTAAGTTCATATTTCCTTCGATAGGTACGCAATTTTAAGGGTTGTTAAATAAATCTGAAATTGTAACGGTTGTTGTTAAATAAATCTGATTCTGCACTGTTTTACTTTCTTTTCTTCTTTTTCCTTATTGTCGTCTGCTGCTTTGAATTTTTTTCTTGCGTCGCGTACGCGCGTAGCGTTGACAACCGTCGAACTACATCGGCGACGCTCGTTGAAAACCGTCGAACTACATCGCCGACGCTCGGCTAACTCCGGCTGTTGACGTCGTGTTACGGGGCTAGCCGAGCGTCCAGTGAGTTACGTCCGGATCACTCTCTGCATAAGTACGGTTTTTCTTTATCTACAACATATATATGATGTATCAATCAGGCGTTATTTTACTTATACATCAGATCGCATGTGTATTCCGGGATAGTACGTAGCCGGAATTTCTTTTTATTAAAGTCTTCCGTACATTATTTTTCATGCAAACTTTTGGTAATTACAAAATTAACTGTTGTAGCTGCAGCTCTTTAAAATCAATACTATTTATTATTTTCCATAAATCAGATTTTCTAAGCCTATCATTTAGTAAATTCTTTTAAACACACGTGACATTAATTCCATGTTTTATACAAATAGTTTATAACTAACTAACATTTACAGTTTATCATTGCGCTAACGTTACACAATCGCACAACAAGAACCAAAAAATAATTAGGGTTGCCGTATATTTGATAATTTAATTTTAAGTTGCCAACATTAGTATCTAATAGTCAAATGTTAATATTATTTTTTTTTATTTATGAGCATCCACGTTTTATACATTTTAATCCTCGAATCTAACTACTATTTTCTTTACATTTCATGACGGTAGCAAACTCTCATATTGAAACATCTCGAATGCGTTTCTATAATTCAATTGGTAAACCACCAGCGTCCTATTCCACTAATCGGATTTCGCAGTATATTTTTTAGTCAATAAACATTTTTTATATTTTTTCACATTTTAAAAAACATAGTAGTTTTCATAGGAAGGCATTAATATGTTCAACGCAACTAAGATTTATTTCGATATGCGGTGTTTGAACTTATTTTTAATGATATGAAAGCTTTGATTTGTTTATTTTGTGAATTTGTTGTTAGTTATTTATTTTTCATTAGATTTTTGCATTTTTCCTTTATGATCAGAAAACATTAATTATTTAGGGCTGGAATTGTGATGCGCGTATAAAATATGTCACGATAACCTTACACCTTTAAAACTAATGATTTACATTATTGGCAAAATCAGGAGTAAGTATTATTATTAGATTAATATAATTTCAAACATGTCAGCACTACTTATATAAATTATTGTTTGTCTTACTTTTGTATTTATTTTACGATTAAAATCTATGTGTACTACTATTTCACTACAGTTTATACACAAACGCATGAATATATATGATGCACTATTTTTTATTAATCGAACTCTGACCATATGTACCAAGTACATTGAAAATTATACAATATTCTGCTACATTTGTCTCATGTGTATAATATATAAATATAAATATAAATTTTATCTGTTTAGCAGAGACATACACTAAGAAAGAATTTTACAGTTTTTCGTGATAACTAACTATGACACTGGTCGTATAATTACTATTATCTAAAATAGTAGCCATTTATTTTTACTATTTGTTATTAATAACGTCCATGATAATTTTAGTTTCACTGAATATATGTACTAACGATTTTTGTTTTGGATACTACTAATGCTGAAATCTCGTATTCCGTAACTCTCATTTGGGTAACGACCGGTAGACGGCAAAAAAACAGTCTGACAAATGCGGAATGACGTTATTTACTGAAAAATCGACTGACAGAAAAGTCGCGTGTAAGCAGACGACACCAAATCGGTAAAAAAAGTAAGAGTTTAATTGCGCTTCAAACATCAAATATTTATTCTTGTGACAAGAAGGAAAATAAATAATTCCAGGCTGGGAGCAATGATGAAGTCTCCGAAAACTGTCTCCACGTTCTGCCAACAAAACCGCCTGCTAGCAACTGAGAGGGAATGCAATCGAAGTGTACTTTAAAACAACAAAATGTAACCGACGGTTTCGGCTGAAGATGCTGGATTGGTCAGTGTACACACTGAATCACCTTGTGGCACGACACCTTTTTCCAGCGATATAATCTTCGGATACCAATAGTTTCTTTTTTAGATTAATATATTTGTTGGCGTATGCGACAGCGACGCAAACTTATGGCGACATCGGATCGGATCGCAAATGCTTTATTATATATATATATATATATATATATATATATATATATATATATATATATATATATAGTGGCGCAAAAATCCGCTCTTTCTCATGTTTTCAAAAGCTGTTTATTTAAGCGAAATTGAATGTAACTATTAAATCAACCTATACCTCATTTGATTCGCCTTAAATTTCTGTATAATTTTACCTGTTAATATTCGACATTTAATTGATTTATCTGATTATTCACATAAATTTCACAAGTAACTTCAAATCACAAATACAAAACGAACTCCTTACAATAAAGACATTGTTTTGTAAATGTAACATTCGAAAGTTAATGCAACACAAATGTAACAGAAACACAATAAACTTTAGCTTGCACTCTTTTGGACATTCCTATGAATTTGTTTGCGGCATAATTCTGCTGAAAGCGCATCTCGCTTTTATTTATTTTTTTCCAACGGTCTTCCATATTTGAAATTTTATCATTTCGTAGGTGTTGCTTTATGTAATGCTTTATGTTTTCGGAAATATTGAGGTATGCAACATCCAAACACAGAATATCATGCTCTTTAAGGGGCGTCTAGATGTTTCCAGCCGTGAGAATGGGAGGATATTCCTGCATGGAGAGGATTATCCTCTAACTTCCGGCCAAAGTAAGATAGCAAATTCTCAGCTATTAATGTACTGGTGTAATTAATTCGACATTGCGAGTGAACTATAGACCCTGGACTATTGGAAATAATAACGCCCAGCACTAAACTGAACCTCCACGACCTTGCAGCGTTGAAACTGTGCACCTAGTATAAAATTCTATATCGTTTAATCGACAGACGTACAACCTATCATCACTGCGAAGCCTATTGAACATGCTTTCGTCGACTAAAATCATGTACAACCAATATGAAGAGTAATGATCTTCATTGCATTTGACGACGTCAAACGTCGCTTTCTGTTCTTTATAGAACACATTGGCTTGCGTTGTTGTTGGATTTGGAGAGCCATTCCCAATCTGTGTCTTCGGTTGTTTATCTTATGGCATTGTCTTCTCTGTAAAGAGTACCTCTAAGACGGCCAGATTAAGGGGCATCACAAACACTGCTGAGGTGTCAGTGCTTTTTCAGTCACTAGTAGTATTTTCTAATTACATTTCAATCTGCGACGGATTTTCAGTTTGATAAACTAGAAATGTGAAAATTAACAGGCTCCTAACGATTACTAAAAGAAAGCCCATTTTAAATGTTACGTCCTTATAATCTGCATAATGTTTTGCTTTCTTCCGACTACACGACTTATTTTGCTTCTTTCTTTATTTTTTTGAGCATCTGCTGTCCTTTTTCGCTTTACCTTGTTGCACCAATTCGCGCACACTCGTTAATTTTAATATATGCTTGTTCGGCTACTATTTCTACCAACTTCTTTGAAAGTCAGCTATCCTTCGCTGCTGCTGATACTTTCGCACGCGCTCATATACACTACGTTACATACGTTTAATTTCGATGGAAATTATATAAAATAATTTAATTAAACATGCCTTGTAAAAGAAAACAATAAAAATCAAACTCGAACACCACACAATAAAATATGAGCAATCAAATCCAAATGAAAATGTTTAGCATATATTTATTCCATATTTCTTTTTCATATTTTTTCTAAGAAATATGTTCATTTATTTGTTTGTTCTTTTTCATTCGATAAAATGAAAAATAAATCCAAAGTAATCTTTCTAATATTTAAATGCAACGTCTTTATATTTTGAAAGGAAAAACTCAGGTAATAGGATAAATGGCGATGATTCTTTTAGTATCTCCATAAATTCTACTGTAGCAGTGTTGAATCATTTAAGATTGTTTGTACAATAATACAGTTTCATCGCTGAAAATGTTTTACAAAAGCAGTCAAATCATTGCAAGACAAAATCAGTGTTTACAAAACTTTTTATGAGTATTGGCCCTGAGTCTGCAAATACAGTAAGCTGAAACAGGGTATTTTTCTCTAAGCAATATTTATTATTTCTAGACTGTCTTCATAACACATATTTAAAAATATTGTGTTTGAACGTATATATTTTGTGTTTTTTTTTTCTTGCACAGCTTTGTTTCTTATTCTCTTTCATTTATCCTTTATTCCCTTCTTTATATCCAATCAGTCATTACGTTTATATATTTTCTTGCTCATTGATAATTACGGACACTGTGCAAATAGTTTTTTTTCTTTGAAACTCCGAACTCAACTAGTTATTATAATATTGTTGCTAGTTTTATCTTTCACTTATGTATATATTGCGAGATTATTTGAGAGAACACTTGCCAATCTAATCCTAATTTTATTCCACAGTCCTATTTTTCCTCTTAATGGCACATCCCTTTTTTGGCGAGATTATTCAATAGAATTTTTGTCTATTTTATTTCTTTTAAGTATTCAGTAAATGAAGACATACTCTGAGGTAATTACGGTTGACACCAGCCCCAACCGGCCAGAGGCGTTATACGCGACCCCGACTTTATCGGACATCAACATTATTAAACAATTATTACACTTCTCTTTTCGTGTCTCCGTAAAATGTAATTTTATCATTAAATCTATTAAATGCGAGCACTGTTTATTCTCTCCTTACTCTATAATTTCCGCTAACATCTAAGTTTTTTTTTTCCTTAAGCGACCCGCCAACTGTTAGGTATAAAGATCTTCTTAACTGTTCCCTCGTCCCAACACTAATTCGAACCTTTTACTGATAGTTTATAACCAGGATGTCTCGGAATCTTACCCACTATTCTAGGTAAAATGTGATGACACCCATTGAAGTTCCTGATATGATGGTAAATAGATAATGTAAACTGTTCCTACCAAGAATATCTGTTGAGCTTGAGGGAACATTGAATTTGCAGAAAAGCAATTTCTAAATCGAATCAATATTAATCATGTTGTTTTCTGAAAAATCCTGTAAGTCTAAGCCATTTTTGCTGCTGGGGAGCTTTTGGGAGTTTATTGTCAATGTCAACAAAATACTTAGTTCTGAAGGAATTAAGGAGATTTGACGGACTTTCATGCTAAATCTACCAAGCGAAGTCTCCAATAAAATAGCAGGGTGGAACGATAAAATTATACCCATAAAGACAACACCAGAGCTCTATTTAAATACTTTTATTGACATAATCCATTCAGTTAACTTGATTAGATAGTAGAGTGCACATCAATTCAATGTAGCCTCGTCGATCCGAGTCAGAAACTGGGAGCATGTCTTGTTTACGAGAGCAGGCAGGAGGTCGGCGAATAAACGGCGAATGGAGTCGATCATACTGGCTTTAGCGTTGGGGAAGTCATGTTGGTGATGTTCTAGACGTACTACAAAACGAGTAGTCCAGCTGGTTCAGATCGGGGAAAGAAGTTAACCAATTAGAGAAGAGAACAAAATCTTAGCACTCTTTCTGATGCCAAACCTGGGTGTTTTGGGACTTGTGAGCCGTGGCCAAGCCATGCTGATACCCCAGATTTTCCTAACGACAACCTGACTGCAGCAGAAACTTACCACACACTTTTGCTAATCTAGGTACATTTGATGGTGACTTCGAAGATGTAAGGTGGAATGAGGTAACCCACACGTGAAACCACACAAAACACTGTAACGGAAAATTTGTTTTCATAACCCTAGGGACTTTCCTGTTATCTAGATTTGCATTTGGAGGGTGCTAGCAATGGTCATAACATGGATCGGTAGAGAGGACAAGCTTGACAGCGGTTCATCTGCGATCTCGTTAGTAGAACATTGTAAAACTTTCAGACAAGGCTCCTGTGGCTCCTTCGATGTGCACACGCTTAGCAACTAGTAGATAGTCTGCATTATAAAAAGAAAACTGGTTCTCATCAAATCGAAATGGAATTATGTAATTGTTTCTAGGGCGATATTGTTATCATTTTACAAATAGCCAATTAAAATATCTAATAATGTCCTGGTTAATAGGGATAATATGTTCTATTAAAACAACGCCCGTACATGCATAAGATTTCAAAATGTAGCAGAAACACTTTTTAGATATACCATTCGGTGTTATTATGAAATGTTTGCTCATCACATACATTAACTTCTGATAGTCCATATTGCTGAATAAAGAAAACATTGTTAATATTGTTGTACTTTGTGGTTAGCATGCTCGAATCTCAATAGCCCTATACGTACCCCCCCCCCAAAAAAAAAAGAATAAAGTACTGAACGCATGTCTGTAAACATTTTTAGTTGGCTATTAAAAGAATCGTCAGTCCATCTCCATCCTGATATGTACTTTTTAAACGAAATATATAAATAAACATTCTTGTGAAGTTTCATCTCAATTATACGCACACATACACACACATATTTTCCTTAAAACATGCAATTTTCTTTGAACTCATTTCTGACTGTATTTAAATAAAATAAGAAAAAACATTTTGTGAAATCTCATCTTTGCTATACTCGTGTTTACAAGAATAATCTCATTTTTGCGAACTTTCATCTTTGACTTTGTTTGCCTCATAAAAGAAGAGAATGTTTTCTTCAAAAATAAAATGTATGTAAAAATAAGTTTTCTTTCAGTTTCGGTTATATTTTCCTTAAGATAGTGACTTGCAACAGCGTGAAAAACTATGTGGCAATAATTTCATATTGCAATTTTGTTTGGAGAAAAATATTGAAATTATTGAAGAATCGCAAACTGGGAGCACGGTGATTGGAAAAAAAAACAACTGTTAGGAAATAGGTGGAACAAGAAATATAGCTCATATTGTAGACACGTTTTACAGGAAGTGGGGGTCAGCTGATCGGATCTACGTGTGAATCACGTGATCAGGTTAGCTGGAGTCAGTGAGTATGGGTTTGGACGTAGAGAATAACAGAGGCTTAATAGGGCACCCCCTCCCCTTCACTGTGGGGGACGCTGACGTGTGTGAAAATAAGAACTATGCAAGCAAAGACATTCACTTTCCATTGTTCTGCGATCAACATCTGGAAGGTAAATAAAAACTATATAAAACCATTCATCTTCTTGGAGTGAATGAATATTCGTCCAAAACAGGTTTCCAGTCTCCCCTCCAAGAACGAGATGAATTTCAGGTGGACAAGATCAATGACGCATGAAGAAGGTATGTCCAAAATACATGTACCACACACACACACAAGCATCTGAATAATAAGATATGAATATATCACAAATAGACAGCAACATTTAAAAGAGCACAAAACGGAACTCTTTTATGATACCAACAATACAACACAACCACTTACACGCCATGGTTCTAGATTTTCACCAAACTCAAATGATACATTTTTACAAGTTTTCCTACGGTTTTACTCTTTGTGCTTTTCAAGGACGGCACATCCCCGTGTTTCTGTCACCATCATCTACACACACAGAACCGTGTAATGATTAAAGTTATTGTTTAGAATAGTACCCGGGGATTAATTTCCAACCCCCAGTTAAAACGACATAGGAAATATAAACTTAAAAAAGTAGCCGAATTTTCCCGTAAATCACAGCTGTTAGCATGTAACACATCCTTCTGTGGGTCCTTTCTATGTGTTGCAAATGCAAGTTTTTCATAACATTTACATCTGTGTTTGTGAATTATTTATTGAAAGTGTCCGAATATTTTTTTTTACTTTTTTACATAGACGTCAAGCCTTATAAAGCCCGAAAGTGACTCGGGGATAAATGTTTATGAGTGTACAGTAGGCAATGAAAAAATGTCGTAGCAATCGTTAACAGTAGGAATTGGGTAAATTGGTTTACATAAGGGATGGCTTATCAAAAGGTTTCTGCGTTGGACTTGAAAACAACGATATTCTAGTAAGTACGAAAGCAAGAAAAACGGAACACAATTCAACAACCGTGCAATTCTAAGAAATAAGGTTTGTTCGTGGAATCTCCGTTAAACTTTAGACACAAGATATAAGTCATCTCAACAGTAAGATATTTAGTAGAGTGATCCATCATATTTCCAGCAGCCTTGACAAAGAATTTTATATACGTATTCCATCTCAGATCAGTAAAAGTTCTGTCCCATATGCTTGTAAAATTTGGACGGAATCCACTCATTTCAATTAATGTAAGACAGATATCAGAGCATTGCTGATGTACAGATAGGAGTTTGGTTTTAGATTCATTTAAATTAAACAGTTACCTCTTTCACCATTCTACCATGTGCTCAAGATAAGAAGACAGAGGAACAGAGGAAACTTGGTTGTTTACGGGCTTTGAAGTGTTGCCATAGATTATAGTGCAGTCAGCATAAATGTCTATAAATCATTTTAGGATGTTCTTTGGGAAATCATTGATGGAGTTCAGGAAGAAAGTTGGAACCAAGGTTGAATGCCCGAGGGGCATCAACATTAATACTGTGAGCTTTTGATTTTTTTAACATATAACCACTATTCTTATGAACGTATCAAAAGAAAATATTTTGATGAATAAAAAAACATTTCCAGCTATATCCTCACTGGGGTTTTTGTGGGGAAAACCTTTATGCCATACCGTATCACCGGCCATTGATATGGCATTGCCCCAGGAGTGGTGCCTCAATCGAGAGATACGGTAATCCTTTTAGATAAAACTGTTGGCACATTCTGTAGAGCTGGCAGTACGGACATCACATGTAATGTTACTGACGATGTTATTTATGCTGATGTGGTTTACTACTACTCTATTTAACACAGATTCAAGCTACTTACTCATGACGCACACGAGGCTGATTCGTCTGTTTTGAAATGGAGATGAGCGAACGCCTGAAGTTTTAAATACGGGTCATACTGATGAGGTTTTCCCGGATGAACCAATTCTCCTTAAGACATCCCGTAAACCGCTTTGTCTACATGAAAGCTACTTCTGGTTTAAACTTTTTCAGCACTCTATGAGGAATGACATCAGGGCACGTGTTTTACATGTGTTTGATTTAGTTGGCAAAGCACGCACATATATTTTATGACACATACGGTGTTTTACGACTTGGAGGAAATACGACGGGTTGCCGGCTCTGTTCACATAGGGTAAAATTAGCTGCAAAGTTCACGGCAAAGAGTTTGGCTTTTTTCGATGCTGGAACGTAGATTCCTAATGTTGGAGAAAAACACATGGTAGTGGTGATCTATGCTGGAAGTTGGTGTTCTTGGTTTAAACGTGTATTTTCTTCTGGATACTTTTCATGATGTAGTTTTAAGATTTAGAAAAATACGTTGACAAATTTTCTAAAGCAGGGCAGACAGGGAAGCTAGAGAAAAATATTGAAGAAATGTTGTTGCAGACCAAGATAAGGTAAATGCGTTACAATTATACGCTAATGTTGCATAGAGAATATAAATGAAAAAAAATCAACAATATACTCATATTTATGTAATTATACAGTAGATATTCTGCGATCCAAACTCATAAATGATTGTCATGTTTAACTGCATCCACTTAAAATGGTGTTTTGCCATTTAACTGTGTAAATTACATATGATGAATCACAAATAAAATAACATAATGTCAGTATACGTATAGTAAAAAATCCTCGATCTATAAACTTTGGCAAAAAAATCAATATTCGTAACCAAAACCACTAGACGATAATTACATACTTTAAACGTATAGTGGTTTTTCTTTCGAATATTGATTTTTCGCCAAAGTTTGTCTATCAGGGAATTCTAGTATACATTTCTGGCATTATATTATT
This sequence comes from Euprymna scolopes, assembly GCF_053919585.1. Classification (NCBI taxonomy): domain Eukaryota; kingdom Metazoa; phylum Mollusca; class Cephalopoda; order Sepiida; family Sepiolidae; genus Euprymna; species Euprymna scolopes. The sequence continues at coordinate 170,947,260 of NC_136487.1, read as the reverse complement.
TCATTTTTTATTCGTCAAATGTCGTAAATACCAGTTTTTGCAGTCAATTCACAGCAAACTTTTACCAACTAAAATGTCAAAATAGCATTTGTGTAGATACAATTAAACATGACTATATTTTCTAAGTTTGGATCGCAGAATATCTATTTAATTAGTTAGTGGCCATTTATGAATTATTTAGTTGGTACAAAAAATGTCGTCAAAACGACATTATTTTTGCACCAAACTAATAACAAAAAATGTAAAAGTTACACATATTTACTGTGATATTTGGCGAAGTAGACGAATATTTTCACAGAAAGAACGTTTTTCCTTTCTTATATTTTCTTTAATATGTCGGTGGCTTTCATTTTTGCCTTTGCACGGATTTAGAAAATATTCCGTTTATTTAAAAAAATTCTATTAAACCATTTATTTCATTTTCTTGAAAAAAAAACGTTTCGTTTGTTTGGCAACATCAATGGAATTGTCGATGGCAAACCGAAATGCAACAATTGATGCCTTTTTAAGTAATTTTCTTTTCTTTCGTTTTCGTTATCTTTTTTCGACATTTTCTATAGCTGCCTCCAAGCAATTATATAAGCAGCTCCGTCAGTCGGTCTAACACGCTAAGGTCTTAACTGACATTTTTATCGCTACATATAACTCTAATTGTAGATGGCTTCAAACATTAAGACAACATTCTATATTCTATATTTTACAAATCACGCGGTAGTTTAAAATGCATTATGATCAGTGTTTAAGATTTCACTTTTATATACGTGCTTAATTTTTAATATTAGAATAACAATACCGATAGCCATTAGTCGCGTGCGCTCGTGTAATGAATGACTGCGTGAATGTAGGATTGACATGAAATTCTTAAAGATGAACTAAAATGACCGAAAAATGGACTGAAATGACCTAAATAAATAAAAAGTAAATGCACGCGACTAAAAAGATTAACCTATAAAATAAATTATTAATTACATTTCATCATCTTCTAAGTTCACTTTTAAATCAATCCAAACAAACCACAGTGCCACATGGACGTAAGAGACTACATTTTGGGCGACAATTCACAATAACACTATATAAGGAGTTTACTAGAAACGTATGTTGCTTTTTCTGGGGGGTATATCATAGCATATCTCTTAAAACTTTATATAGTCATTATTGGGGGGTATTTCGTCTTATAGATAATATTGGGTCATCAGGAGAGAATATGCGTTGATGATTCACAGGAAAGATTACTTACTTAAACAAGAAGTAGGCTTTGACACCGTTTTTGAAGATCTTGTCAAATGAAAGTAATGATTATCGTACTTGTTTGAGCGTTTACAGGATTTGGTCTCGATCTCAGTTGGAGTATTTTCCTTTTTACTTACAAAAAGTGAACTGGTTAGAAAAGCATAATTTTCGCATACACGTGTCTCAATTTTTTATGCCTTTTTAACATATGTTTGTGAGGAAGTTAACCTTTCTTTCACTATATACGACATTTATGTTTATAATTCTGCACTTAAATATAATATTCATATTTTATGACCGGGCAACGCCATACATCCTGCTAGAATTTTGATATAGTTGTTTTCTGTTGCTTATGCTTTAGTTTTCTATTATGAAAGAAACGCTGTTTGTTTGTCCGTTATTTCGAATATAATGTACTTTTATGTTTAAAAATGCTTTTGTGTGTTTAGTTGCTATTGCTATTCGTATTTAAAAGACGTAGGCCTTTATTCATATTTACAAGTTTCTCGTGATCCGTTTATCGATCAAGATTGGTCTGAAATATAACGTTCATCAACAAACGTACAGTTCGAATGGACGCAGGCGCTGATCAACTTTTCTTGTTTGTCTGGTATTATCTGTGGTATCTTTTTTCTCGGGTTCATTTCGGTCTGAACGGAAGACAAAGGAGCTGAAACTCTCTTTTTCATCTCGGCACACGCGAACGCAACGAAGGAAGACAATTGCGCACATCTGCCCGAATTGCATCGATTCCCAACAAAAGAAATGTAACCTTTGAAGAAATCTTCGTTGAGTTAAATTGTTAGAGTTCTATTCACACTGTTTAAAAACAGGAATACAATAAATATATTCAGTATATGAACTTCGATACTGTAATGAACCTCATACAACATTACAAATTTAGGCTTATCAGGGGGAGAGTTTGAGTTTCATTAATCAGGTTTCTATTAAGACAATTAACTTTATTGCATATGGGTATGTATACATATGTGTGGGGGTAATATATATATATATATATATATATATATATATATATATATATATATATATATAGCCAGTAGAGTTTAGTTTCCTAGAAGTACATCCAATGAAACAACACGTGTCTACCAAAATAGTGCTCAATGAGTGAACAGAGCATGTATATTAATTTTATTTATACAAACATTAATGGCTACATATGTGCATACATGTTTCTGTAATCACCCACGTTGGGGGATTACGTCTTCAGGCCAAGAACTACCTTCAAAAGTGACATTTCCACCAAATACATTTTTCTACTTCGTTTATCAAGTTAAAAATACAACCTGGGTGGGAGTAAAAAAAAACAAAAAACGGTAAAAGGATGAGTGAGGTCTCTGAAGATGATAAACATCTTTTTTCTCTTCCCCTTCCCCCATCTAACCTAACTTTTGGCTTTTTATGACATAGGGTACTTGAGAGTTTAGTTTTCTTGTCTTAGAGTTTGTAAGTTAATAACCTTAGCTATGGTCAACCAAGTACTGACCGGTGCCTTTTAATCTACCTCCACCCACACATACACACAACACACACACATAACACATCCATATACAGACACTGCCAACACACACACACACACATTAATCAATATATTCAAAAGCGAATCCATGCTGAACACTCTTTGTTTTATTTACTGAAACTAGACAATGATTCTGAAACTACATAGAGGATAAAGTAAAAGTTACATTAAGGTAAATAAAAAAATATAAATGAATAAAAATAAAATACATAAATAAATAAATAAATAAATAAAAATAAATAAAAAATATAAAATATAATAAAAAATAAAAAATAAAAAATATAAAATAAAAAATAAAAATAAATAAAATAAAAAAATAAAAAATAAAAAAATAAAAAATAAAAAGATAAATTAAGAATAAAGTAAAATTAAATTAAAACAAATAAACCAACAAAATGTGAATAAATATAAACCCGAAAGTTTTCTAAACCCCACATGTACCTATATGCGTGTATCAATACACTTATAAATGTCTAACATTTATCTACACCCGCGCATATATACACACACACATTACAGACATACAGAGACAAATAATAGTATTTTTCTTTACTTATGCAGCGTGGTAACATCTTCGTATATGCAATATTATGCTACCCGACTACAGACGGGTGTATATATATATACATATATATATACATATATATATATATACACACATATACACACATATACACAAACACACACATACATACATAAATACATACATATACATATATATATATATATACACATACATACATATAAACACACGCACACAACAGACATACATATACATATCAACACATACATACATATATAACATATATATAAACAACATTCGGACATCCATACATTTTTGTAATCTATATTGTTACAACAATTCTATACGAGGCCGCCTATTCTAATAGTTCAGAAATATACGTGTGTATACATACATCTACATACAATAGACACAGAGACACATCCACATACAAACATACACACCGATACATAGATACAGATATACACATATATATATAAACATACAAACATACATGCATACGTAAAATACACCTATATATCCAAAGTCACACAAATATAGACATATATATATATACATGCAAACATGTACCGTGCCACCAAATGATACATCTAAAGTAGAAACAGACATGAATACACCTACTGTATAAATTCACTTTTTCTATCAAATTCCACATCTCTAGTTATGTTTCATGGCCCCTTCCGCTTGTTACACTTTCTTAAGTTGTAGGTTTTTACCGTAAAAATTGACACTACGTAAAAATTTATATTGAATTCAGTATGAAGTTCATAGGGTTATCCTCATATTTAACAAAGATTCTTTCGATGGTAAGGCAGATATACATAAGATGTATCACGACACAATAATAATATATAATAACATATGACAGAAATCAGAGTATTTAGGTTATATAAACCTAGTATATAAGCTTATATATTGTAGTACTTACCTTCATCTTTGCTTATTCACTCTAATACCCTTATTCCTTTCTCTTCCATTTACCCTTCATTCCTTACTTTCTTTCATCTATTTATTTCTTCTATTTTTTTTTTTTTTTTTTTTTATATTAATAAATTATTTTTCCTACCCGGGTCTATAAAGATCATATATCCATACATGCACACACCCAAAATTATCCATATGCATACATTATTACGGGCTTCACTCAAAACGATCTATTACTCATTTAGTTCAAATATACCTTCATGCAGGTGCTTATTTCGGCTAGTAATAACATAACTGCTCGATGAAGTAGAACATTAAGTGACTTACGTAACCCATATGGGTATGATTATAGTTGCGACCTCACTTATCCTCTTTTTTTTTTGGGGGGGGGTTATTTGATGGGGGTTAGTTGTACTTATAGCAGTTCCATTATCCCAATTTAGAGTTCCTTAAGTGCATGTATTCTGAAATGTTTGCAGGATATAGCAGTTTCTTGTTTAATATTCAATAATTTTTCTCGGTCTTTAAACCTAGTTATCTCAAGTTTTTCTGATAAGCATAATAGACATGGTGAGTTCAATGAGTGGCAAGTATTGGCCCTTCTAATAATATTATAATAATAATAATATAATAATAATAATATTATAATACAGCACTTAAAAATAGTGGATATAAGGACATAGAGATAAAATATAATATAAATAACACTAGCACAAATGGATCTAGAAATCGTGGTAGGAAAATTATTTGGTTCACACCCCCCTTTAACATTATGTTGAAAACAAAACTTGGTGCAAAATTTTTACAACTTATTAATAAGCATTTCCCACCAAATAATATATTACATAAGATATTTAATAAAAATACATTAAAATTAAGTTACAGCTGTAGTGATAATTTGGAAAGGATTATAAAAAAGCATAATGGAAGAATTTTAAAGACGACTAATAGAGAAGGGGAGAATACTAGTGCAAACACTGCGGTGAATAAATGTAACTGTAAAAAACCTGAGGAATGCCCAATAAAAAATGAATGTCTGACCTCATCGGTGGTATACCAAGCAAGGATATTCCCGATGGAGAACCCAAGGGACGAAAGATTCTACATAGGGAGTACCCAAATGACTTTCAAAAATAGATTCTATGGACATACACGCTCGATGAATAATCAAACATATGAAAAGGACACTTCCTTATCGTTATATTACTGGAAATTAGTTAGAGAAAATAAAACACCTAGTATAGAATGGAATATTATTAGAAGGGCCAATACTTGCCACTCATTGAACTCACCATGTCTATTATGCTTATCAGAAAAACTTGAGATAACTAGGTTTAAAGACCGAGAAAAATTATTGAATATTAAACAAGAAACTGCTATATCCTGCAAACATTTCAGAATACATGCACTTAAGGAACTCTAAATTGGGATAATGGAACTGCTATAAGTACAACTAACCCCCATCAAATAACCCCCCCCCAAAAAAAAAGAGGATAAGTGAGGTCGCAACTATAATCATACCCATATGGGTTACGTAAGTCACTTAATGTTCTACTTCATCGAGCAGTTATGTTATTACTAGCCGAAATAAGCACCTGCATGAAGGTATATTTGAACTAAATGAGTAATAGATCGTTTTGAGTGAAGCCCGTAATAATGTATGCATATGGATAATTTTGGGTGTGTGCATGTATGGATATATGATCTTTATAGACCCGGGTAGGAAAAATAATTTATTAATATAAAAAAAAAAAAAAAAAAAATAGAAGAAATAAATAGATGAAAGAAAGTAAGGAATGAAGGGTAAATGGAAGAGAAAGGAATAAGGGTATTAGAGTGAATAAGCAAAGATGAAGGTAAGTACTACAATATATAAGCTTATATACTAGGTTTATATAACCTAAATACTCTGATTTCTGTCATATGTTATTATATATTATTATTGTGTCGTGATACATCTTATGTATATCTGCCTTACCATCGAAAGAATCTTTGTTAAATATGAGGATAACCCTATGAACTTCATACTGAATTCAATATAAATTTTTACGTAGTGTCAATTTTTACGGTAAAAACCTACAACTTAAGAAAGTGTAACAAGCGGAAGGGGCCATGAAACATAACTAGAGATGTGGAATTTGATAGAAAAAGTGAATTTATACAGTAGGTGTATTCATGTCTGTTTCTACTTTAGATGTATCATTTGGTGGCACGGTACATGTTTGCATGTATATATATATATGTCTATATTTGTGTGACTTTGGATATATAGGTGTATTTTACGTATGCATGTATGTTTGTATGTTTATATATATATGTGTATATCTGTATCTATGTATCGGTGTGTATGTTTGTATGTGGATGTGTCTCTGTGTCTATTGTATGTAGATGTATGTATACACACGTATATTTCTGAACTATTAGAATAGGCGGCCTCGTATAGAATTGTTGTAACAATATAGATTACAAAAATGTATGGATGTCCGAATGTTGTTTATATATATGTTATATATGTATGTATGTGTTGATATGTATATGTATGTCTGTTGTGTGCGTGTGTTTATATGTATGTATGTGTATATATATATATATATGTATATGTATGTATTTATGTATGTATGTGTGTGTTTGTGTATATGTGTGTATATGTGTGTATATATATATATATGTATATATATATGTATATATATATATACACCCGTCTGTAGTCGGGTAGCATAATATTGCATATACGAAGATGTTACCACGCTGCATAAGTAAAGAAAAATACTATTATTTGTCTCTGTATGTCTGTAATGTGTGTGTGTATATATGCGCGGGTGTAGATAAATGTTAGACATTTATAAGTGTATTGATACACGCATATAGGTACATGTGGGGTTTAGAAAACTTTCGGGTTTATATTTATTCACATTTTGTTGGTTTATTTGTTTTAATTTAATTTTACTTTATTCTTAATTTATCTTTTTATTTTTTATTTTTTTATTTTTTATTTTTTTATTTTATTTATTTTTATTTTTTATTTTATATTTTTTATTTTTTATTTTTTATTATATTTTATATTTTTTATTTATTTTTATTTATTTATTTATTTATTTATGTATTTTATTTTTATTCATTTATATTTTTTTATTTACCTTAATGTAACTTTTACTTTATCCTCTATGTAGTTTCAGAATCATTGTCTAGTTTCAGTAAATAAAACAAAGAGTGTTCAGCATGGATTCGCTTTTGAATATATTGATTAATGTGTGTGTGTGTGTGTTGGCAGTGTCTGTATATGGATGTGTTATGTGTGTGTGTTGTGTGTATGTGTGGGTGGAGGTAGATTAAAAGGCACCGGTCAGTACTTGGTTGACCATAGCTAAGGTTATTAACTTACAAACTCTAAGACAAGAAAACTAAACTCTCAAGTACCCTATGTCATAAAAAGCCAAAAGTTAGGTTAGATGGGGGAAGGGGAAGAGAAAAAAGATGTTTATCATCTTCAGAGACCTCACTCATCCTTTTACCGTTTTTTGTTTTTTTTTACTCCCACCCAGGTTGTATTTTTAACTTGATAAACGAAGTAGAAAAATGTATTTGGTGGAAATGTCACTTTTGAAGGTAGTTCTTGGCCTGAAGACGTAATCCCCCAACGTGGGTGATTACAGAAACATGTATGCACATATGTAGCCATTAATGTTTGTATAAATAAAATTAATATATATATATATATACAGGGTGTCCTAATAAAATGTATACACTCTTTAAATGACCACAAAGCAACTATTTATTATAAGAAAGAAAAGTTTAATACGCCAAAATACTGTGAACAAATAAAGAACCCAGCTAATTATCTAAAGTGTTCAAATTATTGGCAATGGAGCTCCATGAACAGCTGACAACCGTCAAGTATTAAATCGAAAACGTTCCTAATCAGTTCAAGTGGTATATTGACACATATTTTTGTAGTTGCATTCAACTGTTGTAGCTCGTTTTGTTGTGTGAGCCCTGTGTTTGACATGTCCCCACACACCGTTTCCAGTGAAAAATTTAAAAAAATATATGGAGGGGGGTAAAATCAGGTGAGCATGGGCAGTACCCGTAACTTCCTCTTCGTCTCAGATGTCTGTTTCGCAGGTGACTATCAATATATGCTCCTACGTCATGATGATAGTGGAGAAGTGTTCCACGCTGTTGGAAGTGTTATTCTATATTCCTAAAAATCTCTTTGGAACGTGGTATTCATGTAGCAAATTGAGCTAATTTAAAGAGTGTTTATATTTTATTAGGGAACGCTGGATATATATATATATATATATATATATATATATATTTATACGAGCAAACAGTTAATAAAATATGTTAAAAACACTTTCAAAAAGAGTTTAAAATATATTTAATTTGAAAAGGAAACACTAGATAAGTGGATAGTCCTTAATCTGCGGAGTTTCAAAGAAATAATTTCCTTCTCGTCAGAAGGTAATAATTAGCAAAATGCGGGATCCGATTTTGCATGCAAAACTATTTGATGAAAAACCAAGTAAGTAAAAGATCTTACTTGAGAACAAAAAACTGCAGCAGAGGGAATATGGTGAAGAAAAAGGTGATTACAAGTGAATGGATAGTCTGGTGGAAGATAAATAATCCAGTAACGGTAAAATCCAAATATATAACTTCATGAAAGTTAATTGAATTTCCATTTGCACAAGTAAAATCCAAGGAAATCCCGTAATTGGAAGATGCTCCAAAATAATCCAAAGGCAGAAATCCATGGAAAAACTCACAAAAATGTGTACAAGGGGGAAAAAGGAAAAACAAAATCCAATAATAATAATAAAAGAAAAAAAGACATGCTTTTCACTCTACTGCCGTGGTATCAATATAAAAAAAGAAAGATTAGGGAAGAAAAAGAGGAGAAAAAATTGAATGGTGATAGAATTTAATAGAAAATAGAAAAACAAAAGTAAAAATGACCCAGGCAGGAAATGTTAAAAAACGCGAAAATATATATGGGGCAAAATAATATAGGTCAACTGTAATGTACAGGTCATCACTTAAAAAATGTCAGCAAGAGTTTAGCAGATACTAAATGGAAAATAAATAATTAATAAACAATAAATGAAAAATAAAAGATAAAATATAAAATATAAAATAAAAAATAAAAATTATTTAAGGGGAGAGGATAGCCAGTATCTGCAAATTTGAGGAAAAAAGCAAGGAACAAAGTAAGTTAATGCATACAGTAAAATATAAGTAAATATACATACAAGATATGAAAGTGTAGGTAGATTGATATTTTTTTTTTTTTTTTTTTTTTTTTACAAAGGCATCACCACATTATCAAGGCCCAGAGGCCACTCAAGGATAAGGGTTAAAGAGTGTACAGTAGAAGTTGGTCAATATAGTAATCATTAGTAATGAAAATTTGGTAAATTTAATAACTTATATGGAACGGCTCATCAAGAACTTATTTACTTTAGACTTGAACAAAACCATATTGTAGTCAGCCGGAAAGCAGGAAAACGGAAGACAATTCCACAGGCGTGCAGTTCTAAGAAAGAAGCTTTGTTCATGGAATCTATGTTTAGGTTTAGGCACAGATAAAGAGTGGGGGAAATTATTGATAGTGTTTACAGCTAGACGAGTGTTTCTTGTGAAAGTTTGGCGAGGGGGGACCATAGATTGAAGCTCAGTTGAACACTTTCCATGAAAATAACGATACATCAGAGACAAACTCGCAACATCTCTTCTGTGAGATAGAGGTTGCAAGGAGGAGAAAAGGACATCTCCTACGAGGCTACGAAGTCTATTTTGAACTCTATCAAGGCAGGACAAGTTCTTTCTAGCAGCTCCTGCCCAGATGTGGCAACAGTATTCCATCCTTGGACGTACCTGGCTCTTATATAGATAGAGAATAGCATCAGCAGTGAGATATCTACTGGATCGATAGAAAGATCCCACCATTTTTCCAGCGGCCTTGGCAACAGATTTGATATACGTGTTCCATTTAAGATCAGGAGTAATGGTCAAGCCCAGAAGCTTGTCAAAACTTGAGGCCTCCTGAAGACGAGAGCCATTCATTTCAATTGATGACAAATGTGGATTAGAATGTTGATGATGCAAAGAGAGAAGCTTGGTTTTAGATGCATTAAAAGTAACCAGCCACTCCTTTCCCCATTGTACTACGTGCTCAAGATCAGAGGAGAGAGAATTGGAGAGAACTTGCTCATTTACTGTCTTAGATGTGGTACCATAAATGGTAGTGTCGTCAGCATAAATGTCTACAAATGATGTAAGGATATGATTTGGAAGATCATTAATGTAGATCAGGAAAAGAGTTGGGCCCAGGATGGATCCCTGAGGGACACCGGCATTAATATTGTGAGCTTCTGATTTTTGCCCCTCAACTACTACTCTTATGAATCTATCAGAAAGAAATGATTTAATAATTGAGAAGACTTTTCCAGCTATACCATAGCTAGCGATCTTATGAAGTAAACCTTTATGCCATACCCTATCAAAGGCTTTAGATATGTCAAGAGCAATTGCCCTAGAAAGATTGCCACCGTCGAGAGATTTGCTAATCCTATGCGATATAACTGTAAGGACATCTGCTGTAGATCTAGCAGAACGGAAACCATATTGAGTGTCACTAAGAAGGTTATTTTTGTTGAGATGTTTGATTACTTCTGTATTTAATACAGATTCTAGCAACTTACTCATGACGCACAGGAGACTTATTGGCCTGTACTGAGAGGGGGATGAGCGATCACCTGAATTCTTAAATACAGGGCATACTGATGAGATTTTCCAGGGAGATGGGAAACTATTCTCCTTAAGACAACGTTTAAACAGTTTTGTAAGTATGGGCGCTAGTTCAGGTTGAAGTCTTTTGAGTACTATAATTGGAATACCATCAGGGCCAGTTGCTTTACTGGAATCAAGGTTTTTGATTAGCTTGGCAACATCACGTACAGATATACGTATATCACATAGCGTGTTTTCTGATACAAGAGGAAATATTGGGGGTTGGCGGTCTTGGTCGCAAAGGGTAGAATTAGCTGCAAAGTTCTTGACAAAGAGTTTGGCTTTGTCTGATGCTGACGAGATTACCTCAGATCCATTGATAATAGTTGGGATGGAGCACACGCTTCTGTTCAGGATTCTGTTTGCTATTTGCCAAAACTGGTGGGAACCAAGCCGCTGCTCAGCTACTTTGGACTTAACAGATTGAGCATACAACTCTCTTGCGTTCCTTATTACTTTCTTACAATGGTTGCTGGCAGTCCTGAAAACGGCTTTAGTTTCCATACATCTATTACGTTTGAAGCAGTGGAAAAAGTGATTTCTGTGCGCAATGGCAGCAGCACATTCTGGAGAGAACCATGGCTGGCTGTTAGGTTTTTGCTGAAATTTTTTAGAGGGTATGAAATGGTCAATACCTACAATTAACCATTCAGTTAGGTCTAATACTATAGAGGACACATCCTTTTTAAACATGGAATGCAGAGGTAGATCAGATATAAATGTACGGAAGCTATCCCAGTCAGCCTTAGTGTATCGATATACTGTACGATGAAGAGGTACGTCTGGGGACTTATTACATTTCATTTTTATCTTAATTGATACAACAGAGTGGTCGGAAGATCCAAGAGGCGACAGAACAGAAACTGAACATAGTTCAGTGCAAGTTGTGAGAAAAAGGTCTAGTAGGCTCGCATACTGGCCGTCATTATCGGGCACACGGGTAGGTTCCTGAACAATCTGAGTGAGGTCATAGGCAATGGAGAAATCATGACAGAACCTCCCCTCATCATCGGTCTTGTTTGAGTGGGTCAACCATTCGACGTTGTGAACATTGAAGTCTCCACATACGTGAATGTTAGCTGAAGGATAAGTAGAAAGGACTTGGTCAATTTTCTCAGATATGCTTTGAAAGATAGTAACTCCGCTGTTGTGGGGGCGATAGAGAGTAAATATAAATGCAGTAGTGTGAGCTAAAGCAACCCGGAAGCACATATAAGGTAAGTTAGGATCTTCCCTGGAGATGTCCCTCCCACATGGAAAGCTATCTTTAATATAGGCACATATTCCATGCCCATGGCGATCTTGGGGGTCAGATTTAGAAGTTAAGTTAGAGTATCCTGTAATTGCAAACTCATCAAGGGAAATAGCCTGTCCAATGCCAGTTTCACTTAAAAATAAAAGGTCTGGTTTAGTCTCCTGTAATTGGGTTTCAACCTCTGGAAGGTTAGAACGTAGACCCCTGATGTTGGAGAAGGAGACATGGTAGTAGGGGTCTACGTTGGAAGTTGGAGAACCGGGTTTAATCGTGTATTTTTTCTTGAAACTTGTCATGATGAAATTTTGGAATTTGTGGACTAGGTCGACAGATTTACTTAGAGCAGGACAGAGAGGGGAAACTAAGAGAGAAAAAGAAACGAAGAATTTTTTTTTTTTTGTACCACATGATAAGGTAAGTTATATTAGATAGATAGGAAAGTGTACAGAATAAAGCAGAAAATGCAGATAAAACACCGGCCATGCAAAGAAGAAATAAAAAATTAAAATAAAGGATTATTAAATTATAAAGTATTAAGAAGTAGGTAGAAAAAACGACAAAGTAAAAAAAATATATATATATACAAGGTAAAATAATAACTATGTAATTTCAAAATTGCCATAATTAAATTTGGACCAATGTTTACAGAAAGAGATCCAGTTCATTTAGAGAATTTATTATATTGTTACTTTGAGGGGAAGTAATTATAGTTATAGCTTCGGTTGTGCAGAGGCGACATAACTCAGAGCCTGGGGTATAAGACTTAACTTTTTTATGATAGCCCATTTGATTGAGAAGGGGGTTTGTTAGAGTTAAGATTTTAATTAATGTGGTTAGAGAAGTTCCTTGGTTATTATTAGAATTATGGTTGTTAAAAGAAGAAATGTTGTTTGATATTCTTTTCTTAAACTGATGTTTTAGTAGCACCGATGTGTGTATGTACTTTATTAAAAGCTTGGGATCTGGTATTAATATTAATTTGCTGATTTGTATTAGTTAAATTGTTTGGATTTTGTTTATAGTGTTCAACAAATGGTAGGACAATGTCTTCATGAGGACTATTTTGGAGAGGATAATGAGTGTTGACAGTGTTTGGATGGCGGTTAGGAGAAATATTATTATTCTCATTCATATTCTTCTTCTTCTTCTTCTTCTTCTTCTTCTTCTTCTTCTTATTATTATTATTATTATTATTATTATTACTAGGTGTATGATTGTAGATGGGGGCTGCTCGAGTTGTGTATTGGATTAGTAACTATATCTGATGGAGGATGGGAAGAAAAATTACTTGAATACGAAATATCAGTGTCTGTTATGGGAGGATTGCGTGGGAGCTCAGTAATTTTGCAAGAATATATAACCTCTTTATAAATGCAATCATTATTGAGTCGGCAAAGATGTTCGTTATTAACATTACAGTTAGTTTTGGGTTTAATTGGGAAAGGGATTTTTTTGCGCTGATTTAATTTTTTGGTTATTAGATGTTAAGATTCTTTGTGCTAAATTAGGCATTGTTGAATAAGAAATCCTGATTGAATTATTATTGAAAATAGAACTATATCTGTGTGGGTATTTGAAAGAGTTTTGTACAATGTTGAAGAATTATTTAGGTATATTAGTTTTGACATTTAGGCTAAATGGAGGATTAAACCAAATATTTTCTTTCTCCTGATACGACTGCGTGGGTTAAAGGTATTGCGATTAGTATTTTGGTTTGGATTATAAATGTAGACTGGTTCATTGTTATTAATAGCGGCAGATCTTGTTATTTGAACTGGTTTCTTACGAGTCATATTGTGTGTGATTACATATTTAAGGCGGTCTGCGGCAGGAGCATAATTGTTGTATTTAATCTTTTCTTTGCGTCCTGAGTTCCATAAAGCATTATTGAAGAAAATAGCATTTTGATGAACTAATTTACGATCATTGTGTACTTTGTACCAGGTTTTCCATGAGTTATGCGTAGTTATGACAAGCTAGAGTAACTAAGGGGCAAGCAATGACTCGCATAGTACTCATCAGGGAATTATATTTGTTGAAGTTGCTATTATCACTTCATATAACTAGCAGAAAATCCAACGACTCATCAATCGGTCCTATCACACCTGCAAGAAGTTTGGCTTTGCCATCAGCATGAAAAAAAGACTTACGTGATTGGTCAAACCGTCCTCATCAGTATCGGTGGCCAAGCCCTAGAAATCGTTGACTAGTTTATATATATATGCTCTACCGTCACCAACAACGCGGATATCACCAGTGAGTTTGCATGCGTAATCACCAATTCTGACAAGGCCGGATGGAATAACAGTTCACTGACTATCAACACCAGTAACATTCTCAGTTAGGTCCCCTTTGCTGGACCACCTACGAATACAAGAAAAGTCGTATAGAGAGCTTTTATTTTATTTCCACTGCCGGCGTCGAATCCTGCATTACATGGTAAGACACGTTCACCAACACTGACGCGCCAGGGCGTGCTGGGTGCCTCAGTGTTCATATTCTCCTCGGAGGACACACTCTGCTGCTTTGGTCATGTAAACCGGATGAACGACGGACGTATTCGTAAGGACCTCGTTTACAATTGAGCTGGCCATGGCACAGCTCCTCAAAAGTCGCCCCGCTGTCCGCTACAAAAAGTCTACCACCGCGCTTTTAATCTCTTGTGGGTTGCTCAGAGAAGCTGGAACGAAACAGGATGCTGTACGTAAGAGAGTGCGGAGAGAACGAGACAACATATACGAGCCGCTAGAGGACAGGAAGCGACGCAAAAAAGAAGACCCCAGGACGCCATCTTTCTTTATGAGTTTATTAGGCAGAAACTGTTATTTCTAAATACGGCTCCAGAGCAACGCAAAAAAAAGATGCCATTATCCCCCAAGATAGAAGATTGACCTTTATATTTACCAAAGTACTCCAAAATCAATATGCAATGTTTGCTACGTGTTTTGAGTTATATGTATATACATTTTATTAGTATTATACTTGTGCCAAAGAGCTTACGTACAGACGCTACTGATTTATGTTTATATGTAACAATAAGAATGATACCAAATTAAAATTTCTGGAAGTTCAGTTTATTAAAATATTCTAAATATCAAAACGTTGGTCAATGAGTTCGTTGCGTCATAATTATATACCAATTAAGAACAAGATTCGGCATTTCTGTACCTTTAGTAACACTTCAGCTAAAACACTTTAGAAATGTTCTTTAATAAAATCACGTCATTGAGCAAAATTAGAACAGCTTAAGTTGATGTTTTCTATCATTATTATATGTATTATCGTCGTGGCTGGAACGTGATCATAAACATTTCCATATATGTATACGATTATATATATATATATATATATATATATATATATATATATATATATATATATATATTTAAAGGAGATTAGAACAATAGTCTAAAGAGCTGAGTGCATTTCAATGTAACAGTGAAATTACTAGTTTAATTAAAATACAGGAAAAAGAAAGTGTTCGTTGTAATTTAGATATATAATAAGCTCGATAGGTGAATATCCTAGAGCTAATTCAATATTAAGTAATGTGATTGATAATTTAACATTTAAAAATCAAATTATAATTAAATTAAAAAGCCTTTTCATAAGAAGGAACAACAACAAAATCAATTATCTGTACGATCGTTTCGGAAAACAGTGCTTTGTATTGTGGTAGACATCAAGTTAGGGACAATAATTATTACATATAGTTTTTTAATAAGCAAGGTCTCCTCGTCAGCAAATTTTGAAGCGTTTTTATTAAATTTAAAAGACCCCATAAATAAACCTAGCATTAAAAGTAAGGCAGATGTATCTTTTAATTTTTCGCCTTTTGAAATCAGGAACTATGGTTAAAATACTCATATATATGTTTGCTATAGATTTTCACCTTATTGAATGATGAATTTTAAAAAGGGGGGGACGCCCGTGCAATAAATTATTTCCGTTAGCGTATTTTTTATTTAAAGACGCCAAGGTTTATATTTCGAATGATGTTTGTGTAATTACATAATGTAAGGGGGATAATTAGTCATATTTTCTTTTATTAAGGGCGCAAGGTGGATAATCAGTCTAACCTAATTTATTTAAAAAAATTGTAATCTATTTTTACTAATACGTAATTTTTAATGATTTAAGGTTGTTTATATTTATTAAATTTAAACCAACGCTTAGGACTGCATGTGAATATTAGTTCCTGTCTTGAATTTAATAGTGGGATTGCATTTTTTATATCTTAGTATTTTAAAATTTGTAAGGTCTCTTTTGTACATAGTGCACAGAATTTATCTCCTGGTTTATATGGTTTGCAAGACTCAATTACTCGCCATTTTAAGTTGAAAGAAATATTGCTATTTTTTAGTTGCCAAATATAGTTTGATAGAGTAGTTTGGTTTGACAAAGAGTTATTTTTAAAAGAATGTTTGTGCGTTGAAATTCTATGTTTTATTAGGCCAGATGTGGAACCAAAATATATTGCCTCTTGCTTATTGTGATTATTTTCCGTTAGGTCTGGTGCTGGATTATTATATGGTAGGTTCGTTTGTAATTGATCGGTAGATTGGTTTAAGTTGGTGTCATTATTTAATCTGGTAGTTGAGTTATGGCTGTTAATAGATTCATGTAGATTTGGGGGTTTTGATACTGTGCAGCTATAGATAACATTTTTAATTTTACATGAGCCTTGTAGGGGACATTTATTTTTTCTTCTACAGTTACAGTCTGATGTATTTTGTATAGTTGTATTTTGTAGCTTATTTATTTTCTTACTATTAGAGCTAATTATTTTTTGATGAAGGTTAAGCATAGTAGAGTAAGAGACTTTGATTGTGTTCTTATTGAAAATTTTATTATATCTGTGGGGGGTTTAAAGTTCTTATCTAATATTTTAAAAAAAAAATCTCTTAGCTAGGTTTTTGGAATATGGAGGGTTGAACCATAGGGTTCCTTATGTCTATATAATATTTGTGGTTTGGTTGTATCTTTTTTGTCTCTTGGTTATGGTTTTTAACTCGCATACGGGAGGACATTGCCATATTATATGTTATTACGCTATTAATAGGTTTATTTTCAATGCAGTTTATGCTTCTATCATTTTTTATTTATGAATTTAATTTGCGAAATGTATCCCGAGTTTTTAAGTGCTTCATTGTAATATTTTTCATTTTTGATAAATATGAATTTAGTAGAAGACAGTCTAGAAATTATTAAAGCGATATTGGGAACTATTGATTTTAATATTGATTTAGGGTGGTTTGATTCATCGTTGACATATTGTAGGGATTGGTTAGGTTTATGATATGGTTCAAAGGTAGAATTCTCAAGATTTAATGTTATGTCTAAGAAATTAACAATTTTTTTGTTATTAGGGTCGATTTTTATACTAAGTCTATAATTTTTAAATAATTTATGTTGGGCTTTAATTGCGTTTTCGTAATTATTATTTGTAGGGTTGGTTACGAAAGTGCATCATCTCTGTATAGTCCTCCTTCAAGTTTGAACTGTTTATGGAGTATACAAGATATTTCATTTAAAAGGAAAAGGCCAACTAGATCAGAGATATATATATATATATATATATATATATATATATATATATATATATACATACATATATATATATATATAAAGTAGGGTCCAAAACTAAGGGACAACATTTTAAAACTTAATATTGGTTCGAAATAACAACTGCGAAAAGCTGAAAATTTGACAGCTTGTTTTCGACATCACACATAATCACATACTACAATTTGAATCATTTTCAAAGGAAAGAAAAAATAATTATGACAATTATTTATTCACGTTCAAAACAGGAACCTCCAAAAGTAACGGCCAAAATTGAGAAAAACAATGTAAACGGCTAATAACAATAAAAATACATGTATAATCAATATTTAGTTAATGAGACCTTGCTCCCAATTACAGCTGCAAATCTTCTACTACAAGAATGAATCAATCGTCGTTACTGATTTTAGACCATTGTTCTTGAAGCTTCAACCACACACCCTCCGTGTTAGTGGAATTTCTTTCCATAACTTTCACTCCTAAGGTCTTACAAAGATTTTCTAATCGATTTAAGTTCGGATTTCCGGTGGCCAATCAATAACTTCGAAATCTAGCTCGCTAAGGTAAATGCGATATTAACCATAACCCTTTTAATTTCTGTGCAAGACTTTAAACGACCCTTTGATGACATACGCTGCATTATTTGATCTCCTCCTGTCGAAGTTTCGCGGGGTCTGCCGGTTTTTAAAGCATTAACTATTTTGCCAGTGCTTTGTAAGATTTAACAACCTTCCCACAACACTCTTGGGACGTTTCACTTTATCTAAAATCTCTCTAATGGTGTGCCTTTTCTTTCTGTAGCTAGACAATAGCTTGTCTAACAGAGTAATTAAGTTTTTTGGTTTTTCGCCATGTGCCGGCTGATGCAACGTTTACAAATGACTAAGTAATCCTCATTCTTTAGAAGAAACCAAATAATTTGAATATAGCATACTGTTTACATTGTATTTCTTAATTTTGTGTCTTATGTGTGGACGTATCTCTTTTGAAAATTAATAAATAATTGTTATAATCCTTTTTTATCCTTTGCAAATGATTAAAATTTTAGCATGTATTTCTAACGCATATTAGGTTTTAAAATATAATGTCCTTCACTCAATCCGTTTGATTTCTTTTGCTATGTCTTCTGATGAGTTAAGGGCATAATAGATTCACTGATTGATATAATAATTAAGTGCTTGATTTTGAGCTACGAAATAGATAGTGTCAAGAATTGTAAAAGTCAACTGAATTAAAGGAATACATTATAAGATAGTCAACATCATGAATTTTTTAATATAACTTCCTGACATTTACTCTATATATTACTCTTGTTATATAAGGCTTGATATATAATAATAAAGTATATATATATATATATATATATATATATATATAATGATTTGAGGATGAAATAAAAA
Organism: Euprymna scolopes; assembly: GCF_053919585.1. Taxonomy (NCBI): domain Eukaryota; kingdom Metazoa; phylum Mollusca; class Cephalopoda; order Sepiida; family Sepiolidae; genus Euprymna; species Euprymna scolopes. Next base: position 170,928,034 of record NC_136487.1, on the reverse strand, counting down.
ATGAGTATCGCAAAATACTCATTTTATATGTTTATGATTACACGAGTGACTTAAGTTTGCCGACCGGTTTCACCGTAACTCGCCAAAAACTGTTTTTATCTCGTACAAAATTATAACGTTTCCAGTCGCGAAAAAATGTTCGTTAGATTGTTATAATTTTCCCCTACTACGAAAATTAGATAGTATATCTACGGATTTTATCTTGCGACCAATACTGGCGCACATTTCTTGGGGATTTATATGAGTAGCAATTAGTATCTGATCCGATAAATATATAGACGATGCATTATTCTTACTTAATAACATGCCCTTAAATCTGCTTGTGAAAGAGAACAAAATTATCTATTCCCGATATATTGATAATAAATACTTCATCGAGTTAGTTTACATTATATACTGTAAACTTACTAATAGAGGATTCATATTCCCCGTTCAAACGAACTTAGAATGTAACACATCCTTTCGATATGAATTGTTCACAAACAAAATTGAATGACGTAGTAAAATACCATTATTGTATCCAAGGATAGGAGGTTTAGTGTGTAATAAGATAAATCATGAAACGGGAAACTATCTGATTTTTTACATGTAAAACTTCCATATATTTCCTTGATCATCAGGACATTCGCCAAGCTAATCTGTCCTATGGTCCGGAAATGCTATTTTGCTTTTCATGTGCATATTGTTTTCTTTAAGCGACCGTTACTGGCGTCCGCGCGAAAAGATAATTTACAGCCAATCACAACATTGATATAAATTTAGATGTAATTGCCGTGCAGACTACGTCAGTAGATTGATTGTGCGATGTTATGATAGAATCTTACCACACATATCCATAAAAGAGAGAATTGGCAATTACTGATCAACAAGTATTCTACGTAACACAATCAGGTCTTTTAAAACGGGTCATTTACTTAAAAACACATTCTTCACATTTAACTATTTTTCATTTTGAGTCATGCTTACTTAAAACCTCATTTGATCTTTGAAGTAGATCACATTAGTTTTAAGTGACTCCCCTTCGTAAACAGAAAAAGTAACCATTAGATAAGATTCTAAGATAGTGCACCATTATATATATATATATATATATATATATATATATATATATGTGTGTGTATATATATATATATATATATATATATATATATATATATATATATATATATATATATATATATATATATATATATTGCTCGGTGGGGGAGCAAATAAATACCTTGCCTTTTTTCTGTTGTTCTTGGCCTTATCTGTTCCGGCAGATGCTGCAAGCAAAGACCATATGTGGGGGCGTCCCCACATATAAGACCTTAGTCAATGTAGGGACAACCCTTCATACCAATTGTCACTAGCCAGCTCCCCTATTCCCCAGGGAGTTGGTCCCCGTTCACCCTTCATACATCACATAAAACTCGGCCTTGTGCCTAATTTTCTCGGTGGGGGAGCAAATAAATACGTTGCCATTTTTCTGTTGTCCTTGGCCTTCGGGCAGGGAACAATGTGTAGTATCTTTTCCGGCAAATACCGCAAGCAAAGACCATATATGGGGGCAGCCCCACATATAAGACCTTGGTCAATGTAGGGGCAACCCTTCATACCAATTATAACTATCCAGTTTGCCTACTCCCCGGGGAATTGGCCCCCATTTCCCCTTCACTCCTAACATTATAAATCAGCCCTGTGCCTAATTTGCTCGGTGGGGGAGCAAATAAATACGTTGCCATTTTTCTGTAGTTCTTCGTCCTCGGGCCAGAATCAAAGTGTATCATCTGTTCCGGCAGATTCTGCAAGCAAAGACCATATGTGGGGGTCACTCCACGTATAAGACCTTGGTCAATGTATGCACAACCCTTCATACCAATTGTCACTATCCAGTTCCCCATTTCCCCTTCACTCCTCACATTAAAAATCGGCCTTGTGCCTAATTTACTCGGTGGGGGGGGGCAAACGAATACCTTGCCTTTTTTCTGTTGTTTTGAACTTCGGGCCTGGCTCAAAGTGTACTATCTGTTCTGCAGATGATGCACTTTTGATAATATTTACCTTACATTAAAAACGACCCTGTGCCTAATTTGCTTTGCTGGGGAAGCAAATAAATACATTAAATAAATAGAAAAGAGGGGGTTTAATATGAATATCAATACACACACAAAAAAAGAATTTATAGGAGTATAGATAGATTATGTTAACTTACAATTAGTCGCAATAAATAGTGTTTCCATCGGAAAGGAATTTAACAAGCGACAGAAGCCCCGGTTTCATCGAGGTCAGTCTTTTTATGGTTTAATAGCTGTACCCGTCCTTGCCAGGATGTATATTATATATTTGAATACTGTTTTGCCATTCATTATAATATATATAGATTAAACGAAACATAAATGCATAATGCCTTCTTTTTTCCACACACTTCCCGTGGTCGGAGCGGTAGCGCGTTTTATTTTATAGAGGTTTCGCCAGTAGACCTAATCCGTTTTTATAGTTTAATCTTTTATCTTCTAGTCCTCCTGTCCAAATATGATTTAAGAATAGCAATTATTTTATATTTTAGTGCATATCTGAAAACTGTTAAATCTTTGTTTGATGCTAATGCACTTACTGATCCGCTCTATTTTTTAAAATCGTATTTCCAAGTTTAATTAATGTTTTATGATATGTTTTTTTTATTCAATTGTACAAAATAGATACAAAACACCCTCCCCTCCGCAGGTTCAGAATATTTTTTTTAAAATGATAACTTCATTATTTCAGCACGGATCAATAAGTGGATGAGCAGCATTTGTTTTAAGTGTTTAATGTACAATACATATAAAGATGACATTAATAATCTATTCTGTTAATGAAATAATTAAAATTACGTTTCCATCAGTGCATATCTGAAAACTGGTAAATGAACCTCTATCATTAATTTTGAAGACCCTCTACATAAACAACATTTTGTGCGTGACCTCTAATACGTGTGTAAATATAGAGGGTTTCAGGACATCCAATACGTGAGACACCAACATGCAACTGGCCATGAGAAAAGCAAGGTGCCTGAAGATTAAGTCCAACAACTTTTAGGTTTTGTCCTTGAGCTTTACTTATATGTATGCAAAACTAATTTCTGTTGGGAATTGTAAACGCTTTAACTGAAATGGTTTGTTTGAAGGAATAAAACTAATCAGAGTAATTTATAGTTTCACCCTTATAATGCCCAGTTATCATAATTGCTTCCAGAATATTAGTTTTCTAAAAATTTTTTTGCTAACCGTGTGAAAGTACACAAGTTAGATGGATCAATATTTCTTAATAATATAACTGGGGCTCCTTCTTTCAATATCAGGTTATGATGTGGCATTCCATGCGGCTGTAATGAATTTAGAATTCTACAGGAAATTCAACTGCTTGATCTTCGTAAATAACGAAATCAATAGATTGATAAGAATGCTCTAACCCAGATAACCCTTGCGCAAGATTACAAGTGACATGTTACCATGAAAACAATGTAAACATGTTTTTAATAATTTTGACCAATGAATATTTTTTATAATAAACAATATTAATATAAATAAAAATGTTAAATTGTCAGAATATATAAAACATTTAAACAATGAAAATAGAAATTTAAATAATTATATACTATGAACACTTTTTAAAGCAACATAAAAAAGGACTTTTTATAATTTGAAATTGTGAAAACCTATAAGTTTAAGTTTAAACAATATAAATAGAACGTTTATAATTTTACACAATGTAAAAAAACTTTATTTTCAATTAAAAATTGAATCATGTGAGTGGTTATAAACTATACAAATTAATATAAAGCACGCGTATTATATTGCGACTTTTTATAATTTTATTGTCTATTCTCGTTCAATTATTTTGAAATTTATTAATTTTCACCTGTATTCTCTTTCACAACTATGGCCACCACTTTTCACATTAGATTTATACGGTTTTATATTCAAAATACTACTTATTTGCGGAAAAATAAACTATTTAATATATAAAATATTCGTTTCCAGCATACCAGAAAACCAGTGAAAATTGTCATTTAAAAGAGAAATATTAAGGTGAAAACCAAGTAAAATTTTCACCTTAAAAATTATAAAATGTTCGGTAATTATGTATTTTGTGTATCGTGCTGAAATAACCTTATTGTTTCGAAGACCATTTTAACATGAGGAGTGGGGAGTGTTTTGTAAGTATTCTCTGCTTCTACCTAACAATTTAATAAAAACAAAGATATCGTGAAATTTTACTTTAACCTGAAAAAAACTATTTTAAAATAGCGCAGTCCCAAAAATACATAAGCACTAAACTTCTAGTGAAACTGATTAAACTTCCAAATAAAAAAATACGAAAGGTTAGGTTTGTATTGCTTAAAAGAAAAAATAAGATTTATATGGATTAAAATAAAAAGAAAAGAAATTATATTGTTTAAAATAAAAAAAGAAAAATATATTGTTTAAAATAAAAATAAATAATGTTTATATTGTTTAAAATAAACAAAACAACATATTTATATTGTTTAAAAATATGGTTATTCTTTTTAAAAAAAACGTTGTTTTCATAATGATTTTTTTAAAGAACTTCTGCTTACTTAAAACTCTACGTATGAAATACCGATGCCACTGTTTATATATTTTTGGCATATTAACATAACGGTGATTAGGGAGTTTGGTTCCGTTTAATTGATATTTCTTTTGCTACTTAAACGCTCGTTTGGACAGAATTGTTAGAACTTGTGCAGTGTACAAACCATGCTGAAATAATTACGTTATTATAAAAAAAATACATTCTTAACGTGAAAAGGGGGCTTGTTAATTATTTTGCACTTTCAACTAACAGTTTAATGAAAAAGGAGAAATTATTTAAAGAAAATGAAGGAACTTTATAAATTAAGGATATGATTTGGAGAATAGAAACTTATTACAAGGAAACAGGTGTATTAATTCAAAGAGAAATAATGTCGGTTGCCCCTTGTATTTATGCGGAGGATGAACGAAATTTTATAAATAAAATGTCATTTTAGAGCAAACCCAAATTGTATTTAATTTTGGTTAAAACAAGAGAAAGAAAACCTCTGTTTATGTTATAATGATTGCGTTGGTGTCAACCTTTCACGTGTTGAAAGTCTCGTAACGGTGTTTTGATTGAAATAAGTGGCAGTCGACAATCTGACTAATTTTCACCAGTCGGGCATTTGAACTTGAATACATGTTTTATTTTTGTTATGAGAATCATATCCATGGAAATTAATTATTCTACTGTAAGCGAAGTAAGTGTCGAAGATAATTAAGTGCATGTATTTTTATGATTCATGGAAAACATTTTAAATAACAATATTATAACAATTAAAAAATATTTTTAAAAAACAGGGTTCACTGAGATATTTGTTAAATGTTTTTCTATGACTCGATTTTTCGGGAAAATAAGAATAATAGTCCGAATAAAATATATCAGACATATTATTATTATTATTATTATTATTATTAGTAGTAGTAGTAGTAGTAGTAGTATTGTAATTATTATTATTATTAATATTATTATTATTATTATTATTATTATTATTATTTATTTATTTGTTTATTTATCTATTTTTTTAAATACACCTATATTTTGTGTTGGCATAATGTCCCGTGTAAGAAAGCTGACTCCGAAAAACTAAAAATAGTAACAACGCATGCATTCGAAAAAAAAAATTGTCAGCTTTTGTTTAGTATCAATAGTTGTTCAATGGATAAATGAATAAAATATATATAGGTATGTTTTGTAAATACCATGTAACGTCTGGGGAAAACAATGCATGCAATCTAAACATACGAATGTTTAGTACTCTAACATGTTTTGTCCCGGATTCCCGGAAAAAATGGTCAAGCTTGGATCGGGCGAAACCGGCAATCATCAGTTTTAAACATCGAAACACTAAATTGACTTTTGATTTTAATTTTTATGTAATGTTGTTAGTATTTTTTTTCTGTGATAATACGGAGGGGGCTGATTATTTATTCATGCACTTATTTGTAATTCATTGGCTCGGCCGTTTAATAAAAAAGAAAGATACCATAAAACTTTAATTTTATTTTCAAATCCTATCTGAAATGTAACATTCGGTGTTTTTACTGTGTACGTTTCGTACACTGTAAAAACACCGAATATGTATTTGTAATTAATAATTGTTTATCTAATAGGCCATATAATAATAAAAATATATACAGATATGTCTTCGATAAGTGAATAATAATACGATATATATGTTTTTCTTTGTTATAACAAATTCAAAACTGCGAGTGGAATTTACTTAGTGTTTCATTTTTTTATTAATACATATCAAAATATGTAGCATTGTAGAATCAGTCAGTTTTAAGTGTGCGCATGCGCACAAATGTCCGCTAGTGGTTAACGTACATTTTACATGTAAATTTGCCGATATCTGTATGCATTATTTATGTATGAAAACAAAGATATTATTGGCTATAAACCATCCTTGGTGCATGAATTTCAATGTTATGTGACCAGTAGTTTAAGAGTTTCCCTGTTAGATATTTACACACACATACGTCTACTGTTTTATTTATATAGATATTAAATTAAGGTTTTAATTAAGTAAAGCAATGGTCTTCCTGAAAACTAAAGTTCTTTGTCGTCTGATTAAATATTCTAGATTGAAAAAATAGATTTATTTCCGTGACTGATCCTTATTTTGTTAAACCCTATTGAATAAATATTATCCTGCTAATTTTATTGAGCTGTCTAAAAACATCTTTAAATTTAATGGTATTTACTATTACTTTGAAAGATATATATATATATATATATATATATATATATATTTATATATATATATATATAGGGAGAGAGAGAGAGTGAGAGAGAGAAAGAGAGAAATATCGATATGTATATACTATATGTATACACTAGCAAATTGTAAAATAATTTAACATGGTGCTTGATTAATGAATAGTTCGTATTAACTATAAAATAGCTTATTTTCTATTAATAATGGTATTATACCAAGTGCTTATATAAAATGCTTTTAAAAAATGACTCCAGTGTCAACAGTGTAAAAAGAAACAACTATGTTCCTTCCGGATGTCATACGAACCAGCTAAGCTAAAAAAGACGTGTATATTAAAGCTTATCAAATCAACCCAAACAAACGTAATAATGTCCATCATACATGGAATATATAATTTTATTTGACTTACGCCTGAAAATCAAAATTTTCTCAATCGTTGCTCTTTACTTGATATGTGTTACTTATAAAAAAAAATGAAATTGTTCAACAATTGTCAGCGATCTCTATATAAAGTGTTACGTGTGTAGATAAATAATCCGCAGAGTAGTTGGGTAGAGATGGTTCCAAAACTAATAGTTATATGTATTTAGGTATGTGCTTTTTATGTGGATTGAGAGAATTAGTTTGTGGTAATTATTAGAATGGTTTTATTGTGGGAATATTTCCTACCTTATAATTCGAAAGTATTCGATATTGAAATAATAGATTTCACAAGTGTAAAAAACAATATGAAATCATGAAATATTATCCATATTATAATACACTTATTAATTTCGACAGTTATTATCTTGAATATCCCTTAAAAACGGAATATTCTAAATTATCCTTCCTTGATATAGTTAAAAATAGACTTAGTAGCCCCGACGGGATGTCCTTTCCTCTTCCCTGCAGCCTCTCTCCCTTAAAAGAGATGTTGCGAGTTTGTATCTGCTTTATCGTTATTTTCATGACAAGTGCTCTGCTGAGCTCTAATCTATCGTCCCCGTCGCCAGACTTTCACAAGGAACACCCGTCTAGCAGAAACACTATCACTAATTTCCCTCACACTTTATCTGTGCCTAAACCTAAACGTAGATTCCATGAACAAAGCCTCTTTCTTAGAACTGCACGCCTGTGGAATTATCTTCCGTTTTCCTGATTTTCCGCTGACTACAATATGGTTGTGTTCAAGTCTAACGTAAACAAGTTTCTGATGAACCGTTCCATATGAGGTTACAAATTTACCGAATTTTCCATTATTAACGATTACTATATTGTCCAAATTCTACTGTACACTCTTTAATCCTCATCCTCGAGTTCCCTCCTTGCCTGGATAAGTGGTGATTGCTATGCAAAAGAAAAATGCGCCAGTTTTTATTATACTGGAATTACTTGGAATAAATCTGCAATGTTCAAGAAAGGTCAATAAACACTCGTTTCAAATGGAGAAGTTAGTTATGCGGTTAGTTGTCTGGTGGGTGCAAATCAGAATACTAAAAATTTATTTGTTGCCAGCTAGTATCTGGGTGATGCATATAACAATGCTAATAATGTAGTTCTAGCCAGCCACTGCCTGTGATTAGGGGTGTGTTACTCTAAGGATATAATATACAATTTGTACTTGTAAAATTATATTTTGTATAGGTTGTGTGTTTGAAATATCTTAGCTTTTAACTTATTTTTACATAGTCATCACCACATCAAGGCACACAGATAACTAGAGGAAGAGGGTTAAAGAGTATATAGTAGTAGTCAATTGGACAATATAGTAATCGTTAGTAAAGGAAATTCGGTAAATTTGTTAACTTAAGAATAACAGCTAATCAAGAACTTGTGCGTTGGAATTGAAGACAACCATAATGCAGTTTTTTTTTAATACAGACAAACGGACAACAGTTTCATAGAGGTGCACTTCTAAGAAAGAAGATTTGTGCGTGGAATCTACGATTAGATTTAGGCACAAATAAAGAGTGGGGGAAATTATTGATAGTGTTTTCAGCTAGTCGAGTGTTTCTCGTGAAACTTTAGCGGGAGGGACCATAGATCGGAGATCAGACGAGCATTTTCTTTAGAAAGAAAGATAAAGCACATATAGGATCGTAAAATCTCTTCTGTCAGAAGGAGATTTCAGAGAATAAAAAAGGCATCCGCTACTAGGCTACGAAGTCTATTTTTAACTCTATTAAAGCAGGATAATTCTTTTCTAGCAGCCCCCGCCACTATGTGGCAACAGTACTCACTCCTTGGACGTATTTTGCTCTAATAATAGAGAATAACATCAACATTGAGATATCTACAGGATTGATATTAGGATCCCGCCATTTTTCCAGCGACTTTGACAACGGATTTGATGTATGTTCCATTTTATATCGGGAGTAAAGGTCAAGCCTAGCAGTTCAGTAAACCTGAAACCTCCCCACGACAAAATCCATTCATTTAAATTGGTGCCAGGTGGGGATCAGATCGTTGATTTTAGATGCATTAAAAGTAACCAGTCACCTCTTCCCCCATTGTCCACATGCTTCATATTAGAGGAGAGAGAATCAGAGAGAACTTGGTCGTTTACCATCTTGGATGTGCTACCATAGATTGTAGTGTCAATCTTATTGAATATCTAGATTTTTTTATTAGTAGTAATGTTTAAGATTATTTATTGCGTTTTCGTTTTTGGTTGAAAAACATAATGATGTATTGAATATATATAGAAGTGAGTTCATAAATTATTGGAAAAAGCGTTGCCTGTACAAGACAACGTTTTACTTCCAGTCATATGCGTTTTTGGATTTGATATAAAAAGTTGTCACAACTAGAAGTGTGGTTGACCAAATGATGACATCTAAATTAGATTTATCTAAAAAGCAATATAGTTAAAAACTTATAAGATCAACAACAACATGATAAACATCGATAGCTTTTTTATCTTTGTAATTGTACATAGATTTAATAATGAGGTTATTTTAGTTTTCATAAAAATGCTACATACGCAGTACTAAAATCTCCTGTAATATTTTGAGATCAAAGTAATTCTGATGAATAAACGCAAGCTGGCTAATGCAATGGATATAAAAACTCTTTTTCGATGCCGTCAACAAAGGAAATTTTAGTCGAACACCTTTTAATGAAACGTCATAAAAGTGAAAACAAGATGGCGCTCGAGTGTGTTCAGTCCGTTACATAGCATCGATACTTATATCGATGTCATTATGGTATATGATTACTGAAACCAAACCAAATTATGGGCGTCGGTCGTTAAAAACCGATTAAATAAGTTGTGAAAGCCGGAGAAGTAGAAAACTTGAAAGCAATCCCTGATTTCGCTTGAATGATCATTACTGCAAGTAATTTCTACCAGTATAAATATTAGTTTCAGGATAATTGGTAATTTAATTAGAACAACAAAACAGCGATTGTATTGGATGGATTACACAAAAGGGGGAATGAAGCGTAGTTCGTTTAGTCTTCGATTGAATTTTTTTCATCGGTTGTTGCGGACATTTCCCCGTTGCATCATAAAAATGAATACACTTATATCGGATATATACAATCATGTTCGCAAGAACACGCGATTTATTATTGTAATATATGCATACATATAACTAAATAAAAAAAATGAGTAGGAATATGGTGTGATAGTTTGGGAAGAGACATACGGACACTTTAAATGTGTGTGTGTATATATATATATATATATATATATATATATATATATATATATATATATATATAATTCTCGCAGGAATGAGACGGAGAGAGTGAGTAAACCTTATAAAAACTTAGATGTGCTTTCATTATATATGTTTCATTAGCTTAGAGGTTTATATTTATAAGGAAAATTAAAAACCAAATGATTTCCTTGTTTTTTACAAGGTTTCTGACATGAAAAAGCTGCATAATACTTTGCATAGATGCTTTGCTAGCAGTGGTAAAAGAGTGTGATACAGCGAGGCAGTATGCATGTGATCGACTCTTTAACGCAATATATATACAGATATATATATATATATTTATATATATATTTATATATTTATATGCTTGTATTAATATGTTTATATATACATATATATATATACATATATATATATACATATATATAATTTTAAAAAAAATTAAAATAGTAATCTACTTATACGCGTATTTCGAGTTAACTAACTCTCGTCAGCGTAGCTCAACTATTTCTAGGGATCGAACTCCAGATCATGTTTTCACAGTCCGGTGCCTTAATCGTTAGGCCACGAACCTAGATAAATTTACTGTTTATTTGTATCGCTTATAAATTTAGATTTGTTTTCGTTGTTTTTGCTATCGTTTGAAAAAAAACAACAAACATATATATATATATATATAAATATATATATATATATATATATATATATATATGCACGTTTCATTGAAGAGCAGAGTCAACTCTTGTTTGTTTCTCTTACAATGTTTTTTTTTTCTTTTTGACGTACTATTTCCGAGCATTCTTTTCGAGTGTAAAAAAAAATAGTCGTATTCGTGAATGTTTTCGACCAGCATGATTCGTCCTCAGGCGAGTGATGAAAAATAATAAAAAATGAAAAAAAAAATGTTTCTTTCCAAATTGTATATAGGTTGTAATATCATACCAAAACCATCCACCTAGGTAGGGACGTTGACGATATACTTCTATTAGCGAAAAAGTAAGACGATTTAATAAAATTAAAATCGCACTTAAAAAAAAATCATTAATAATTTACACACATGAAATGAACATAAATAACAGTATTCCCTTCTTCTATATAGAAATTAAAGTCGACAACAATATATTTATTACCTACCTATACAAAAAAATCTCCCAGTTAAGAATCATAGCTTCTCAATTATAAAAGTGATTGCCCCTGATTGATATACAATGGCCCTAGTGAAAAATCTCATTTATGGAGCTAAACGTAGTTCTTCCACTAATGAAATATTCTGTCAGGTACTTTCCAACAAACAAACTTTAAGAAATAAGAACGTCCCAAACCACATTATTTACCAGCAGATAAAACGCATTTTAGCCGCTAATATAGAACATTATTATTATTATTATTATTATTATTATTATTATTATTATTATTATTATTATTATTATTATTAAAAATAATAATAATAATAATAATAATAATAATAATAATAATAATAATAATAATATTAAATAATTTTATTATAAACAGAGGCATGCGAATTATAAAATATACGAAAAAATAATTTTAAAAAAATTATTGAACACATACATATTTCAACTACTTCAAATAAATCTAAAATAAAATTTATTATTTATTACCAAAATTTTAAAAGCAAGCGAATTATTAATAAAACAATACCTCTAAATCCGAAGACCGTAAGCAAAAAACTAGAAATGCTGTGCACGTCTTTAAATGCCTCAAAGGAGAAGGTGCCTCCAAAACTTTGCATGACTAGAACCAGCATCTCTCGTCGATTTACATGTCATGTATCGTCCCCGAATAGCTCAATTTATTAGTACCTCACAGCACACGACACAACGCAAAATAAATTTAGAAACATACTAAAAAAACACTTAAATTCTAGCTGTCTCCCTCACTTTGATCCACGCCTCCCGATTATTGAAGTTGTGTTAATTCATATTAAACAAGTAACCATTAACCAGGCTTAATATAAAACAGATGGTACTCTTAAATGCTTTTAAGTATTAAAAGTATTGTAAACGAGTTTGATAGTTTTAACATTACATTATTATTTTTATTTTTATTACACGCCAGAGGGGGGCGTATAGAGGTCAAAAACGTTCGAGAATACGGAAAAAAATTATTATTACACTACACAGAATGCTAGGAAAATTAAAAAAAAGAAACAAAAATAAAAAAGTGGATTCTAAGAGAAACAAACAAGATTGGTTTTTCCTCTTCAATGGAAAGTGCATAAGGGGGGGGGAATGCTGCCCAAACATTATTATATATATATATATATATATATATATATATATATATATATATATTCTTTATAATATAAAGCGGAATGTCTGTGTGTCTGGTTACGAATAGACTCTTATATGGTTGAATATTTAAAAAAAACACTGATTACATATAATGATAGATGTATCCAGACACAGGAATGGGTATGTTTGATCCTGCATAACGGTGGTTCATAAAAATTGTGGGATTTATGTACGCGCCTGGTCTACAATGTATGGAAATACACGATTTAAAAATTAAAAAAAAAACGTTTACAAGTGATTTTGATATAGATGTACATAATAATACATTGATAAGTATGTTTTAACTTAAATTGGATGATATACTAAAATTGTGAGGTGTGCGTTCGCGCTAGACCTCGGTAGAATGGAAATACGCACACACTTTATAAGGACTTTTCATATCTATCTGCGTAATTATACTTTGATAATTATGTTTCAGTTTGAAGAAATATGGTATAATAAAATTGTGGGGTGTTCGATCGCACCTGACCCCCATAGAATGGAAATATGTCACAAAGTTTAACACATTTTTTTTTATATATATCCACAGAATATTGTGATAACTGTTTCAGTGTGAACCGGTATGGTATAATAAATTATGGGGTGTATCTATTTTATTTTTACTTTCATAATATTTTTCTTTGGTTTTGATACCCCAAAATTACACCCTAATTTACAACCCTTCCTTTTAATAACATATCATCTTTCATAAATCAGAGCCCATTTTCTGTAGGCTGTGTTTGAACTCAGTCAACGACGGGTACTTTTGCTAGTATATATATATATATATATATATATATATATATATATATATATATATATATATATATAGAGAGAGAGAGAGAGAGAGAGAGGAGAGAGGGAGAGATACACATACAAGGTGATTTTTATAAGTTCCAGATTTTGTACACACTTTTTACAATTGTCACAGATTGTGAATTTAAAAACTGCAATCAGGACGTGAGGGACAATTTTTAACATCGAAATGTTGGAAAATTCTGTTTTTAACTGGGAAACATGCCAGAGAAACGTATATAAATACTTCAGACTGATTTTGGATTATGTTGCTTGAATAAGTTTTTGAGGGACATAAGAGATTCCCCAAAGACAGGGAGTATGTGTGGTATGATGATCGGTGTGGTAGAAGTAAGGAAGTTATACCATCATAGTTAGAATTTAATGGGTGTCTATAGAGACAAGAAGTGCACACTTTGCTGTAAATATAGGAACCGTACACATGCTTTCTGGGACGAACTGAAAGTGTGGAAGATTTTGTCCCAAGCGTGCTCCATCCATGCCACTACTAATTGGACCAAGATAGGCACTAAGACAATTTCTCATCCTTCCTATAGTCCAGACCTTGTTCCCTGTGACGTTTTACTATTCCTTAAGCTTAAGAAAAATATTTGATGTAGTCGATATGAGACAACTGAGGAGATTACAGAAGATGTGAAGTGTCATAGATACACTTACACAAGCGGACTTCCATGATTCGTTCAGGTGCTGGTACGGTATAACACAAAAATGCTAGTTTTATTTTGCTATCTTTTATAGTAATCCACATAAAAAAGTGTTTCATTATATCACATCCCTTTAGTGTTGCTAAGCAAACAAATAAATCAAGTATGTAATCAAACCAACACCTATCGTTGATAGTCAGCAGCTCTACACAACATACCTAAAGATCGGACCCGGTGGCAATAGTATTAACCAACGCTTTATACAAACATTGACGGCCACTCTAACTGTGCTCTCTTATTTTTTTATTCATGACGAGGTTATTATATTATTAGTTATTGCTTTTTTCTCCCTAAGCAAGGCACATAGGACCTTTGATATCATGGCTACATTTTTGGACACACTTTCTAAGAATTCTCTGAAGGAAGTTTTGCAGAAAGATGTCTGTTTACACAATACGTGAACTTCTGCATGTCAGTAAAGCAGGACAGAATGGATTTGGGAATTAATTCCAAATCCTACCAGTTTCGGAGAAGACACCGTAGACTGATATTTGGCATCTAGGGGTCTCTACTGTATATGAGTGGGTTATTCTGCTTGTTGTATTTGTCAGGGTATTTACGCCGAAGTTAGCAATGGCTCGGAGTACATTCGTTCAAAATACTTGTAAAACTATGGCAAGGTTGAAAGATATCGTTTATGGGAGCGTGGTTCGAGGAAAGTTCTCATTATGTATTGTACTAGTTATTTTTAATAATTATATATTGTACATGTTCTGTATTTGACAAAAACCATATAATCTTCCATTTTGTCCGTTAAACACTTAATAAGTACACGTGAAATAATATCTGAGTGTTGAATAAAAGCGTTAATGATCAGGTATCGCTGAGTCGGAAAACGCTGAAGAAATATGGCAAGCAGTTATTTCTTTGTGCTAAGTCTCATGTTTGAAACATAAATAATTGCCAACTGTAGCCTCGTCTGATTTTGGTCGAAATACGTGCACTTCATCACGTCGCCATCATTTCAAGTTGGTGATTTAGAGCAGCTGTGGATGACCGCCGACGTCTGGATTTTTTTTTGTAATTGCATATACGATTTTTGTTCTATGAGCTGGCTGACAGAATCAGCCGCTGAAATAAACGATCTGATCTGAATAAAACTGTCTGACAATGGACAATAGAGGACAATTTATCATGGTAAAATTCAGAAACATATGCATTATATATGAATATGCATATGCACATGTGTATGTATATATAACTATATATATATACATATATACACACACATATATATATAGACACACACACATATATATATATATATATAATGTAAAGCTAAATGTGTGTGTGTCTGATAGGCTCCTATATGGTTGACTATTAAAAAAAACCCTGATTACATATAATGATAGAAGATTATCGAGACACATAAATGGGTATGTTTGATCTGGCAGAACGTGTTGGCTCATTAAACTTGTGGGGGCTGCGTTCCCGCCTGGTCCACAAAGTAAGGAAATAAAAAATGTAAAAATTAAAAAAAAAAACGTTTACAAGTGATATTGATATAGATGTACATAATGGTACTTTAATAAGTACGTTTTAACTTAAAAAGGGATGGTATACTAAAATTGTAGGGTATGCGTTCGCTCCTGACCTCCATATAATGGAAATAGGCACAAACTTTAATAGGACTTTTCATATCTATCTTCATGAGTACACTTTGATAATTATATTTCAGTTGGAAAAAATATGGTATAATACAATTATGAGGTGTTCCTTCGCAAAGAATGGAAATATGTCACAAAGTTTAACAAGGTTTTTTTTTTAATATAGATCCACAGAGTATTGTGATATATGTTTCAGTGTGAAGGGGTATGGTTTAATAACTCTATTTTATTTTTTCTTTCATCATAATTTGCTTTGGGGTTGATAACCCCAAATTACACCCAAATGTACAACCCTTCCTTTTCATAACCAATCATATTTTCATAAATCAGAGTCCATTTTCGGTAGGTTGTTTTGGAACCCACTCAACGACGGGTACTTTTGCTTATATATATATATATATATATATATATATATATATATATATATATATATATATATATTAATGGATATATAAATGAGTATATATATAGATAGATAATATATAGAGAGAGATGAATATATATATATATATATATATACATATATATATATATATATATATATATATATGGAGAGAAAGAAAGAGAGAGTCAGAGAGAGAGTCAGAGAGAGAGAGAGAGAGAAAGAGAGTCAACCAGAGACAGGAGACACAGAGAATAATATATAGAGAAATGTTAGCTGCGACACTCGTCTTTCTGACAATGTTAGTGTTAATTTACATAAAGTAGGCATAAAAAGTAGTTTAACTCTTGATTTGCAATTTTAATATACGGATCACATATTTTAGGTTCTATATCTCTATCCGCTTCAGATGCATTTAACAGAGGTGAATTAGGACAATGCTAACATCATAAAAAATAAAATCAACTATATATATATATGTATATATATATATATATATATATAAATAAAATATTTTTGGCAATTAAGCTACACACATTATCCCACGTTTCCTCCACATCAGAATTTATGAGGCTTATACATAAAGAATCCTCACACAGATGACACACATGCAAATCCGTGTAGCTTAATTGTCACATATATTTGCATAGCTTAAAATCTAGCTCTACTTATATCTTGATCAGTTGAATTAAATAAAATTATATCTTCTTGTATTTATTTATGTGATTAAATGAAATAGTTATATATAAATATAAATATATGTGTATATATATATTTTTTTGTTTTATTTTACTTCAGTCGCAATTCTCAGAAACCAGGGGGCGCATTGCCTGGGGTAACACTTCAACTCTATATG
Organism: Euprymna scolopes; assembly: GCF_053919585.1. Taxonomy (NCBI): domain Eukaryota; kingdom Metazoa; phylum Mollusca; class Cephalopoda; order Sepiida; family Sepiolidae; genus Euprymna; species Euprymna scolopes. Next base: position 170,910,950 of record NC_136487.1, on the reverse strand, counting down.
AGATAGCAAGATATTTGAATCTTCCATTAAAGATTTTTATTTCTCAAACACTGAGTTAGTAAAGAAATCGAGAACATAATTTTCCTCTCCCAAATTAACCATTTTCAAATGTTGTAGTATATCTTTTGTTTTGGTCTATTCGTCTTATTGGAGTCCAGGTCAAAATGTATATAGTCTGGGTGAATATCCAGCTTCGTGTTAATACTTTAGGTAATATCACTTATAAAAAATTTCTCCATTCCCCGGTTAGAAAGTAGAGCTTTTTCGGGCCGCGAATACTATGTTATTTTGGATATTTGGCCAGGGTTTACCTGTAGAGAAAAGTATCCCTATGACAGGAGGTATTGACAAACCCCCATACAGAAACACTTAGAGACTCGGTGATGGCGTCTACTAGGCATTCAACTTCCCTCCAGTAGGGATTCAAGTTATCCCCAGTAGGCATGAAATTATGTTTAGTAGGCATTCAAGTTCGCTCCAGTAGGCATTCAAGTGCATTTTTTTATTATTAAGTTTCAGTAAGTTTTAATAGATCAAGGGGCTCCCTCCGTGATCTAACACTTGATCCTGCTATGATTTAATTTTAATATATATATATATATATATATATATATATATATATATATATATATATATATATATATATATATATACATGCACCGGACAATTACGTTGACACAACGGTTCTCACCAGATAACTGTAGTTAAGCAACGTTGAGTCTGGTAGGTAATAGATTGGTGACCATTTGGAAAGGCTAGTCGCTGTACGTTCAGCGCGGAGTCATAGAAAATTCCAGTTTGGTATCTAGATGCCCCCTTATTTACTGTGAGCAATGCCTCTCCAGTCTTAGTAAAGGCATGCATCAAGGAGAACGTAATTCTGATTAAAAACAAAAACTCCGTTGTACTGTATGCTTTCTCTTGTGGCAGTCACCAGCGCCGACAAGGATTAGCAGTAATAGTAAAAAGTGATGTTGGTTCTACACTAAGCCTTCACTACTATAAACAAATCGTCTGTGCGGATTTTGAACAACTTAGTTGTTGTAGCGGGGCATCATACGTCGAAATCGACAGAAGACAACCTATCATATATATATATATATATATATATATATATATATATATATATATATATATATATATATATTTAAAAGGAAACAAACCGTAAACCGTATTATGTGTTAATCAAAGTTTTGTCTTTATTTCGAGACTTCCTCTGGATGAAATAAAGACGAAACGTTGAGGAATACATAATACGTTTTGTAAGTATTTACTTCAAAAGTGTTCAATTCGTAGGTAGAGCTAGTTAGTAATTTCTAAAATATATATGGCGATTCAGCTACACTAAATATTCTGCGTTTCATCCACTATAGGTTTCGTCAGGCTTATGGGTAAGCCTGACGAATCCTATAGTGGATGAAACGCAGAATATTCAGTGTAGCTTAATCGCCATATATATTTTATAAATTACTATATATATATATATATATATATATATATATATATATATATATATATGATAGTCTCTCTTCTGTCGATTTCGACGTATGAGGCTCCGTTACAACAACTAAGTTGTTCACAAATTCTATTTTGTCGTAATACTATTTCCATTATTTTCATCATATATATATATATATATATATATATATATATATATATACTAGCATTCAAGCCAGCGTTGCCCGGATGTTTGGATGTGTATGTTGGGCAAAAAAAAAGGTGGTAGTAGGAAGGAAGCTCGAACCCGTACCGGGAAGGAGGAAAAGAACGGGTGAAACAACTGACGTCTTTGCTGTTTCGACCACCACCAAACCGGAAGTAACGTAGGTTTAAATTAAAGCTAGACGATCGAAAGGAGAAGATTACTTTCAAAAGTATCTACGAGAAAGAGACCCTCACTGTAGTGAAGATCCCAGTTGCAGGTTAATATATTAATGTTTTTATCCAGTTTTTCGATATTTGCCATCTGAAAGGCCGACCTTCAAACCGATAGTGATCTTGATAAAATCCGTCGCCTCTGTCGAAAGTTTTAGGCAGATATGCGAACATACATACATGCGTACATTTATAAATTAGTAGCTAAACAATTTCTACCCAAACCGATTTAAAAGCTTGTCCTATCTCTGAATACTCTTTATATCAAATTTCAAATGTTTAAACCAGAAATTGTCTGAATAATTTGGTAGAGACCGGAGAGGTCATTTTTTTAACTTTGACCCCTATTATGACCTCTGCCCATTTATTGTTTTGGGCTCACATCAAGTTATTAAGTTAAATCCATGTCCACGGAACCTACATCTAAAATGTCAAGTGTTTAGACCCAAAATTAACGAAAACTGATTAGAAAATTTTCCCAAAATCTCTGTAACCTTTGTATCAAATTTCGAGTGCGTAGTCTAAAAAATGACAGAGTTATTGCGTAGGGAAATGTACACACACACACATACACACGGACATACATATACACAGATACACAGACACGTTCATTTTTATGCATCTATATATGTGTGTGTGCGTGTGTGTGTGTGTGTGTGTGTTTATGGGAAAATATACTAATTCACATTTATTTCACCTTTATTCATACAAATCTTTTTATTTACGAAGCTCCGTGTAATTAAAGAGCTTAAACAAATATATGGAAAAAAAACTATGCATTCTAAATTAAAAGATGTCAATCTAAATATGTATTTCTTTAAGCATTTTTAAATCTTAAATTCTCGAATGCACCAAATGTGTACTTCAATTAATTATACACACATATACACACACACTCTCACACAGATATATATATATATATATATTAATATATATATATATATATATATATATATAAGTATACATATATTGCATTTTGCCTGAGCTATTCATTACAACGGATGCACACAACGTCCGTGTTTTAGTGTTATAATCAAATTACAAAACGGTCGCTTGTTTAGATTCTAAGCTTACTTGTTTCTATTTTTGTAATGATCTCCAAATCTTTCATGAACGCATATATAGGTTTATACATTTCTCTCAAACTGCATCCTTGAAAATACAATTGGAAACATAACAGCATCATGCGTGTTTTTATTAAGAATTAGAAGTGAATTTTCAAGTTTACTGTTTTGAAATTAGTGAGATGTTCTGACAAATTAATAATTGTTTTTACGATTTGAATGTATTGTATTGTTTAATTCATTTCATACGTCCCGTTACTATTCTGGGTTACCTGTATTGGTATCGGCATTGAAAAATACAACCTAATAATATATTATTTTATTTTAGCTTGGACTTTGAGATAAGGCTTAAAAATTGTGTGTGTTAATATTGTTGTAGTGCAGTCACTACGGTGCCAAGTGAGCATTGTCTGAAATAAAGTTGTTTCAATCACAACAAACGCAGGTCAGATAATTAGTTACCCACCCTCATGGAGAGACTATAACATCTATGGAACACAGGAAATACTGTGGATATAGTAAAAGACTCAGATATTTCTGTTGCGTCACTGTTAATTACTCGAAGAAGGACACATGAATACTTGACCAAAACTAGTTAAAAATCAACAGTAACTCCGAAGGTGAAGAAAACAGCTCGCACAAAATCCAAACCCACCATATTTTTGTTGAATGATTCTTCAAGAAAACTAGATTTCCCATTTATATATCAATGTGTGCCTCATCATTTACAATCACCATTGAAATCCAAACATGCATTACACCAACGTTTTAGGCTTAGTTGTTGTTATGTAAATGTTTTAATTTTTATTTACCATCGTTAGTTTTCTAATATCTCTCAGTAATCTTGTATGGACGATGGCACATCTTTATATCTTTTTTTTTAACTAGCAAACATATCGTGTATGTAACAGAATGTGCCAATGTAAAAGTCCAAGACACAGTCTATATATATATATATATATATATATATATATATATATATATATATATATATATATATATATATATATACTAGACTACCCGTAACGCGTTTGGGTCAATATGTTCGATTAGCTATGGAATTAATGTATGAGCTTGACACTTCTGACGTAAAGAAATAGTTTTCGTGACATAATGGAAACATTTCTATGGAAGTATATTAAAATGAAAAAAATAATATACATAGGTCTCTATGAGTGGTTTTGTTTATAATTGTTTATTTTTGAAAAAAAAAACTTACAGCCATATAATTATAAGTGGGTTGCTATACATATCATACACTGAACAGATACCCTAATACTACAAGTAAAATTCAAATTTTAATATATCATTTAAAATGAAATGGTTAGATGAAAGTACAGAATAGTTAAAAACACAGTTAAACTATGTTAACAATGCCATTTTCAATAGAAAATGAAAATAAAATGTAAATATTTTCATTCATTTTAAACAAACATTTATGACCCATTGGGTCAAATATTTAATTTATGTTAATAAGGTCAATAAAACTAATTAAGACAATGCGGAAATGAACGATGTAAAAAAGCAGAAAGTATAAACAATTGTTTATTTGGATAATTTAAATACGAAAAAAAAAACACAATTGGTACGCTGAAAACGTACACAGTAAAACAATATGTTTTATTGTGTTGATTATTCATTTGTAAAAAAACATCATTTTCGGGGTAATTTATTTATGTTGGTAGTTTAGAAGAAAATGTATGATTTTTTATAAGAAAGGTTTACTAAAAATGGATATTTAAAAAAAAGGAAGAACGTGGGCAAATGTCCGGTTTAAAATGCTGTTATAGTTGTTAACAATTCAAAGTTAATTTATTTGTAAGAAAATTGCGACAGTATAGTTGTAATACAGAATAGATGCAAACCATCCCCACCCTTGTATTCGAATGAATTAGATAAACAGTTTGCTGAATCTAATGGTTCCTCGTCTTATAAAATACCAGAAAGTAATACTAATACGAGATCATCTCTGGGGAGATTCTTTTACATTGAAAACTCATGGGTTAAGGCCATTAATGTAAACTTTGTATTCTTTGAGTTAAGCATAAAACTTTGAAATTTAATTGAAAGTCAATTTTTTAAATAGAATTAAAACATATAAACTACAATATATATATATATATATATATATATATATATATATGTATATATATATATACATATATATATATATATATATATATATAATCTTGACATCTCGAATATAAATTCAATTTAAATCATGATAACTCGTCATAGAATTTAAAAGACACTTTCAGAGAACAATTATTTAAAAAAAAAAACTACTGAGACGACAGTGGCGAATTTGTCCCATATATTGTCTATTGAAGTTTTAGCCTACATTATTATAATAAAGAGGAAGGTATAATTTACTGAATGGAACGCCGCAGTTCTTTAGAAAACATCTTTCAAAAGTAAGGTATGTTTTTGTTTGGCTCCGAAGGCAAGACTAGTGTCTATTGGCACCGTGTGAAAAGCTATTCACTGGCCGACAACCTTGGCCGATGACGATGTTGTCTTTCGGCGATCATCTTTTTTTCAGTGAAGATTATCCTTTGTTGCTGACTAGAATAAAGATGATTATAATAACACTGTGTTGCGCTCGACCTCAATTCTCATAATTCTGTTATCATTTTTTCCGGCGAAACGATCTATACTAATACGTTACAACAATACGATACCATACGTATATACATGAACGTAGCTTCTTTCCGTTGTAAAACAAAGAAAATTTTGCAGCGGCTTGCGACATCAAACATACACAATTATGCTCCCACAGAGAGAAAGAGAGAGAGAGAGAGAGAAGAGGGGAGAGAGAACGAAAGAGAGAAAGAGGTGGAGACAGAAATAAAAAGACAAAGAGGGAAACAGAGAAAAATAAATCATCTATAACTTTATTGAGATTGATATATGCAGAAGAGGAAGAAAAGAAGGGTGAGTAATTCATACGTATTTATTTTTCTATCTATATGATTTTATATTGCGTTAATCCGTACGTTACGTTTTGAAAAATGTGTGATACAATTTATGAATGCAGAAACCCATTAAAAAAAAAAAAATCAAAATTCGGGAAAATTGGCTTGGGAAAATCAAATGTGTCATACCCTAAAATATAATAGTGATCTTTATTTTGATGTAGCCTCGTTTTGAAATAGCATTGTAATAATATAAGATCATTATTGTAATGGTGTGAGAAAGAAACGCGTAAACATTACGATGTGCAACATCTCTTTATCGAATACATCAACGACAATAAATTGAAAAAAATAGGAACCATTGAAAGATAATTGGGAAACATACTATAATCTGCCAAGATGTGCTGGAAACTACGAGTAAATTGCAACTGATATTTTACAAGGCGCATTTCATATTTATGTTTAAATATGTAGTACAATATTACTTTCTGCGTATTGCTAGGTACTTATTTAATTGAATCGTTTAGGCTAGTTATATATTTAATATACAATAGACACGGTTGGATACAGGGATGGTTATTAAGTTATGATTGCTAGTTATTAGTGTTTCTGTCTTTTGCTAGTTATTAGTGTTTCTGTCTTTTGCGCTATTTTTAAAAATAATAGCGTTATAAAAACGTAGTCTTTTAGTAATATATATTTTTATTTCGTGGACATTCCACGGGCTTATGTCATCCATTACTCTATTGATGACGAAGCAGTCAGCGTTTGTTTTTATTTAATTACGCAGTATTATAAAAATATAAGCGCTTCCATATTTGTTGAGTTTTGCTTCAGAAAAAAAAAGCATCTATTGAGATTGTCGACATAAGCCGTAATTTGTCATTTATTTATCAAGTAACAAAAATTCTATTGACTACATTCTTCAAAAGTTCTATTAACTACCTTCTACAAAAGTTCTATTGACTACGTTCTACAAAAGTTCTATTAACTACGTTCTACAAAAGTGCTATTGACTACGTTCTACAAAAGTTCTATTGACTACGTTCTACAAAAGTGCTATTGACAACGTTCTACAAAAGTTCTATTAGCTAACTTCTACAAAAGTTCTATTAACTACTTCTACAAACGTGCTATTAACTACCTTCTACAAAAGTGCTATTAACTACGTTCTACAAAAGTTCTATTGACTACGTTCTAGAAAAGTGCTATTAACTACGTTCTACAAAAGTGCTACTAACTACGTTCTACAAAAGTGCTATTAACTACTTTCTACAAAAGATCTATTGACTACGTTCTAGAAAAGGTCTATTAACTACGTTCTACGAAGGTGCTATTATCTAGTTCTACAAAAGTTCTATTGACTAGGTTCTACAAATGTGCTATTAACTACGTTCTACAAAAGTGCTATTAACTACTTTCTACAAAAGTGCTACTAACTACGTTCTACAAAAGTGCTATTAACTACGTTCTACAAAAGTTCTATTGACTACGTTCTACAAAAGTTCTATTTAGTACGTTCTACAAAAGTGCTATTAACTACGTTCTACAAAAGATCTATTGACTACGTTCTACAAAAGTGCTATTAACTACGTTCTACAAAAGTGCTATTAACTACGTTCTACAAAAGTGCTATTAACTACGTTCTACAAAAGTGCTATTAACTTCCTTCTACAAAAGTTCTATTAACTACGTTCTACAAAAGTTCTATCGACTATGTTCTAGAAAAGTGTTATTAACTACGTTCTACAAAGGTGCTATTGACTACGTTCTACAAAAGTGCTACAAACTACGTTCTACAAAAGTTCTATTAATTATGTTCTACAAAACTTCTATTAACTACGTTCTACAAAAGTTCTATTGATTACGTTCTAGAAAAGTGCTACTAACTACGTTATACAAAAGTGCTATTAACTACGTTCTACAAAAGTTCTATTGACTATGTTCTAGAAAAGTGCTATTAACAACGTTCTACAAAAGTGCTATTAACTACTTCTACAAACGTGCTATTAACTACGTTATACAAAAGTGCTATTAACTACGTTATACAAAAGTGCTATTAACTACGATCTACAAAAGTTCTATTAATTATGTTCTACAAAACTTCTATTAACTACGTTCTACAAAAGTGCTATTAACTACGTTCTACAAAAATTCTATTAATTATGTTCACACTTGTCTCATTTTAGACAGGTTCTACTGCTATCGTTTTTGCCACTACTTATAATGACAGATTCGGAAGTCGAGGAGAAACATCCGTTATTTAAACGTTTTTATATTATTGTGGAGGAGAAAAGAGGGAAACAACTACAGAAAGGTTTAAATACACAGATAAAAGAAAAGTGAAAATCTAATTTAGGAGTTAGTCTTTTTATGAAATATAACTGATTTGGATAGTTTTTATGTGTTTAAATCAGAAAGTGTTGACTAACTTATCCCTATTTCTTTATATATATATATATATATATATATATATATATATATATATATATATATGTGTGTGTGTGTGTGTATATATGTATATATTTACGCCCAATTCTATATTAAAAGTAGTAAACATATATAATAAGTCGTTTAGATGAATGATTTACTTACTTAAGAGTTTATATTCTATGGTTTTTCTAGTATTTGTGAATTCATTCTGAAAGGCTTGTGTCATACTTTTTGTGTACACGTTTCTAGAACGACACAAGTTCTTTACTTTTAATTTTGACGTTTGGAAAATATGTTAAATAATTTCTAATCTATTATTTTTGTGCCTTTGAATGAGAATTTCAGATCTCCGGGGAATATCCTGTGGCGATTAGAAAAAAAATGTAAATCTTTTCCCGTTGTCATCATTTATAACAAAGACGGAATTCACCGAACTCTTTTGATTACGTCAGCGAATGATGACCTATTCAAGTAAATATAAAAGGGGTATAATACTTTCACGTCAGTACATGAAGCATCTAGTATTTTTGTTAGATGAAGTATCTATCTCATTTTTTAATGATTTTTCATATAAAATTACCTTGCTGCGTAATGCATAGCGCATAATAATTATTGGTTTTGTCTTTGTGACTGACTACATCACATTTTAAAAAATCATAAAAGATTTAGAGCCAGTAAAAGATATGATAAATATGTAGAAATACTTTATCTATTAATGAATCAGAATTGAGTAATTAGGCGCAGAAAAAATAAACGTGAACAAATTCTCCCTTACATCTTTATAGTTTCTATAACATAATATAATAGAACAACTACTTTGAGCACATTGCGAAGGCTGCTGCAAACGTGGTGGGTTCCCTCCGTCGAGCATTAAGTCTACTCACACCTGAGAATATATTGTACCACTATAAGGCTATCATTCGCCTATGTGCATTGTTGCCACATCTAGGTTATTGCATCTAGCACTAGCCTCTCTCTTGCATAGTGTCAAAAACAGAGTTTTTAGTCTAATCGGTCGTACTTTGTTAACTAAGCTCCAACATATGTCCACTCAGCGCCATGTTGTGTTCCTCTGACAGTTTTACAAGTATTTTAATGGAATTAGCTCTGATGAACTCGTCGTATTAGTGCCTACTCGCCGTACTTATCCCCGACAAAGCCGCTTAGAAACAGAATCTCACTATTTCACTGTTTATATCCCTTAATGCCAGAAACTTTTCTACTCTATTAATGTTTTCCTTCGATCTGCTATACTTTGGAATTTACTTTCTGCTACTTGCTTTCCTGGCTGTAATGATACGCAGAAGTTCTAACGTAGCATAAAACAACATCTTGTTATCCTTTCCTAGGCATAGTTCCAAGTTGGATTGCTTTAGGTTAAATTGGCGATACGCCTTCTGAAGGGTGAACGTAAGTAAATAAAAATCACAGATCATAACAAGTTACTTTATTTACGTGTTAATTAAATAAGTATGCAATTAAATGTAGAACAAGATTGCATAAAATGGATCGAAAAATAGGATATGAAATCAGTAATACCAGGCTTGAAAAAGATAACAAACTTGCAACTATAAAAATATATAGAAACTTGAAATATGACTAACTAAGCTTGACTAAAAAGAGAAAAATGAAAGCTGCAGAAACGGCAGTAAAACCAACAGTATTGAGACGACAGAAATGCAAATATAACACTACTAAAAAAACGAGGCCTTTAAAAATACTGACATTAGAAGTAGAACAAGAACCGAACAACTTGACGACAGCAAAAAAAAAAACTCTTCTCGAACAAATTATTGGATATGCAAAAAAGGCAAACCAGAAACTCTCAATTACTGATAAGCATGAAAAAGCGATCTGGTAATTAGATCAGACATTAAATGGCATGAAAAAAAAATAGTGACAAACTAGAAACCATGAGGTTACGATTAATTACATGAGTTATTACACGAAGTATTAATACAATTTATTACACGAATTATTCATACAATTTATTACAAGAATTATTCATACAATTCATTAAAAGAATAATTCATACAATTTATTACACGAATTATTCATACAATTTATTAAACGAATTATTCATACACTTCATTACACGAATTATTCATACAATTTATTACACGAATTATTCATACAATTTATTAAACGAATTATTCATATAATTCATTACAAGAATAATTTACACAATTTATTACACGAATTATTCATACAATTTATTAAACGAATTATTCATGCACTTCATTACACGAATTATTCATACAATTTATTACACGAATTATTCATACAATTTATTACAAGAATTATTCATACACTTTATTAAACGAACTATTCATACAATTTATTACACGAATAATTCATATAATTTATTACACGAATAATTCATACAATTTATTACACGAATTATTTGTATAATTTATTACAAGAATTATTCATACAATTTATTAAACGAATTATTCATACAATTAATTAAAATAATTATTCATATAATTTATTACACGAATTATTCATACAATTTATTACACGCATTATTCATATAATTTATTACACGAATTATTCATACAATTTATTACAAGAATTAATCATACAATTTATTACAAGAATTATTCATACAATTTATTACACGAATTATTCGTATAATTTATTACACGAATTATTCATAAAATTTATTACACGAATTATTCATACAATTTATTACACGAATTATTCGTATAATTTATTACACGAATTATTCATACAATTTATTACAAGAATTATTCAAACAATTTATTACACGAATTATTCGTATAATTTATTACACGAATTATTCATCCAATTTATTACAAGAAATATTCATACAATTTATTACACGAATTATTCATATAATTTATTACACGAATTATTCATACAATATATTACACGAATTATTCATACAATTTATTACAAGAATTATTCATACAATTTATTACACGAATTATTCATATAATTTATTACACGAATTATTCATATAATTTAATACACGAATTATTCATACTATTTATTACAAGAATTATTCATACAATTTATTACACGAATTATTCATATAATTTATTACACGAATTATTCATACAATTTATTACAAGAATTATTCATACAATTTATTACACGAATTATTCATACAATTTATTACAATAATTATTCATACAATTTATTACACGAATTATTCATACAATTTTTACACGAATTATTCATACAATTTATTACACGAATTATTCATATAATTTATAACAAGAACTATTCATATAATTTATTACACGAATTATCCATACAATTTATTACAAGAATTATTCATATAATTTATTACAAGAATTATTCATACTATTTATTACACGAATTATTCATATAATTTATTGCACGAATTATTCATATAATTTATTAAACGAATTATTCATATAATTTATTACAAGAATTATTCATACAATTTATTACACGAATTATTCATTCAATTTATACACGAATTATTCATATAATTTATTACAAGAATTATTCATATAATTTATTACAAGAATTATTCATACAATTTATTACACGAATTATTCATATAATTTATTACAAGAATTATTTATATAATTTATTACAAGAATTATTCATATAATTTATTACACGAATTATTCATAAAGTTTATTACACGAATTATTCATATAATTTAATACACGAATTATTAATATTATTTATTACACGAATTATTCATACTTGTTATTACACGAATTATTCATATCATTTATTACAAGAATTATTCCTATAATTTATTACACGAATTATTCATACAATTTATTACATGAATTATTCATATAATTTATTACACGAATTATTCATATAATTTATTACACGAATTATTCATATAATTTATTAGCCGAATTATTCATACAATTTATTACACGAATTATTCATACAACTTATTACAAGAATTATTCATATAATTTATTTCACGACTTATTCATACAATTTATTACACGAATAATTTATACAATTTATTAAACGAATTATTCATACAATTTATTACTAGAATTATTCATACAATTTATTACACGAATTATTAACACAATTTATTACACGAATTATTCATATAATTTATTACACGAATAATTCATATAATCTATTACACGAATTATTCATACAATTTATTACACGAATTATTCATACAATTTATTACTAAACTTATTCATACAATTTATTACACGAATAATTCATATAATTTATTACAAGAAGTATTCATACAATTTGTTACAAGAATTATTCATATAATTTATTACACGCATTATTCATACAATTTATTACACGAATTATTCATACCATTTATAACACGAATTATTCATACAATTTATTACACGAATTATTCATATAATTTATTACAAGAATTATTCATACAATTTTTTACACGAATTATTTATATAATTTATTACACGCATTATTCATACAATTTATTACTGGAATTATTTATACAATTTATTACCTGAATTATTCGTATAATTTATTACAATAATTATTCATACAATTTATTATACGAATTATTCATATAATTTATTACACGAATTATTCATATAATTAATTACAAGAATTATTCATATAATTTATTACACGAATTATTCCTTTAATTTATTACAAGAATTATTCATATAATTTATTACACGAATTATTCATACAATCTATTACACTACTTATTCATACAATTTATTACAAGAATTAAACATATAATCTATTACACGAATTATTTATACAATTTATAAACGAGTTATTCAGATCATTTATTACAATAATTATTTATCTCATTTATTAAAAGAAGTACTCATATAATTTTTTAAACGAATTATTCATATAATTTATTACACGGATTATTCATACAATTTTTTACACGAACCCTTCATATAATTTATTACACGACTTAGTCATATAATTTGTTACACGGAGTATTCATACAATTTTTTACACGAATTATTCATAAAGTTTATTATACGAATTATTCATACTATTTATTAAACGAATTATTCATACACTTAATAAAAATAATTATTCATATAATTTATTACACGAACTATCCATGCAAGTTATTTCACGAATTGTTCATATAATTTAATATACGAACTATTAATAAACTTTCTTACACAAATTGTTCATATAATGTATTACACGAATTATTCATATAATTTATTATACGAACTATTCATACAATTTGTTACACGAATTTTTCATACAATTTATTACACGAATTATTCATACAATTTATTACACGAATTATTCATACAATTTATTACACGAAGTATTCACGTTATTTATAACACGAATTATTCATTCAATTTATTAAACGAATTATTCATACAATTTATTACACGAATTATTCATATAATTTATTACACGATTTATTTATATAATTTATTACACGAATTATTCATATAATTTATTACACGAATTATTCATATAATTTATTACACGAATTATTTAGACAATTAATTACACGAATTCTTCATACAATTTATTGCACGAACTATTCATATAATTTATTATACGAACTATTCACGTAATTTATTACACAAATTATTCATTCAATTTATTAAACGAATTATTCATATAATTTATTACACGAATTATTCATATAATTTATTACACGAATTATTCATACAATTTATTACACGAATTATTCATATAATTTATTACACGAATTATTAATATAATTTATTACACGAATTATTCATACAATTTATTACACGAGTTATTCATATAATTTATTACACAAATTATTCGTATAATTTATTAAACGAATTATTCATACAATTTATTACACGAATTATTCATATAATTTATTACACGAATTATTCATATAATTTATTACACGAATTATTCATATAATTTATTACACGAATTATATAATTTATTAAACGAATTATTCATATAATTTATTACATGAATTATTCATATAATTTATTACAGTAATTATTAATATAATTTATGACACGAATTATTCATATAAATTATTAAACGAATTATTCATTAAATTTATTACACGAATTATTCATATAATTTATTACACGAATTATTCATACAATATATTAAACGAATTATTCATATAATTTATTACACGAATTATTCATATAATTTATTACACGAATTATTCATACTATTTATTACACGAACTATTGATATAATTTATTACACGAACTATCCACGTTATTTATTACACGAAGTCTTCATACAATTTATTACACCAATTATTCATACAATTTATTGCAAGATTATTAGTATAAAATATTAACAACACTACATGTATATTTGATGAAATTGTTTAGAGCATCAACCTACAAATCAGACATATGAGAATGGATGACTGAAAGAAGAACGTGATTTGTACAAAACACATTGAAACCGAAACCAAACAACTAAGACCAAATATTCTTTATGTTAAAAATGTAGAATATGTTTACGTATGGATCAGTTTCAAGAAATCTGTGACATGCATATTGCACGCAGAATAAAAACGCACACTTTGGAATACAGATACCGCTAATGGTATAGAATTATACAACCAAGAGGGACAATCTAAGTATAAGCCGAACTAGAAAGTTAGAAAAAATGGAACTTTCTAGACGCTAAAAAATAGTACAAATATTGAAAAGATACTGGAAGAAACTCCAAGATTCTGAAGTACGATAACAGGAGCATATTAATATAATAAAAAAGGAATACCAGAGAAATATAATTAGATCATAATCACGCTGACAAACCAATTCTCAACATATCAGCGAAAATAAAATTCGTTGGGTACAGTATCTGCCAGGTTGGTGAAATTTTGGACATACTAGGATGAGCATGTTGTAGGATGTCAACGCATCCCTGAGAGAGCTTCAAAACACTACAATCGCTATCTCCTCGTACGTAAATATATGCGAAAATTGACCGCTTGTGAATTTTATACTCACAGGAAACATATTCTCTCGACAGAACCGGGTTAACTCACTTAGGCTTAGTGTCGCTTCCGTACGGTATTAATCATAACGTAGTGAACGATGAAAACGGTGAACCTTAAAGAATTGAGCTATCTCGATCAGAAAATTAGAAAGCTAATGCGTATGGACATGCAGAGACGCATTAATTTAAAAATGAATCTGTCAAATAGTTTCGCGCACGGCGAACACATAGACCCACTTTGTAAAAAGAAATAGACACGCAGTTATCGCTCTTTTGACCTCAGTTTTAACAGATAGGAGTAAACACAACTTCGTGTAAATAAGTTTTCCTTTTTATCTTTTCCGTTTTGCTGTTTCTATTCCCCTTTTTCGGTTACACTCGATCGCCTTCACAGCTGGGTTTGCACACGCAAACATACCTTGTAATAAAACTAACTTCTACGTACTGGCCCAGCCTTACCGAAGTAAGCTTCACATTGCAAATTATGAACCAACTCTCTACCAACCATGAATTACCTCGGTACTGCATAAAAATGCATGTGCTATTCTCAATCACTAGAAATAAACAAACGAATACATACGAAACACACACATAAGGTTATGCATTTTCCACTAAAAGGTATTTCCAGTAAAAAAGGTATAACTATTCTCTACTTGATTAAAACAGATTGTACATCCATCACCACGGCGTCAGTTCTCATTAATTTATGTCGTCCGAATACGTAATGCTACCGCAACAGACAAAAACCTATATCTGATTGATGGTGTTTGCCGACTCTACCCACAATAACAGAAGAGGTGAAAGGAACTATTTCGTACGGACGAAAACGTGACTTCACAAAAGAAGTAAAAACTACATAATTCAAAAAAGAGAACGGCTAACAGTGACATTATTAGAGTGACCGTCAAATGCACAGCACAGAGAAGAGTGATGCAATACATAGAGCAGCGAAAATTGAAAAAATAAAGAGCTACAGCAACGATTAATCAGAATGATAAAATCAGAATGAAGCATAAAAAACACATAGGCATGCCTGCGAAAAGGCAATATAATCTAAACACTTATGAGTTTGTTATTTTTGTGCATGTATTGAGTTTCAAATTTAAGACTCTTTTTTCTATTTTTTAACAAAGAAAATAAAACTCTGTCATGTAAAACAGAAAATACAACTTTGCATTCATCTCCAAAAATCTAGCTCAGTTGCATATCCTTTTAATCATTTATTTTAATAATACCCCTATTGGGGTTTTCGGTTTTCTAAAGAAATGATCATGTTTAGTTTACTATTACGTGTAATTATATTCATGCAGATATTCTACATGATTTATACTTGCGTTATGTTTGTGCAAACAGTTTCTAGTAAACACACACCTCTTACTATATATATATTTATGTATGCATAAAATTAAGATGTTTAAAAATTCAACGTTATTTCAAGTGGTTAGTGGTAGCCGAATGGATTAGGTCTCCGCTCATCGAGCCAGATATGTCTCGTGATACGAGGTTCGAATCGTTCGACTGGTAGTAATCGTGACACCCTGCACTGAAGATTCCCGAAAGGATGAAACACTAGTGTCTGTAGGTATTGAATTATTATAGTAAAAAAAAATAATTATATATATTTGTATATGTATGAGAATTAAAAAAAAGTTGCCAGATGAAGGTCGTACGATGCGATTACTAATATGAATTCGTAACGTAATAGCTATTTGTTCATGTTTTAATATTTAGCCTTGCAGCAAACACATCTTACTAGCTTAGGTATTAACGTCAACGGAAAAACGTAAATGTAAGCTAAACGTTTAGGTATTGATTATCGGTGGTTGGTTGGACGTGACTAATTCTTTTTTTTAGTTTTTAAAACATTACTACATTGGCTCCAATATAATATAATAATAAATATGGAATCTGTATTATCTAAAACATATTTAAACATATTTTACGACCGAGCAATTGTTATTAATAATTGCGCAAAATCCTATTTGCCTTTCATGAGCTTGTCGCTAATGGTTATTTGCTTTCCTTTATTATTTTCGAATTATTTATTAACTTTCCAACACTAAAAACAGCATCCTCAACGTATCGAGATAGGCTGATCCAGATGAAGACTTACACTCATAAGATATTTTAGCAATCGTTTATTTACATATCTATTAAACTTAACATCAAATACAAGTTAGTACTAATTACCAATTTTATTATGCTCGTTGCACATATCAAAACCGGAATTTGAAATTCGAGTCACTTGCTTTAAAGGCGAGTACCCTGCTATCTAGAAAACCGCGTCACATAAAAGGAAGTCTATGAGAATTTTCATTTGACAAAATAAGTATTAATGAGTACCCGTTTTATATATTTTTTATTTCGATAAGTTGCGAGATTTAATACATCTTTACTTATAATTAATTCTTGTACCGTTGTGGGCACTACTCTTAAAGATTCCGAGACTGAAATTTATGCTTACTTTTTTTCTTGTTTTTATTGTATACAAACATATCTGGCGTGACGCGTAAATGATGGGCTTGCTTATATTGGCAAAAGAAAAAGTTGATTGACAAACTAAGATTGTTAATCGACTTGTGTTAAATCGACTTTTAATCGACCTTTTATATAGTAATCATTCGTTACACTATCTTGTGTATTTCTCTTTTAATTTTCTACCTCCCATTTTCGCTCTTATTCACTTTTTCATCATCAACCTCATAAATTCCAGTGAAAATGATTCACGGTCCAATCGAAACTGCTCGTGAAAACTATGGAGTTTTCATTCAAATTTTCTATTTTAAATAAGAAAAAGTTATACAGAAAATTGAAAAAAATTAACAACAAAAATGGAGCGTTAATAGTCGGTGTATTTAACAAGGCCTTCCTGAATTTATTTGCGACCTTGACAGGCCAAAGGGAAGACAACGAAGCAACTAGATTCGAAGCAAAAAGTCACCCCAAAGCAAAAAAAAAAAAAAAATACTAAAAAAAAACAAAAAAAACTAAGAGATAGTGTATATATAAATGTATTATAACTAAGGCACATTTTATTAGCTTGAAAATAAGTATTCATTAAAGCATTTAAACAATTATCATAAAACGTTAACCTTAACAGAGTATTATAATATTATAATAGACTGTAAATGTCCATATACATTAAGCTTATATAAACAAAGATATGAGCATTCCAGTACTCAATTTGGCGACGAGTATAGAAATATCCGTATATAGATGTACCACTTTTTGTGCAATTGTATAAGTTCGAAATCTCGGTAACTACTGATTAGAATTTAACAAATAAAAAACTCGATGGGAGTCTTATAACCTGGATTGTTTAGTACATTATTGTTTAATCGTCAAATATATTTTATGTATGAAAACCAAATATGGGGAAATATCACATATAAGAAATATTTGCAATCAAGTTTCGGCTTGCTGTAATTTCAGATTATTTGAAACCGTGGCAGAATAGTTTTGTCTCCCCTCTATTGGACCAAGAGATTTGGGATGCATACATACATACATACACACACACATATATATATATATATATATATATATATATATATATATATATATATATATACACTACGAACAAAATTCAAACTATTTAACTAATACAAATCAGCAAATTAATATTAATACCAGACCTCGAGCTTTTAATAAAGTACATACATATATCGGCGCTACTTCAACATTAATTAAGAAAAGAATATCAAACACATTTCTTCCTTTAACAACCATTATTCTAATAATAACCAAGGAACTTCTCTAACCACTTAAATTAAAAAAAACTTAACTCTAACAATACTCCCTTCTCAATCAAATGGACTATTATATAAAAGTTAAGTCTTATACTCCAGGCTCTAAGTCATGTCGCCTCTGTACAACCGAAGCTATAACTATAATTACTTACCATCAAAGTAACAATATAATTAATTCTAAAAATGAACTGACCTCTTTCTGCAAAATAAGTCCAAATTTAATCATGACTATTTTGAAATTACATAGTAATTACTTTTACCTTTTATATAGATATATAATTTTTTTTATTTAACTTTTTCGTTTTTCGACATACTTCTTAATACTTTATAATTTAATAATCCTTTATTTTAATTCTTTATCTCTTCTTTGCATGGCCGGTTTTTTATCTGCATTTTCTGTTTTATTCTTTAAACTTTCCTATCTATCTAATATATCAATCTACCCACACTTTCATATCTTGTATGCATATTTACTTTAATTTTACTATAGGAATTCACTTACTTTTTATTTCCTGAAATTCCAGATACCGGCCATCTACTCCCCTTTAATAATTTTTATTTTTATTTTTATTCTTTTTCATTCCTTTTTTTATTCTTATTTTATTTTATTTGATATCATATATTATATTTTATATTTTATTTTTATAATATTTTATTTTTAATTTATTTATTTATTGTTTATTTTCTATTTATTTATTATATATTTATTTATTTTTATTTCCCTTTTTATTTTTATTTTCCTTTTAGTGTCGTTTAATAACTGTTGCTGGCATTTTTTAAGTGATGACTTGTACATTTCAGTTGACCTATATTATTTTGCCCTATATATATTTTTGCGCCTTTAATATTTCCTGTCTGGGTCGTTTTGACTTTTGTTTCCCTTTATTTTATTTTATATTTATATTTAACTTTATTATGTTTTTTCTTCCCAGATCTTTTTGTTATGTCTCGGAAGTAGAGTGAAAAGCACATCTTGTTGTTCTTTTATCAATATTATTTTTTATGTTTGTGAATTATTCCATGGATTTCTGCCTTTAGATTATTATGGACCATCTTCTTCCAATTACGTGATTTCCTTGGATTTTACTTGTACAAATGAAAATTCTGTTAACTTTCTTGAAGTTTTACGTTTGGATTTTACCGTCTCTGGATTTTTATCTTCCACCAGACTACCCATTCATGTGTAATCACCTTTTACTTTACCATATTCCCTCTGCTTAAGTTATTTTGTTTTCAAGTAAGATCTTTGACTTACTTGTTGTTTCATCAAATACTTCTGCATGCAAAATCTGATCCAGCATTTTGCTAATTTCTACCCTCTTATGAGAAGGAAAGTATTTCTTCGAAACTCCGCGGAATAAGGACTATCCATTTATCTAGTGTTTCCTTTTCAGATTAAATATGTGTCAAAGTGTCTTTTAACATATTTTATTAACTGTTTGCTCATATATATATATATATATATATATATATATATATATATATATATATATATATATATATATATACTAGACTGTCCGTGACACTTCGGTAAGTATGCTATATTAGCTATGGAATTCATGTATGAGCGTGACACTTGTGAAGTAAAGATAATAGGGTATTTCTTACATAACAGAAACATTTCTATGAAAGTATGTTAAAATGAAAAAAAATATAGATAGATTTCTATGAGTCGTTATGTTTATTATAATTGATTATTTTTGAAAAAACATTACAGTTACTGAATTATAAGTAGTTGGCCATACTTATAGGTAAATGTACACTGAACAGACACCATAATACTTATAATTAAATTCAAATTTGAATATATCGGCTTTTTTATTTTTTACATCGTTCATTTCTGTATTACATTTAAGTTATGTTAAAGCCCACTCTTCCCCTGTTAAATAATAATTTCGAAATAATAACTTTAATATTTCAGCGTCCCAAATGTTCCTTTGTTTTTTTTGTCTATTTTAAACCCCACACTTCCTATGTTAAATAATAATTTCGATATAATAACGTTAATATTTCAGAGTCCACAGTGTTGGTTTTTTTTTCGCGTTTAAATTGTTCAAAAGTACTGTTGTTAATACTGCCTGTTTTTTTTTGTTTTTTTAACATCCTCCATTTCTGTATATCCTTTAAGTTATTTTAAACCCCACTCTTTCCATATTAAATAATAATTTCGAAATGATAACGTTAATATATCAGTGCGCAGGTAATGCGCCCATGCACAACAGGATGTCGTAAACCGGAAGTAAACCAATTGGAATAATGTTTTTTCTATCGAACTTATGTGTTGGAACATTTGCTTTAATTGCCGCTTTTTACAATTCGAACAAGGAGAAAAAACATATTTCCCTAGTGAACATCTCTGATTTGATTCCTAGTGGCATTCCAGTCAGCCTTCTTGTATACCACTATCAGCCGGTCACTGAGATGTGACCGACAGACGTGTTATAGTAGATGTCTTAAAGCGGTCTCATGAAGATATGAAGATTAGCCAGTCATTAGGGTCTGTGTAGAAAGAAGAAAATCATACCTGAGATGGTGGATCTGGGTGTGGGCCCTTTCTTTTCTCAATATGATCTTTTCATCCTGGTGGCATTCTGGTGGGAATCTTCATCTTTTTGTCCTCAGGGCAGCCTTTCAAGTTAAGACATGCATGTAGACATTTATGAAGGCATTTATTGCAGACACAAGAAAAACGACACGCGACACAATTGTAATATATATGAGAAATCTTAACTATTTATTTTACAATATATATATAACAAAAACTTTAACAATTAAAAAACTTTACAATAGGTTTTTCAAAGCTAACTAAGCTAACTAGTATTGAAGGAGGGGGTGCTCTCCCAACTTACGGAGAGACAGAATATTCGTCCTCACTTCATGGTGTTCGTGCAGGAAAGAGAGAGAGCTCTAGGAAAGGGAATTATTGGAAGGCGTTTCTTTGTATCTCTACGCACATGACCAAATAACCACCCGGTCATACTACGGAGTTTGTTAGAAACAGTGACACCAGAAATAGTGCCACACCCCTCCATATGCAATCCGAAATTTATGTGTATTCATTAATTTCAGAAGTCCCTAATTTTCCGTGAATGGTCCGTCAAACGGCCGTAAGCAATAAATGTCCCCATGCTCTACGTTCCATCAGGAACTCAGTGAAGCAAGTTATTTTTCCACCAGGCCCCTGGTAGACTGGTATATTGCTTCGAATACCAGAGAGGGTAATTATCCTCGCCCTCCATCGAGGCAATGGCCTCATGATTTCAGTTACTGGATTTACATTTTCTTAAGCAACCAGTATAATATTTTTTTTTACCAAAACTGGATTTTACGTGAGTTCATCACGCCGACCTATACGTATTTGACTAAGCCGGATTCTGCGTGAGTTTATCACGCCGACCGATACATATTCCACTAAGCCGGACTTTATGTGAGTTTATCACGCCGACCTATACGTTTTTCACTAAGCCGGATTCTACGTGAGTTTATCACGCCGACCTATTGTTTTTTTTTTAATTTAGCCTGCATAACATTATTTCCGTAACTGGATTTACGCTCCCTTCAGCAACCAGTATAATGTATTTTAACCAAGTCGGAGTTACGTGACCTCATCACGCCGACTTATATGTATTCCAAGTTATTACTTCAGTTACTGGACTTACGCTCTCTCCAGCAACCAGTATAATGTATTTTAAATAAGTCGGTGTTACGTGACCTTATCCCGCCGACCTATATGGATTTAGTAAAACCTCGGTTTTCAGAGGTTCTAATCCAATTTAATTCTGTTAGAGCAAGGGGTCTGCCGCCGAGCGACCAATAAAATCTATCCACCACGGAATATTTATTAATTATATAAAGAATAAATTAAGAAAGGCACTCAGCCTTCATGAGTTAGAATACTCAATGAGGGCAAAAAATTAAAAAAAAATAAACAATTCAGAA
Source organism: Euprymna scolopes (assembly GCF_053919585.1). NCBI lineage: Eukaryota > Metazoa > Mollusca > Cephalopoda > Sepiida > Sepiolidae > Euprymna > Euprymna scolopes. The sequence goes on along the minus strand of NC_136487.1, from coordinate 170,888,060 downwards.
ACCTGGTATACATTAAATCAATGAAATTTGGTGTTAACAATTTTTTTTCTTTAAAAAGAAAACATTTTTAAAAAATCATTTCAGAGCACCTCAGTCACAATTAGAATGTGTTTACACAATGCAAACGCATTACAAGTAATTACATTCATAATTAACTTTTTCCCAAATTTCAGGGTACATTTAAAAAGTATGTGTATTTTTTCAAAACTTGATTTACAAAAGATCATTAAAATTTAATTCCAAAATTTAAAAATTATTTCAAGTATTTTGGTTCATCGTAAAAATCAATTTGTGTTAGTTAACTTCTTTCCAAAGTAATTCGTATTATTTTAAAAACAATCTTCTCAAAAGGTCATAAACTTCGAATAAACCCATTTTTCGTAATACAATTAAAAAATTATTCCAAACATTTGGTTCATTATTGAAATTAATCTTCGTAAAAGATAATTGAAAATTCATTTTGAATCAATTTACCCTTCACAATGAGATTCAGAGATATCCCAAAACTTTTTCATTTCGTAATTATTATTTTTTAAATTCAGTGTACATTTAAAGTTATTTAATTGATTCTTAAAAATCGTGTCTTCTTATAGACCATTATCAAGGTCATTTCGAATTCAGAAACTTTTCACGTTAATTAACTTTTTTCAAAGTAATTAGTTTATTATTTAAAAGCAACTCTTTTCCTAAACTCACTCACAAGGATTATTTCGAATTAATAAACTCCCACCACACCTGGGAGTTACATTAGTTAACGACCAGTTCTGTATAGTTAACAGCTCGAAAAAAATTAAAGTTTCAATTAAAAGAGATCTTTCTAGACTGATGCAATCTTTTTTCTTCTTAAGAATTAATTCAATTTTACGTGTATACTCCTCAGTCAATATTTCAGGGACCCCTATTATACGGTCCAATTTCAAATAAACATTCAATTAAAGAATTCGCTCGAATGATTCTTCCTTAAAAATAATCTAGAATTCAGGAAAATTTCTTTCGTTAGTCAAATAATATTTCCTTAGAAATTATAAAAAAAAATCAGAGAATATTCGAAATGTAATAGCGTAATGTTTCTTAAAAACAAACTATGAACATTTCAGAGAACTCTTAAAAATTAACGTAATCATGTAACAGTTGGCTTTTGCTAACACTCGAAGATTTCAAAACAGTACTTCAAGTTCTGTTTGAATAATTTTTTTTATTTTTATTTTTAATAAAAAACAATTAAAGACATCATTGTATGTAATTTAACGAAGCATAAATAATTTTGTTCTTTAAACTTGGTAGAAAAATTTAAAAAAACAAGTTAATTCGTTATTATATACCCTCCTGCAATCAGCCATGGGGGTTTAGCTATGCAATTATTAAAACGCAAGAGTACAGAGAGAGAGAATGAGGGAGAAAAGAAGGGGATAGAGACAGAGAGATGTCATAACACACCCCACCACCCTCATAACACCATTACGTAATCACACAAAAAATCTTTTCGACAATTTTAAAAGTCACTCTCTCGTCCTCACACACCCTAATGGGTAAGGGAATGAGAGAGAGATAGAGAGAAGAAGAGAGACAGAGGCAGGTAGCATTGTTCTACCATCCGTCCTTCAACACCCTCACAAACACCATGACGAGGTAATCTTCGCTTATCTTTCCCATGTGCGGCCATTGTTTTAAACAAATGAGTGACAGGTAGACTTAACATTTCTACGAGTTTAAAAAAATAACAAAATAGAAAAACAATCTTATTTTGAACAATTTTGTAAAATCCATTCTCACACAAAACTTTCATATTATGTAATCTAAATTTCTATCAATTATCTTTTTCTTTCATATCTTTTCTCTTTTTTAACAGACAAAAAATATCAATAAAAAACATTATCAAATCAAAAAGTACCCTTATGTTTCAGCCTTAATTTTTACGTAACCTGAAAAAGGACATATCAACTGTTCATGAAACACAGCCTGAAACAGAGTTCCATTTTCTCAAATCTAAACTGAAAAAACTAATTAACATTCTACAAGGTTCTTACATGTGCAAAGTCAAAAGATTTTTTTTAAAAGTCCTATATTTTTATAAACTTGAAATAAAGATCAGATAAAAAAAAATGTTAGGTATCCTTTTTTTTCCTTTTTTCAATTTAAATTTATATTTCGAGCTTCGTATTTGAAGAATTTTTTTTTATCTTTCATGTAATAACAACATGCATAGATATACACACGTATAGATATATATCTTGAGAGAGACAGAAAGAGAGAAATCGTGAGAGAGAAAGAGATATTACATATACTAGAGAAAATTTATTTTTGTCTCTGTTTTTTTCCTTTGTGTAGGACACATTTCTTACTTTTTTTTCGAATGGCCACTTTCAATACTCTTTTTTTTTTAATCGAGCTTTTGTTTTCATTTTTTTTCGTAGGTGCAAAAACATTTTTTTTCAGGTTCTAAATTTTCTTTTTGAGTGCGATTTTTTTTTTGTGCGCATGTGTACTGGTCTGCCATTTAAAAAAAAAATTGCCTGAAATATTCAGTTTTTTTTGCGTTTTTTAAGAGTGTGGCCATTTTTTTATTCGATTCGTCTGGTGGTCATTATTTTTGGTTGTGCCGTGGGTTTAAGGGTCGAAATTATTTCCATGCTGGGAAACAATATATCCTGGTCATAGTGCATCATTTATACCACTATCAGCCGGTCATTGAGGTGTGACCGACAGACGTGTTATAGTAAATGTCTTAAAGCTGTCTCATGAAGATATGAAGATGGGCCAGTCATTAGGGTCTGTGTAGCAAGAAGAAAATCATACCTGATATGTTGGATCTGGGTGTGGGCCCTTTCTTTTCTAAAGATGATCTCTCCACCCTGGTTGCATTCTGGTGGGAATCTTCATCTTTTTGTCCTCAGGGTCGCCTTTCGACTCAAGACATGCATGGAGACATTTATGAAGGCATTTTTGAAGGCATTTATTGCAAACACAAGAAAAACGACACGGGATACAACTGTAATATATATGAGAAAGCTTAACTATTTATTTTACAAAATATATAGAACAAAAACTTTAACAATTAAAAAACTTTACAATAGGTTTTTCAAAGCTAACTTAGCTAACTAGTATTAAGGGAGGGGGTGCTCCCCTTACTTACGGAGAGACAGAATATTCGTCTTCACTTCATGGTGTTCGTGCAGGAAAGCGAGAGAGCTCTAGGAAAGGGAATTATTAGAAGGCGTTTCTTTGTATCTCTACGCACATGGCCTAATAACCACCCGGTCATGCTGCGGAGTTTGTTAGAAACAGTGGCACAAAGAAATAGTGTATAGTATTTTGTTATTTCTAGCAGTGGCTGTTAAACTTGGAGTCGAGAGTTTGAGATGATGCCTATCATTATCATTACGTAATCAGCATTTCCAAGAGAACAATTGGCATTTGGTAAAAAATCCTCAGGAGTTGTCGTCACAGATAGGTCCAAAAGTGAGGCTAGCTATTCTGGGTTATCTGAGAGACAGATAAAGGACGTTACTGTTTGTTTCGAGCAAACATATAAAAAAGGTATGTGTGATGGAACCAGCTGTGAAAATATGGTTAGAGAATTTAAAACAATTACTGTTGTGGACATCAAAATTATCTGATATAAGTGTTTGGGCGCTAGTGTCTTGCGGGAATGCTACATCTTTAGTGTAAGAGACAGTCCTGACTCGACGGAGACCGACAAAGAAAATATAAGTTGTCCGGGATGGTTCCTATTGACCGGTTGTGGTTCTAACTTTGGTAATCTATTCTGGCATGTGTCTTTTGCAGATACAAATTTTCAGGTCATGTTATTGTTATTTTGTTGTTGTTGTTGTTATTATTATTATTATTATTATTATTATTATTATTATTATTATTATTATCAGAGGTTATTTAAGTGATTCGCAACAATTAGAAAAATAAGTTTTATCAATATTAGCTTTTGTTATTAAACAATGAAATATGACAAACCATATTTAAACATAAAAAACTTACGAAAAATACAACTACGTTATGTTTTACATCTTGTACGATCAGTGCAAGTAGATCAAACGTACGAGTAGTAGAAATGAAAGTGTCATATAAACTTTAGCCTAACACTCCTTTGGAAATGATATATGGGTAAAATTATTAGACGATGATAATTGAAACAAGTTTTATAAAATTGTATCACGTGTTACCATGGCGCTGCCTCCTTGCAAACTATATCATATTCGTTTTAAAATACAAGGTTAACGTATACTTATAATAAATGGTGCTCAAATTGTATGTCAGCTCATTTATAAAATTGTTATGGCTTGCAATAAGCCAGAAAGAAAGCGGAACAACGGACGAGAGTTTAAGCAATGTATTACTGGAACAACAACGTAAAAAGGTTACAACTGAAAAGAGTAGTAAACGTCATCAAGCAGGCGATGGTTGCTCTGGTGTTTAATCTACACCTGTGATCAATAGGTTTCTGGTTCATATAATGGATAAAACAGTCCATTTGGCGGGTGATTTCCCCTACAACGCCCCCTCCCAACCTGATTTCCGCGGTTGTAAAAATTAGTATTTCTTCATTTTGGGGCAGACCACCAAGGGTATGTGTGCTTCCTCTTTCTGCTGGAACGTCTCGATTCTGACATCCCTTTTGGGGTGTCTGTGTCAAAACAGTAATCCACAGTTTTAATCACCTCACTGCCGTCCTGCGGCGGCTCTTCTTGCTCCTCATAGAAGCGTTTCCTGATTTGGTGCACGTGCCTCTTATGTTGGAACTTTGGGCCCTGAATGATGTATGTAACATTGGCGAATCTTCCCAAAAAGAAACGTTATTTCTAAAATATCTCAAATACACGTTATCTCAATTGTTAAACCGTTTCGTTGGGATTGTAGCGGTTCTGTTGTGTACTATGTGTTTGGGTAGCAGTTTATCAATTATAGATTTTATTTTCCGTCCAAACATGATTTCTGTTGGGGATCCATCATCTGGTTTGTTCGGATTTCTCGTGATTCTGTAAGCCTGCAGAAATTGCTGAAGGGCCTTTTCTGTCGGTGTGCCGGACGCCTTTTTTAATGCCCTTTGAAACTTATCGACGAAGCGTTTGCCCTGGCCGTTGCTTCTGGCGTAATATTGGCGTATCGTAATATGCTTGATTTGATACGTCTCGCAGAATTCTGTGAACTCTGCCGAGGTGAACTATGTAGCGTTGTCACTAACCAGACAGTCTACAACCCCAAGGCGAGCAAACAATCCCAATAAAAAATTGTCGTTGTTGCCGTGGTCGGTTTTTGCATCTTAGTACCGCTGGCCATTTAGAGTAGGAGTCAACTACCAATAGGTAGTAAAAATTCCTCCAGAGGTCCCGCATAATCGATATGCACTCTCGGTCATGATTGGACAGCTTTCGGTCAAGCTTTATGTGTTATCAGTGGTGCTTTTGCAGCCAAAGCACAGCCTTTGCATCTTTTCACCATGTCGGCAATATATTGGTCCATAGCTGGTCAATAATCAAAAGTTCTTATTAATCTATTCATTCTGACTATTCCCGGATGGACCATGTGAAAATCCCCTAGAATTCGTTTTTGAACGGTTTGGGGTATGACAACCCTTTCACCGTATAATAGTTTTTCGACGCAACTAGAAAAAATGTGTGAACTGGTGTTACCCAGTGCTAATTTCTGCTTAGTGGTTTTAATGAAATTTTCATTTAGGGATTCTGACTTAATTTCCTGAAGTGTGACCGGCAGTTCGCGGATAATATTGTTTATCATGGTTTTACATCACTATTAGTACGTAGTGCCGCGATTGCTGAATCTTCAAAAGGTTCCATTTTGGCAGAAATCAGTCTCGATTTACCTTCTGCATTAGCTAGTTGTTTTGAGGGGAGAAATCGAATTGTAAAATTATAGTTCAGCACAATAATTCCCCATCTAAATAGTTCCAGCGACCTTGGCAACAAACTTTATGTACGTGTTCCATTTCAGATCAGGGGTAAAGGACAAAGAAGATTGTCAAAACATAGGGGCTTCTCCTAGACGAGAGCCATCAATTTCAATTGCTGCCGGATGGGGATCAGGGCGTTGATGATGTAACGATAGGAGTTTGGTTTTATATGAATTAAAGGTAACCATCCACGCCTTCCCCCACGGAACCACGCGTTCAAGATCAGAGGAGAGAGAATCAGAAAGAACATTGTCATTTACAGCCTTTGATGTGTTGCCGTAGATGGTCATGTCATCAGCATAGATGTCAACGAATGATTTAAGTATGTGTTTAGGGATATCATTGATGTAGATCAGGAAGAGAGGTGGGCCCAGGATGGACCCCTGAGGGCGCCTGCATTAATGCTGCAGGCCTCTGATTTTTGTCCATCGACCACTACTCTTATGAGTCTGTCAGAGAGAAATGATTTAATTATCGAGAAAAGATTTCCAGTGACACCGTAGCTGGAAATCTTGTGAAGTAGGCCTTTATGTGATACCTTGTCAAAAACCTTTGATATGGCAAGAGTAATTGCCATGGAAAGGAAGCCTTTGTCAAGAGATTCACCAATCCTATGACAGATAACCGTTAGCACATCTGCGGTAGATCTGGCAGAACGGAAACCATAGTGTGTGTCACTAACAAGGTTATTTCGGGTGAGATTGTTGATTATTTCTCGATGCAATATAGATTCCAGCAACGTACTCATGACACACAGAGACTTATTGACCTGTAATGAGAGGGATATGACTTATCAACTGAATTCTTAAATACAGGACATACTGATGAGGTTTTCCAGGGTGTTGGAAAGCACTTCTCTTTAAGGCAACGATGAAACAGTTTCGTCAGTATGGGAGCAATTCTGGTTGAATCTTTTTTCCACACTATTATGGAGTATCGGTATACAGTACGGTGGAGGGGTACGTCTGGAGACTTATTACAATTCATTTTTATCTTAACTGATACGAAGTAGTGGTCGGAGGATCCTATAGTAGAAAGAACGGAACATGAACATAGCTCAGGGAGCGTTGATAGAAAAAAGGTATAGAAGGCTTGCATACTGACATGTAGTATCGGGTATACGGGTGGGCTCGCGAACAAAGTGAGTGAGACTATAAGCAATGGCAAAATCAACACAGAACCTCCCCTCATCGTCTGTCTTATTTGAGTGGGTCAGCCATTCCACGTTATGGACGTTGAAGTCACCACAGATGTGAGTGTTAGCCGAGAGATGTGCTGACAGGATGTGGTCTATTTTCTCAGATATAGTCTTAAAGATAGTAATTCCGCTGTTATGGGACCAATAGAGGGCAACTATAAATGCAGTGGTGTAAGCAAGTGTAACCCGGAATCACATATAAGGTAAATTAGGGTCTTCTCTAGAGATATCCCTGCCACACGGGAAGTCATCTAAGCCATAGTAAGGCACATATTACATGCCCATGGCGATCCCGGGGGTTAGATTTATATGTTAAGTCAGAGTATCCGTTAATTAAGAACTCATCTTGGTAAGTGGTCGGCCCTATTCCAGTTTTGCTTATAAAGAATATGTCCGGTTTCGTCTCCTGTCATTGTGTTTGAACCTCTGGAAGGTTGGAACGTAGACCCCTTATGTTGGAGAAGGAGACATGATAGTATGGGTCTACGGTGGAAGTGGGGTTCTAGGTTTATTCGAGTTTTTTTTCTGGAGATATTTCATGTTGAGGTTTTCGGGTTTGTGGAACAGGTCGGTGTACTTAGTTAGAGCAGGCTAGAGAGGGAAAGTAAGAGAGAAAAACAGGAATTGTTTTATTATTATTATTATACAGCATAGAAAAACATCTCTCAACGGACCGAACCATAACGATGGATTCAATGACATGTAAGAAATCTTTATTCTTATATTTTCAAAACATGAAACATCTTTTTTTCGTGTTTTCCTCTCTTTATTCGTTTTAAAATATTCAATTTTGTCCAACTTTCTTGTTTAATCCTGGTATCGTAAATCTGAAAGACAAGTAAATAGCCATCATATTTGTATTTTTACATATATTACAAGAAAAAAACATCTTATAAAAACGCAATATGTCAAACTTAGGCAGAATTGTGGCGGCCTTAAAATGGCGCACAGTAGCGTTTTCTTATATAATCAAAGCCGCCTAGAAGGTTAACAATTTTTATATGATTTTAAGTAATGCATCACAAAACAACATTTATATGATTTTAAGTAATGCATCACAAAACAACAGAATCAATGATTTCAGGCCGTTATATTTAGATGGAAACGCATGTGCATAGCTGAAACCATATCAATATGCGTAGCAACTAGTAAATATTAAAATGAAAGCTAAAATTATACACAATTTGTAACAGGTTTTTACAACACCAGCAAGTTGATATGCTATTCAAGCAATACTATGGAATAGTAACTGAGAAATGTCTGGAATATATTGGTTTATAGAACTTATAACATGTAAACATTTTCGGTTTAATGCAACTTATGGAATTCAGTTTTAAGGATGTTTTTTCCCAAAATGTTAATGCTTAAGTTACTTCAGACATGAACAAATAAAATGATAGTATATGTCGATGAGATTTTCATTAACAAAACAAACAAAAAAATTGAAAAATATTTGAAATTACAAAATGATATAAGGGCAAGGGAGTTGAGATGTTATTAAAGCACTGCGGAAAATTCCAACTTTTTTGATTGGCTAGGAAATACAGTGGCATAGAATAGATAACACATTTAAATTATATTGTATATAATTCATCAGTTATGTCACGTAAATGTCTGCATGAGGTTGGTGACAAAAATGATTTAAATTAGGGAAAGAATTTGGGTGTAACTTTAATATGGACATTACGTTTACGAGAAAAATGTTCTATTCGCGAGAAAAGTGATCGTAATTGAGGATTCTCTATAAGATATGAAATTAATCATTCGCTCCAATGGAAAACGGTTCGTGTCTTAAGATAACACTATGGTGAGTCTCCAAATTTAAATTTGATCCGTTTGTACATTCCATCATGAAAGATCAAGATCCCCCAAATTTGTATAATCATCCCCCCACACACATAGACACACACAGAGGCCACCCAAATATTAATATATATATATATATATATATATATATATATATATATATATATATATATATATATTTATTTATTCGGAATTTTTATTAAATCGCTTGGACAATTATTAAGAACTATTTGAAGTTTCAGGCGCTGCCAGGTTGTATGTGGTAGATTTGAATATTACGTCATCATAGAAAAATATCTCACTGATTAAAGGCAACATTTATTAACCTTTTAATTTTCGTATATAGTTCTATCTTTTATCTATTATTCTTTCTTGTTTTTTTTTCAAAATATAATCTAAGAATTGGAAATATTATTTTATATATCAATGCGTATCTGAACACTATTAAATCTTCTGTTTTAACTATTTAATGCGCAATATATATATATATATATATATATATATATAAAGATGAGCTTATAATCTATTCTGCTAGTGAAATAATTAAAATGTTGTTTCAGTTGCATCTGAACACTGGTAAATGTACTCTTAGAATTCATTATTAAGAGCATCTACGTAAACTATACTTACGGGTTGACTAACAAGTGTTTAAATGTAGAGTTTTTCAGGTATTTCTATGCGTGCGCAACCAAAATGCAACTGGCTATGAGAAAAGCAAGGATTTCGAAGATTAAGTGAAAAATTTTAAGCGTTGTCCTACAATTTTATTTATAGATATAGCAAACCTATTTATTATTTGAAATTATAAACGCTTTAACTTAAATGCCATTCAGAACAAATAAGCTTCTCCTTTAAATTTTCCAGTTATTATAATCGCTTCCAGGACAGGTTTTTGCAAGGATTTTATTGCATACCGTGTGTCATTACACAGTTTAAGTGAAGCAATATAACTGGATCTCTTGCATTCAATATCAAGTTAGGTTGGCATTCCAGGAAACTGTAGTGAATTCTACAGGAAATTCTACCGCCTGATCTTCATTAATAACACAATCACTGAGGTGAAAACTCTGGCAATAATAATAATAATTGATCCATGTGAGGACCACATTTCTAATGGCCAAGATTTTGTTTCACGAAGCTATACAACATTGCAGAAATTTCGAGCAATATCTGGGAAAACATTTGTCATCAGGTCTCCAACTGAATCTGATGTCTGGTCACATTATTATTTTGCTATTTAATATCTCTATTCAATGCTATTGAAGCAGTACCAATGATAATGGGTGTGATTTGCGAGAAGTGCTGCGAACTGATCATCAAATAAATTTATCCTCATTATTATATTCTTCTAATTGAAGAATAAAAACGTGTGTACCACGCAGTATGGCAGAAGTGCCTAATTTTCAGATCGTATTTGAAATGGAAAGAAGGAATTGGGGACCGAATAAAACGTTGCGTTTACAAGAACAGCATCATATTTTATAGCTTGAACACTTTTTGCAGACTATAGCGTTTTGTTAGACCTATCTCTCTTTTTATCATATAAAAAATAATAGTGTCATACTTACAGCATTGTAATGACATGGAACTACCATTTGTCACTTTTACCAACGCGTGGTAAATAAACGTCAACTTGATAATTTTTTTATTGAATGTCGTTTAAAAATTATAGAAAATAGAACTTATGCTTATGTTTGAATGATTGATTTCGTGTCAAACTTTTATTAGTTGATTTCAGTTTCGTGTGTGTTTTTATTGTAAATGTGGATATGTATGGATTTTCAGGCATGCTTACAAAGAATATTAAAGTAAATGTGGGGCTGATAAGTCATTAACATGATATTTAACGTTAAAAAAATAAGGTACCCCCTGTAATCCATTTTGTTTTAAAAAATCGAGTAGTTAGTATTAGTAATTTTTATGTGCATAATTGAAACAGATGATATAGCAAATATATTTCATGCCCAAAAAGGAAAATGAATGTTTTTTCCGAAAGCTGTTCTTAACATATGGATGATGGGGAATTTATCCCGAAAGCCGTTTTTTACATAGGGGGGTGAGTATGTTTATTCCAATAGCCGTCTTTTACATGGAGAGTTTGGATGTGTTTAATCAGAAATCTTAACGCTTGCGCATTACAATTTTGTCTATTGTGAAAAATATGGCTTTTTTTTAGTGTTTACGTTGGATAAAAAATGTTTCCTTAGTTGTACACTACATGTCACCCCGAATTTAACTGTAATGTTCTTTGTTAGTATACCCGGAAACCTTAAAATGTCGATATTTCGAATGCAAACGATGAGTTGGAATTTATGTAAAAAAAAAGATAGCGAAAAATTTGTATTCTAGATGAAGAAAAGAATTGCTTAAACAGTATCATTTGAATTAATATATGTTTTCCAAACATTTTATGAGTATTTATATTTTATTAGTTACAAAAATATCTATTTTGTTTTGTCATAATTTCCCTAAACATATTTGCATTAAGTAAATGTGTAAGGATAACTTTAAAAAAACACAACACACGCATTCGAAAATTTAGCATTTTGGTTTCAAATGAATATTCGTTTATCTAATCGATGAACGAATGAAAAAGAAAGATATATACGGGTGTACTTGTCTTCTTAGTTTACAGAAACAAAAATGGGAAATTATTTACAGAAAAGAGAGAAGTAATTTTAAGTAAAGTGTTACATGATAAGGGATGCCCCCTTTTCATATATGTATAAAAATAGAGAGATTTAGTTAAAATGAAAATGAAATAGCAATAGACGAAATTCGACCCTCGTAATTTAGGTTTAGAAATAGATTACGTGTGAGAATTAGAAAATGAAATGTAAAACAGCTTAGAGATAAAATAGTTTCAAGAAAAGAATGTGCACTGTCAATTTTGTTATGAAAATTCAATTGAGAGAATGCAGCTACAAGATAATTTATTAAACATGTTTTTAACATATTGGAAATATAGGTTACTGAGTATAGGTTAAAATTCCTTTTGTAAAAAAAGGAAAGGTTTTGGACACGTATGTCCAGAACACGTGTGTATGACGTCATGGAAAATAGAAAGTTCTAGAGATAGTTAGAGAAACTTTAGAGAAAAGACAGAGCGGGGGGAGAGACGGAGAAGGAGTCTGAGGGCGACAGACGATAGTCTGCAGTTTGTCATTCGAACGTCTAGAAGCGAGACGGTCACTTTGAAACTTAATATGTGAAGCTTTGAATTCTTGATGATTAAAACCACGGCCGGTCGTGAGAAGAAATAAACCCATCGTGTGTTTTTATAAACGTCGTCTTTGTGTTGTGATTCGACCAAAAGGTAAAGTAGAAAATTGTTATTATACGTCTATATATCTGTGTTATAAAATGTATTGACCTCTACATCTCATATCTACACTAAGACTGTCTGCACACTGTTTCCTCACTCTAAGAGCTTCCATCTACACATCTAAGAATGAACATTTTTAATATAAATATAACTCGCGTCATAAACCGAACAATCTCTCTCAACAACATCCCTCTCTCTAAAACTGATAAACAAGACTCTCCAAACATCACTTTTAAAAAATAACAATAAATAATAATAAGACCTAAATACAACAAAAGGAAAAAAAGTATTAAGAGAAAAGAAAATTACCTAAATGGAGTAATAATTCAAATTAAATAAAATTAACATTATTCCATTTGTGATAGAATATACATATATTGAATTTCAGCAATTCGGGCAATGTTTATTACTTTAAAAAATGAGTAAGAAGAAAAAAGCGTAAGAAGCTGACATGCAAAAACATATTTTATGTAAACCCTCGTGAAATACAATAAACTGTCCCTTATTTAGGAAATATGCACCAATTTGTGTATTCCCAATCAAATTGTATTGAAATTTTATCAAAACCAAATAGTGTAATACAATTATATTATTGTTAAATAATAAATACCATTTTTTATCAGATATACAGTGTAATACAATATTTTAAGAGAACACGCGTTTTAGTCTTGCTGATGTAATTGCCCATCGCGCCGAGAGAAATGTATACGCCCGGTGTTATTGCCATTGGATATAAAGTTGTACAGTTTTTATACGTGGTTTTCATAAATCATATGTATATATATATATTTTTTTCATATTCTATAAAAATATATCGCAAATAATTTAAAACATTTCCCTAACAAAATAATGATATAATTGTTAAAGAAAAAATACCGGTTAATGAGTATAACCATTTTAGTCCCACTTTCACTGAAATCCAGGTTTTTCAAGGATTTTTCGAGCTTTTAATTTTTCTTCCTTATGCTGGTCTTATTTTAGATGGTATACACTTTTGTAGTAAATTCTAAAATTGGTGTGTGTTTATTCGCATGATTGGCGTGAAATTCTATAAGTATTTTGAAATATAATAAGTTACAATTCATCAATTAACATAAGAAAATGTATTACTATGAAACGCGTTCTGATGTTTTTAATATACTAATATGTTATTTGTTCACGTCATCAAAAATAGGGCTGAAGAAACGCCACAGGACGGCACATATAATTAATAAAAATATACGTTTTAAAAAACAACAACTTTTATTGGACGGACGCAGAACACATGTTGGATTAATAACATGCCTATTAACACAACCCCTATTGTATTATATATATATATATATATATATATATATATTTGTAGTCATCGACATACAGTCCTGTTTCGTTGTATCACAACTCATCAGTGCCGCTAGACTAACATCTCTCCCAAGCCAAAGATTGAACCTAGAACCGTCGTGATGAACGTCGGCAGGTCATCCAGTCGACCACAGAAATGGACGCCCGCAAATAACTTGTCGGGATGTCTATTTAAATAGACATCCGCCACCACTCTTACAGTACTCAAATCGCTTGTTTGTAAACAAATAAACAACGAGCTTCGCATTTTCCAGCCAATTAAGTAGTATATATATATATATATATATATATATATATATATATATATATATATATATATATATATATATATATATATATACATGCATATATATATATATATATATATATATATATATATATATATATATATATATATAGGCTGGTCGCTAGAAAAGCTGATAATTTGAAGGTCAGCTTAGATCATGAGCTTGGAAAGATATCCCACCAGTTACCATTCAAAACGCCAGGTAATCTTTTATTTCTCGGTTAAGACGCTGCAGTGAAGTGTACATACAACATTTTAAGTATCTATGAGTATAATATAACAGTTTTCTTTGAAAAACTTTGTAAGCATTATTATTTGTAAAAATAAATCGTTCTTTTACAAATTTCCCGCTTTTCTAGCGACCACACTGTGTATATATATATATATATATATATATATATATGGGTGTGTGTGTGTATGTATGTGTGTGAATGCGGGTGTGAGTGCGTGGGTGTATATATGTATATATATACATATATACTGGGGCAGATAATACAATATAAACGTACATGTAAATATTCAGAACGTAATGTTGTCAACATATTTCAATACAAATAATAAATCACAATCTTTAACTAAATCATTCAGTTCAGCATTTTCTGTCCTTCATTCGACCGTTTACTGTATGAGACATCGTTACTTTGACTTCTATTTTCGGTAAAGAACGTTGCACGTAAGAATCATTATGAGGTTGACTCTCATATCATGACGATGATTATATATTTTATAACGATATACTAAAACGACTCCACGTTAAAGAGAGATGTCTCGCAAAATATGTCGAAGAGTGTTTCGATTTTTAAAAATAAGTTTTCGCGAATTTGTCTCTTTTGAATCAGTTTATTTTTCAAAATTGTATTTCGCCTTTTTTCACAATGAACTATACGAACATTCTACATTAGGAACAAATAAAACATTATATAACTGCTTTACGCAATCATAAACTAATTTTAGTTGATTATGCTGTGACAGGATTTTAACATACGGTGTTTGTTACAGATATGCCAACTCTCTTCCTAATCTACATTAATGATCTTCCGAATCACATTCTTACATCATCCGTAGACATTTATGCTTATGACGCTACTATCTATGGTATCAAATCTAGGGTCGCAAACGACCAAGTTCTCTCCGATTCTCTCCGATTCTCTCCGATTCTCTCCTCTGATCTTGAGCAAGTGATACAGTGAGGAAAGGGGTGGTGTTTTACTTTAAATGCGTCTAAAACTTTGCATCATCAACGGTCTGATTCTCATATGGCATCAATTCAAATGAATGACTCCTGTCTTGGGGGGCCTCATGTTTTGACAAGCTTCTGGGCTTGACCGTTACTCCTGATCTGAAATAGAACCCACACATTAAATCCGTTGCTAAGGCCACTAGGAAAATGATTGGATCCTTTTATCGATGTTTTGAGAAGCGAGACATCCGATCCAGTGTATACCAGTGCCTTTATCAGTCTACCCTTGTTTTAACTATACACTCCATTCCGGAACCCTGTTGGGGAGTTTTTATTTGTTCGGAGCTGTCTATTTTCTCGAGTTTCTTTGACCGATTTATTTCTTTGATGGGCACGTTTAGGTTTGATCCCACCGCTTTCTGGGCATCCATGACCTCTGGTTTTTGTCTTTCCCAGTGTTACTCCTTTCTTTGAGGGTTAATCATGATTGCATGTTCGTGTGTTTTACATTTGTGGTTGTCGGTGGTGAGTGGTTTTCGAGTGTTACATTGCTTTTTCTTGAAGTGAAGTTAGTTCATCTTTCTTCAGGTGAGCATAGTCAGTCTCGTTCTAGCCTATTATAGCTGGAACTCCTTCGTCTCAGTCTTGGCGAAGCACACCTACAAAACTTACTTCTTCCAGCATTACAACTATAGTAAGGTTCGGTTTTGAGTACCCTAAATCTGGTTGGGCCCTCCCTTAGTCCCAGATACATGTAAACGCTACCATTAAAAAAACCCTGATCCTTCTTGTGGCCATTTTGGCGTCGCTCAGGACATTTCTTCTAACCTATACCAATTTTCATTTCTATCTCTAACCTATACCAATTTTCTTATTAATTTTCTTATAAATTTTAAATCCAAACCTTTTACTTCAATTTTTCAGATTCATCTGCCTTACTGTTAATGCTAGGTTTATTTTTGGTGTCTTTTCAATTCAATAGAAATCCTCCTAAATTTGCTGATAAGGAGACCGTGCTTACCAAAAAAACTATGTATAATTGTTCTACGTGACTTCATGTATACCACAAATAAAAAGCATGGATTTCCGAAACGATCGTACAGATAATTGACTTTGTTGTTGTTCCTTCTTATGAAACTGATTTTTAATTTAATAAAATTTTGATTTTAAAATTTAAAAATTTTTTTAAACTTTTAAATTATAGATCACATTACTTAATATTGAATTAGCTCTAGGACATTTAACTATCGAGCTTATTATATATCTAAATTACAACGAGCTTTTCCTGTATTTTAATTAAACTAGTAATTTCACTATTACATTAAAATACACTTAGCTCTTTAGACTATTATTCTAATCTCCTTTAAATTTATATATATATATATATGTATATATATATATATAGTAGTTTATAACATATATATGGCGATTAAGCTACACTGAATATTCTGCGTTTCATCCAACTATAGGATACGTCAGGCTTATGCGCGAATTCTGTCGTTGCTTCTTGTTTTTATACATGTTGAGGATTACTAGTTGGCCAATCAGCTTTCTAGTATCCACCGCGCCCCTTCCTACCAGCCAATGGGAATGCATATTATCAAACAAAGGGTCTGTTTTAGAGCTAGGTTAGTGGTTTTAGTTGGCCGTTCTCCTTCTTTTTTTATATATACATATAAATATACCTATATGTACACAATAATGCACATATATATATATACATATATATATACACATATGCGTGTGATCGTTTATGTATATTCATGTTTATTTAATTTATTTCTTTGTTTGTTTTCTATTGTTATTGTTAGTTTTAAAGCTATTTTGTATCGCTATCCTAGAGTAAGTTTTATTTTGTGAACACAGTTGTTTGCTATTTCCCGCCTACAGTTTAATAGATTTTGAGGTTCTTTAAAGTACAGGATAGAGAATTTTTCATGGAGGCATAATTTACATGGGTCGTCTAAATGTCTGCATGTGGTAGCTTGTCTTATTATTTTCCATTCGACTACCTACGTATTGAGCACTTTTGAAGTAAATACTTAAAGTTTACGCATAAATCTATACTTTCGTATAGTAAATTTATGTGAATAAATGAAATAGTTATATATATATATGTATATATATATATATATATATATATATATATATATATATATATATATATATATATATATAAGGCTTTGGCATGACGAGGTTCGTCTCCTGTTTAATCAGCTCCTATGGGATTACTGGATGAAGACTTAAAATAAAGTCTTTCTAAAATAGGAGAAGAATTCAGGTTGTTCTCAATGGCCGTACATCTAAACAAAAGGTATAAATGGGTGGGCCGCTCCAGGGTCAGTCTTTGCACCTTTATTATTACTGGTATTCATAAATGACTATGCTGCTAATATAGTCTCTGTTATAGGTATATATTGTGACGACACCATGCTCTCTAACGGGATCAAGACGAAAACGAATGAACGCATATAATAGGTCATGGCGGAAACCCTAGAGTAAGACCTCCACTCTGTAGTCAAATGGGGACAAAAATGATTGGTTACGTTTTATTCTCCTGAGACTAAGCTTGTTTCCTTTATTAATTACTAATATCCTTTTGTCCGACCTATAACTATGCTTAAAAGTACTTTACATAAAATATATCGTTCAAACTCCTCGGTTTTACTTTCACAGAGAAGATGAGCTTAAACTAACACATTGAGTCATTACGATTAGGTTCGCTCTTTTTACCGGGCTAGAAAGTTAATTACGCTTGAAAGTATCATGTATTTCTACAAGGTCACAATTCGCCCATGTATGAAGTATTGTTGCCACATTTTGGTCGGTGTAACTTTTACTAGTTTCTTACTCCGAGAGAGGGTTCAAATAAGTTGCAATCCTAGTAGGTCCTGAAGTCATCTAAGTTTTAACATCTCGACGCTGGTCACGAATAGGCTCCTATATGGTTGACTATTATAGAAAACTGATCACATATAATGATAAAAGATGTATCGAGACGCAGGAATGAGTATGTTTTATCTGGCATAACGGTTTATTTTTGTGGTCTGGGTTCGAGCCTTGTCCACAAAGTATAGAAAAAAATTAAATTTAAAAGAAAAACATTTACATGTGTTTTTGATATAGATGTACATAATTTAACTTTAATAGTGATGACATAATAAAATTGTGGGGTCTGCGTTCGCGACTGGTCTCCATAGAATAGAAATAGGCACACACATCAATAAAGACTTTTCATATCTATATGCGTAAGTATATTTGATAATTATGTTCCAGTTTAAAGAAATATGGTATAATAAAATGATGGGGTGTTCGTTCGCGCCTGACCTCTATAGAATGGAAATATGTCACAGAGTTTAACAAGTTTTTTATAGATAGATCCACAGAATATTGTGATAAGTGTGTCAGTGTGAACAGGTATGGTATAATATATTATGGGGGTTATCTATTTTATGTTTACATTCATCATATTTTACTTCGGTTTTGATACCCCCAAATTCAAAGCTATCTCTTTACATCTCTTCCTTTTCATGACCTATCATACTTTCATAAATCAGAGCCAATTTTCTGTATGCTGTTTTCTAACCCAGTCAACGACGGATACTTTGCTAGTATACATATAAACATATATACCTATATATTTAAATCTATTCATATATACATAAATATATGCACATATGTAGATAACTATCTATCTACTATTATATAAAAGTAGCCTACACTGTGTGTGTGTGTGTGAGAGAGAGAGAGAGAGAGAGAGAGAGAGAAAGAGAATTCGATCTTTATTAATCAAAAATACATGAGCTGGTCTCTATGAAATTTTACATGAGGTACTTTATTTACATGGGTGTGTTCTTAGACAGATTTTATATCGGAATTTTTTTTATGTATATTGATAATTTTTTTTGATGTATACCGATAACATTTTTGATGTATAAAAATATTTATTTTTTATGTATAGCGATAATTTTTTTTGGTGTATACAGATAATTTTTTCTGATGTATACCGATAATTTTTGATCAAAATAAGTCGGTCAAAATATGAATGTGTATTGATTATGACACTCTACGATTGGCCTCGCTAAGCTCCATTACAGTAATTAATATCTGCGGGTGATTCAGTCATAGTTTCCTGGTGCGGGAGTGAGCGGGCAGTTTTAGTGGACAAGAGTTGAATAATTTTAATCAGGCAGACAGAAGTGATGACCGAAATACAATCACTGTCCCCTGTCAGCATCCGAGCATACAACTGCTCAAGTTCTTGCAAGAGGTCAGGTTATCATAAGCTACATTTTCTATAACGTGTTGTGTAAGATACTCATAAAAAAGTGGATGGACACGAACTGCATGCTGCACTGCCTTTCCAGTCATGATGTAATTCACAGAATTTTCAACGTCAATTTACCTAAGATCTCATTGATTCTACTCAATTTGTCAATGTTACTATGATGCCCATAAGAATAATCAAAGTGTGGCAGCTCCCGACCGTCAAGACCGGATCTCGTAACGGGCTGTATTCAGACACCTTATGTTTGATATCTGTAACAACTGGAGCTGACGGGTGTTGATCAGCAAGGTTGAATCGACACTCAAGTGTAGAGAAAATACATGCTTTTTCTGTTGAATACATATGAATAGTGGACAAAAAGATTACCGAAGACGACCTAATACCATCACAGCATTTATAATCTGAAGCGTAAAGACATATTCCACAACACATTATGGTTTATGACATTGAGAAATATAAAGAGCTTGAGTTTTCTGTTTCGGCATATGTGTTTCGCATCATCTTTGCAAGTGATTCCTTTTCTTTACTACCATCCCTAAGACGTGGAAATATATCTGTTCTATCTTACGTGAATATATTATGATCGACGTTGTCCACAATGAAACTCTGTTTCGCGTCCAGTGTGTCTTTGCTATTATCGACTACATCGTGTTCAGTAAAAACGAACAGGTTTTCCTTAGATTGCTGAATTTCCGAATTTGATGAACAATACCGCATGCCTTCGAGACTGTTTAAAGGAATCGATATCTAACATGATGATGAACCTAGACTGCTTACTCAAGCTGCAATTGGGTTACTGCAACTCTAGTATTTACAGATTGAGCAGCTGATTGTCCAATGCCTGCGACATACTAACGTTCTTTTCCAATAAAAGGTTTTCAAGCAAGCAAAACATCTGCAGGGGAAGATAATCTAAGACAGACTAACATCCAGGCGAAGAAGTCTTCGGATATGTATCGGTTTAAGATGAGCCCCTATAGTTGATATCGTTTTTGAAGTGTTTGGCGGAAACCTCTATCATCGCTTTCTTTTGCCCTTTATCGGTGTTCTGAATACTGTGATAGTTTCTCAGAGTTTTCGTTTCTTTTTCAAACAAGACTCCAATGTTAATCAACCCTTTACACTCTGCTATGAATAGCGAATTGAAATACTTCTCCGGCAGCGAATACTTCAGACATTTATTGCTGAAGCTCGCACTGTCTCCTCCTACAAATTACTCCGTCATTTTCTTTGTAATTTAGTAAGAGTGAGTCGACCTTAATCGTA
The DNA here is from genome assembly GCF_053919585.1 of Euprymna scolopes. Classification (NCBI taxonomy): domain Eukaryota; kingdom Metazoa; phylum Mollusca; class Cephalopoda; order Sepiida; family Sepiolidae; genus Euprymna; species Euprymna scolopes. The sequence goes on along the minus strand of NC_136487.1, from coordinate 170,867,447 downwards.
GTTCTCGAAAAAGGCACACATTCTCAGGAACGCTTTCTGTTGTTTCATGCCCATCTTTCTCCCCATCTTCCCAAGTGGCTTCTTTGTAGTAGATCCATCACTATGACGCATGGGAATTCAGGAATTTGTCTCAAAATTAATGTTACATGAAACATATTACAGACAGTATGTAACATAGAAATAATTCTCAAAGGACGCGATCGATGGTGTTTGCCAGGTTATCATTACGCTGTTTTCATTGTGACAGAATGGTCCTTACAAATCCAGCCGTTTTAACTAAATATTAGGTTGTCCGGAAAATAATGGCCATTTCAGGAAGTCTGTTTTGAAATTGGATTTTATCATAGGAGTTTTATTATATGTCAGGTAAACATCAACATGATTATTGATTTATATGTGCTCTTTAATAATTTCTTACTTTTTTTCTTTCCGAAAACGTTTTATGAGCGAATGAGCCCATAATTTGGAATATGAGAAAAGAATACATACGATTACTTTTCCTGCATGAGTTTAAGCTTGGTAACAAAGCTTCTCAAACAACTGCAAATATCAATAGGGCATGGGGAGAAGGAATCACAAGCGATAGAACAGTACGAAGGTGATTTCAGAAATTTCGTAGTGGTGATGAGAGCCTTAAAGATGAAGAAGGTAGAGGATGGCCATCTAATCTTGACAATGAAACTTTGAGAGCCATTGTTGAGAAAAAACCCACGGCAAAGTGTCAGGGAAATGTCTCGGGAACTTGGTGTCAGCAGTTCAACAGTGTCGGACAATCTGAAGCAAATTGGCAAGGTGAAAAAGCTTGACAAATGGGTCCCACATGAGCTCAATGAAAATCAACAAGCTCGACGTTTTGAAGTGTGCTCGGTGCTCTTTTTGCGAAACATTAATGATCAATTTATTGACCGAATAGTCATCTGTGACGAAAAGTGGATCCTTTATGATAATCGGAAACGATCAGGTCAATGGCTTGATTGTGATGAACCACCCAAACATTTTCCAAAGCCAAAGTTTCACCAACAGAAGATTATGGTGACTGTTTGGTGGTGTGCAATTGGTGTTATTCATTACAGCTTTCTGGATGCTAATCAGAGCATCACGGCAGAGGTTTACTGCAATCAACTCGAAGAAATGCATCATCATTTACAAAAATTGAGACCTGCATTAGTGAATAGGCGTGATCCAATCCTGCTCCACGATAATGCGCGGCCTCATGTTGCGAGAATGATACTGCAGAAACTCACAGACTTGGGATAAGAAACTTTACCACATCCTCCTTATTCTCCAGATCTTTCATCCACAGACTACCATTTTTTCAAGCATTTAGCCGCTTTTTAAGCAACAACACTTTCAGATCTAATGCAGATGTTGAATATTTTTTCAAAGATTTCTAATCATCTAAGCCAAAGAATTTTTATCAGCGAGGCAAAAATGATCTTGTTGATAGATGGCAAAAATGCATGGCTGTTCAAGGATCATACTTTAACGAATTTCAATGTCTAGTGTAACCTATTTGATTAATAAATCGTTTTTCTCTAACATTGGCCATTGTTTTCCGGGCAACCTAATATATTCATCGAGTCAGAACTACACCTTGTATTCACTACTTCATGTCAACAGAGGCCATAATGCGTCGTTCTAACAGGTTATAGTAGGCAGAAATGTAGCTGTCTTGTCAGGTGAATGATGAACAAGATACGCTTATTTATGCAAGCTTATCTGCTTTTTGTTGATGTGTTTTATACGACACCACTTGTGCATCACTGAACCAACAGCTAAGTTCCTTCTAATTATAACAATCATAATTATAATTAATTTTATCATTTTCTTCAGCTCCTTTCGCACCAATGAATACTTCTCTGCAATGTTCTATTCATGGCTGAATAAGGGGCACCTTTGTTTACTTTATTTATTCTCATCATCTCTGGAAAAATAAGAATCTATCGTTAAAATATAAAAGTTATAAATAATACTATAATCTGAAACATTTTAATAATATTTAAAAACTGTAAAATATATCTTCGAATCTAGTACGTTATTTATATACAAACATAAGATAGACGCTGAAAGGCGAAGTTCCTGATAGAAAAAATATTCAACATTAACTGAAGGTCGTCTCCTTCAATTTATATCTTTGGCAACCATATTCTTGGACGTCACATTTAGACCGTTTTTAGTAGTCGGATTTTATAAACTTGCAGTATGTTTTCCTGGTATTTAAAACCATCGAAAAATATAATAAAACGAATTCTCTTTGAATTTGTTAAAAGAAAAGTCATTTTTGCGTGTTTTGTCTTGACTCTATGTACCCCAGTATTTTCGTCTACTTAATTATGCATACGTTTAATGTTATAAATGACTTGTACTTAAAGCCAGAAGTGTATTGGCGCCCTAAATGTTGACCAATTAAACTTATTGTGGGTCATTAACGCTTTGATCGTCATGAGATTAGAATCATGCCACACACCAGTACTGCCACTACCTCGAACGATTACAATCAGGCGCCGGTAATGCCACTACAGGACTTTACTGGTGTCATTTATTTCGTGTTAAGCGGTTTTACAACCATAATTTGAAGTCAAATAATGAATATGTATTTAGTTATTTATATGCACAGACATAGTTACGCATCGATATTGAGATCAGCAATCTTTTGGAATATGATTTGCATAAATATCTCAAGAGGTCCAACGCTTTTAGTGCTTAAAGTGTGTGTGCGTGTTATATACATATCAATGTCTGTAAAATCTCATTGTCATTGTGTGCATTTTACGTACATACATCAATATAGCAATTCGTTGTATATGGGTGTGATTGTTTTGCACATAAATACACAATTCCAAAAATATGACAGTTTGTAAACGGAATAATGCCCCCAATAAACCTATGTCGCTTGCTTAAAACAGATATACATACAGGTATATATTTGACGTCTTCTAAAACTAGGCTATTACGTTATCGATGACGCCATAAATGAGACTAGTGTTTTATATTGTCAGCCACTGCTATTGCTATAAAGTATTTATCCATCTTATATTTACCTATTTGCCTCAAATCTTCATTATTAAAAATACATCACGCTTACTAGAAAGCGTACAAATTAAACTAGTCATTCCCGTAGTCATTCAATCATTTACAATTATATGTGATGTGTCTAATTGTGTTTGTACTATTTTTACATCACATCTGTCCATAGATTTGTTAAATGAAATAATAGTTATATTTCAGTATATAGCATGATACTTTTATATTACAGATGTAAAAATATAATTACTTTTAAAATTCATACCACGCATCAATATGCTATAAAATGTAAACTTCCAACGGTGTGGAGCAGAATGGTCTAACAGATACATTCATATTAAAAGTTTTAGTCAATATATATATATATATATATGGATATATATATATATATTAAACATATATATATGCATATATATATTAAACACACACACACATATATATATATATATATATATATATATATATATATATATATATATGTTTAAAATAACTTTTTTACATAATTGCCCCTGCGGAGCAGATGGCTTGTGTTCAGAGCATATGATATAATCACGTCAAGAACTTGGGACGTGTGGACTCCTGCATATTTAGACTTTATTTAATTTGAACGAAAATTTAGATACGATTTAAAAAGTGTGTACAGTTTTTGTTCTTGGAATCAAGAGAACACATTCCTATTATATGATGTAGCAGCTGAGTTGCATGGCTACCGAGCTAGGCTGAATTAGTAGCGAAGACAACTTTGTGACCCGTTTCCGCACGTGGTGAAGCAAATAAATACAATCGGGACGTCTTGAATGCAATTAGTGTGGATGAATGTAGGGGAAAACACTTCATATCAGAAAATTGCTATTCATTTGGTAGTCCACCCTTTTTCGGAGCAACTTGGTTTCTCTAAAACTGTGGGGAAACAAATAAATGAAACGGCGGAAAACGTAACTGGCTTTCGGCCAACCTTCACTTCCGCACTTGCGGGAACTCATTCACCTAGCAAGTCAACTTTATGATTGATATCGCGTCATAAGAATGCATCGCATTTATTATGGCTTCGTAGTGTAGCGGTAAGATGTCACTTTTTTCACTTTCTTTTCCGCCTTCGCATCGCAGGTTCGAGCCCGCCTTCCTAGCAACATTTTTACACCTCTTAACACACCAGCAAGGACAATCACCACTGCTAGTATATATGGATAAAATAGTACTCTCTTTTTTCCTCTAGATTTGGCTGTATCATAATCTCTTCTGCCCGAAACTAAGGCACACTCTCCTTGTGTTCATTCCGTTATATTTTATAACGTTTTATATTTTTCAACAGGAAAGTTATTTAACTAAATAAACACACTTTTTAAATAAACATTAACGCTATTTAATTTGCATCATATATATTTTAGCTGTATCTACTATCACCTCAATCAAATCTTTCGTGGCATGATAATGATATTATCCCAGCTTATACTTTATTTTCCACAGGTTTTTTTTTGGCCTGCTTCATATGTATTTTGATAAGAATAATAAGTGCACTTTTCCACATACTCAGTTCGGTCTATTTACGTATAGTTCACTGTAAATACACCATAATAAAAATATTATATGGGTAGACTAAATAAATTAATCTAATCAATATAATTTATTAAGAAGCTAGAATTTTATCTCAAAATAGAGGTGCACGCATATTTCTGTAAGATACAAATCATCCTCCCGAAAACAAGGGAGCTTTAATAAAACATTGAATATATATCAGAAATAGCTTTTTTCGATTTTGCATCTTTCAAATTGCTTTTGAGTTGTATCTACTTTTTTGCAAACTATCATTACTTGTTAAAAAATATTTAAAAATAATCACGGCCGAGATTATATTTATAAAATACGAAAAAGAACGAATTTAATAGTAATTTGTAGTTTAGGTAAGATTCTTCTTTGTATTCTTTTAGAGATTATTTCTAAAATATTCCTTAAAAATAAAAATTGTGTCAATAAGTTTTTGGCGAAAAAAGACAATTCAATATAATGACATTAAGAGTACGTCTATAAAGGAGTTCATTATTGAAAATTAGTTTTCAAAAATACATATTAAACTGTAATCAAACATCTTACGACATCTTAGAACGGTTCCTTTACCAATGGCCTCGGGCAATAATGTTTTCCCCTTTTCCGACTAGGGATACTAACAGTTTACATACGGTTTTTTATTAGAGCATACATTTTGCAGATAATTGCTTCTGGCATATTCTTTAAATGACAGTAATATAGAAAATGTACATTTCTTCAAATAATCTTCAATTGTTGGGATAGTTTTGTTAAAAAAAAAGACATACAACAGCCAACAACTATATCCCAAGTCGAAAAGTGTCATATTGTATGTCGATTTTAATCGCCTTTATTAAGAGGTATTATAAACTCCATGCATGCACATAAACACACACCCACACACACACACACACACACACACACATATATGTATTTATATATATATATATATATATATATATATATATATATAAATGTAAATGTTGGTTCGTTAAAAAAACACTGGACGGATGGCTTCCACGTTTTGGTATAATATGTTTACTATATCCATGTGTGTTTTTATATATTCCTTTTTAATTATAACATTATACTTACTTTTTCTATGATAAATAGGTGGATTTCCTTTTACACAGAGGACATTTTTTATTAAGGGACAATTATTTATTACCGCTTCCTGTCACGTGGACAATGTTACAATTTAGCGGTTTTCCTGCTAGATCTGGAGATTTCGTTTACAATCTAGTGGGAAATTCTAGAAAATCTGGAGGTATTTGGCACCCAGACACCCGCATTAGATTGCTTGAAAATACTTTAAAACATAAAATAAACTCATCCATGTAAGTAAAAAACAAAAGTAGCATTTATTGCCTTTGGTAACAATTATTTATTGATTATTTGTTTTGTTTTTCACCTTTTTTTCGACGAACCATTCTTAAATCTCACTATAAAATCAATTTTTCCAAGTACATTTTAGGTGGGGGGGGGCATTCCAATCTCTCCGAAGGGGTTTGTATTACTGTACACGGGGTTGTATTACTGTACAAATAGATTCGAAAAAGTTGTCAAAAAACAAATATATAACAAATAAGTGTTATCAAAGGCAAGATAAGTTACTTTTCTGCCAAACTGGCTAGCGATTTTCTGGACTTTGCTTTCTCCTATCTCGCGGTTTTTTTTAAATCTCAGTTGACAACATTGCATCACTAAAAAAAACACCACAGGCTTAATGTAAACAGAATGTGTTTACAATATCGGTAAATTTTCAATGGGTTTATTGATAATGTAACCATGTGATTGAACTTTAATTTAAATTAACCACACGTGGTCGAAAAATAAATGCCGACGCTCAAAGTGTATACACATTTTGATCCCTCCCTTTACTTAAAAATTCACCAAAGATCCGGAAATTAACGAATTTTAATGAAAATTGCAGTATTTTTCAAATAATGATCGCAGAATATAATGAACTAATTATTTTTACTTAACTCTTGGTGAAAATGTTTTATTTTGTTTAAACAAAAAATACCTTTACTAAAGTTATGGTTTTCAGTAGTAAATAAAAATCGCAAGAATTTATTTTTGCTTTTTTAAAGCATCGTAATTTGTAACAATAAAAAATAATTTTTACAGTAACATTACGAAAAAAGCCCCTAAAGTCCGTATTAATGTATTCGATATAACTCGAAGAAAAATGAATTATCGGATACTATTCAGGAAATTTAAGATTCAATTAGATTCCTATTTCAGTCACCTAAATTATGTAGGGTTAAATGAGTTTAGGAATTTATAGCCAAACCTAAATATTTTTTTTGGTAAATATCCAGATACGCTACTACAGAACACCGACCACTCTAATTTGTTTTTTTTTGGGGGGGTGATGTTGGGGCGCGCGTGCACCAACATCACATCCGCCCCAATGTACAAAGTAAAATCTTCGGAAAATATTAAATGGTGTTCTTATTGGTAAATGTCGGTGCGTTACTTACGGAAAATTTGAAAATTCGATGTTCCAGGTAAAAAAAAAACCAGATAAATTACCCCCCCCCTA